>NW_003852602.1:803228-829149 GCF_000181295.1 Otolemur garnettii | reverse complement strand
TATGTATTTACATACCTACATATATGCAAGCACACACATAGTATTCCTGTAGTAAACAAGGTCTCATTAAAGAAAAACTAAAAAAAAACTCAAAAGGAGAATATTAAAATAAGACAGAATATGTACAGATTAACAGACACAAACATTTGTAAACTCGATAGCAAAAATACATGAAACCAAAACTCCTAAGACAATCTCCTATAAATGCTTAAGAAAAGGATAATGCATTAGAAAAAATGCAAAGATGCTAAAAATATCTGCATTTTAATATAAATAAAAATGTTTCCATGAAAACTAAAAAACTCTCATCAGACTAGCAGACATCACAATCATTAGTAATATAAAGGGTTGGGAGAAAATGGATTCTTTCATACTCTTAGTAGGAATTGGTATGGGTATTTTGAGCACCATTGGGGAATAGTAACAAATACATACACATTTTATTTTAAATTTCTTATAGGCAGGTATCTTATGGATATAGTTGTATCACCAAAATTAAAAAATGCATTTAAGACAGTAAGAAAATATTATTCATATAAAAAATTAGAGTAGCTTAAATGTCTTTAATGGGAACAATAGTTACTTTTTAAATTTAATCATATTGTATGTTACTTTTAATCTGGCATTCATATACAGTAGTATAAAATGTAAGATTAATTAGTATTTGTTGATGTGAAATGGTGGCTACCAAAAAGTAAAATGAAAAAGGTCAAACTGCAAAGCAATATATTCTTGATCACACATTTAAGTGAAAAAAGATTACAGCATATTTCTCAATAAGTGTCTATTTACTTCTTATACCAAATTGATAATGATTAATTATCAATAAGGAAAAATAGTGGTATTGGGGAGTGTAGTTAAAAGGGTAAAGGGAAAGTTTTACTTTAAGTAAAATATTTTTCTTGAATAAAATTTAAATAATTAGATGAATATTTTAATTTTTAAATAGAATTTCTAAATAAAATGCATTTTTTTTGAGACTCTGTCTCACTATGTCACCCTCAGTAGAGTGCTGGGGCGTCACAGCTCACCTCAACCTCAAACATGGCGTCACAGCTCACAGCAACCTCAAACTCTTGGGCTTAAGTAATTCTCTTGCCTCAGCCTCCTATGTAGCTGGGACTATAGGCACCCACCACAACACCCGGCTATTTTTTTGTTGCAGTGGTCATTGTTGTTTAGCTGGCCCTGGGCCAGGTTCAAACCTGCTAGTCCTGCTATATGTGGCTGGCACTGTAACCACTGTGCTATAGGCGCTGAGCCATAAAATGCATTGATATATCACTTATAAAAACATAATTTTATCTCTGTAACTATGATCCTCAGTCATTTCAACTCTTCCACCTTCCCTATTTACATGTGACTTTTCCTCTTACTACAGAAATGGAAAGAAAGCACCATATCTGGTAGGTAGAGAGCATGATGTCCCCTGAGAACACTCATGCTCTAACATATTTAATTGTGAATATGATGAGCTATGACAGTGGTTACTGTGACACTCTGCAGATGAAATTAAAGTTTCTAATCATTGACTTTAAATTAAAGGGATAATCCTAAATTGTCTGGGTAGGCTAAATATAAGAGCCTTACAAGCAGAGACAGAAGTCAGGGAGGTGTGGGAGAAGAGGGAGTGGGAGCGTCTTAGGTATAAAGTGGATGTGGTGTGCCACTGATCACTTGATGATGGATGGAGCCACCTGTGAAGGCATGTGTGTGACCACTCAAAGTAGGGCCTGGACCCTAGTTTGCAGCATGTGTAAAAACAGACATCTGAGACCCACAGCCACAGGCAGCTGGATTCTGTCAACAGGTCAAATGTGTTTGGAAACAGATTATTGTTCTGGGCTCACAGGTAGGAGCACAGCCTGGTGGACACTTTGGTTTCTGTCCTGTGAGGCCCTGAGCAGAACACTCAGCCTAGACCACTGAGACTTCTGACCTACATACAGAACTGTGAGATAATCAGTGTTGTTTTTCTTCTCTTTCTTTTTTTTTTTTTTTTTTTTTCCTTTTTTCTTTTTTTTTTTTTTGCAGTTTTTGGCCGGGGCTGGGTTTGAACCTTTGAACCCTTGGACACGCCACTTCCAGTATATGGGGCCAGTGCCCTACTCCTTTGAGCCATAAGCACTGCCCTAATCAGTGTTGTTTTAAGTCACCCTGTTTGTTTTCATTTGTTACACAGTAGAAAATTACTTCTCCATCAGAAAGAACAATTTTCACCTCACTCCACTTTGCAACTCCATATACATACCTTTGAAACTTTATTATTGACAGAGGTACCATTATTTTTGCCTAAATCTATGCTTTGAATTTATTTCCTACCACCTTTTAGAAACCCTGCTCCTGCTCTTATTTCCTTTACTCACACTGGTTGACTCATCTACATATGAGCTACTAGAGCCTTTTTTTTTTCTTAAATCATAGCTGTATACATCAATGCAGTCATGGGATAAAATGTGCTGGTTTTATATACGATTTGAAATATTTTCATCAAACTGGTTTACATAGCCTTCATGGCATTTTCTTATTGTGTTAAGACATTTATATTCTACATTTAATAAATTTCACATGTACCCTTGTAAGATGCACCGTAGGTGTGGTCCCACCAATTACCTTCTCTCCACCCATCCTCTTCCATTCCTTCCCTCTCCCCTTCCCCATATAATTGGGTTATGGGCTATAATTGAGCTATAATTGGGTTATGGCTTTCATATGAAATCTATAAATTTGTTTCATAGTATGGCTGAGTACATTGGATACTTCTTCTATTCTTGAGATACTTTGCTAAGAAGGATATGTTCCAGCTCCATCCATGTAAACATGAAAGTCTCCATCTTTCTTTAAGGCTGCATAATATTCCATGGTATACATATACCACAATTAATCCATTCATGGATTCCCCACTTACCTTTATACTTCTACCATCATCCTCGCTCATCTTTCATTTATAGCCCATTCTTCATCCCAACACAGACATGTATCAAACTCTCTACTGAATAGCTCTCTTTGGATGCCCCACAGACAACTCTAACTCAGTAGATCCAAAACAAAACACACCAACGGGCGAGGTGCCTTATGCCTGTACTCCAAGCACTCTGGGAAGCTGAGAAGGGAGGATCACTTGAACTCAGGAGTTCAGGACCAGCCTGCACAAAGTGAGAATCTGTCTCTACTAAAAAACAGAAAAATTAGCTGGGTATATATGGCATGCACTTATAGTCCTAGCTGCTTGGGAGGCTAAGGCAGGAGAATCACTTTAGTCCAAGAATTCAAAGTTGCTATGAGCTAGGCAGTATATCATATTATCTCCTATATCTAAAAGCTTATATCTTCTCTGGATCATATACTCTGGGAAATCTGTTTCCATTTTACTCCATCTCTGATGCCCCACATCATCATCATCTGTCACCTAGATAATCTAGTTTCCAACCTCATCTTCCTGCCAAAGTCTTGTCCTCTTGTAATACTTCCACCATATTAAAACTAAATTTATTGATATGATATTTGATATGTTTGAGAATGATTTAACACTGAAAAATAGTCTAAGCACTTGATGGGTTTTAATTTCTTAATGGTTACTATAGCCTGCTTCATATATGAGGAAACTGAAACACAAAGAGGTCAACTTGCCCAGAAAAATGCCAACAAGTGGTGAAGCCAGTTGTCGAACTTCAGTACTCTTGAAATAACCAGAGTCAACCAATGTTCATCATATCCACAAATAGTGAAATAGTTCCTTGAGTACAAGGTGCACACCTCATAATTATTTAGCTGCTTCAAATATATTTGAACAGTAATGATCCAAGAACAGACATTCCAAAAATACTTCCACCAATGGTTGTTAACTATTATTGTGATTAAACTGCTTCTCTCCTTTCCTGACATAATGCTTTATGCTCTACTGCTAATCTTTCAAATTTTTTATCTAACATGTTAAAAAAACAAAAAGGATAGTAAAGGTTATCTGTCTTCCCCAAACTAGTTTCTTGGTGAGTAGTGATTGCAGCAGCTCGAATTAGCATTCATTATCTCATTTGAACTTAAAAACAAATTCAGTGAGGGAGGAAAAATATACCAGGGTCAAATTTTCTATTACTGGACAAGAGTATAACTAAGAGAACCGAGTTTTCCAAACTCAACGCCACACTGTTTTAATTACTTCACAAATACATAGTCAGCTTCTATCATGAGAAAAATGTTTTTGATAGAGCTCTCAAAAAGCATGATGAATTAGAAACGTTTCTTCTACTTTCAGTGCTTGGTTTTGACATAAATAGCAGATTTTGAACAAATAAGTAAATAGTTAATGCCTTCATTATATGTAAACTCTACAAAGGAAAGCTACTACCTGATAAAATAGGGTGACATGAACTAGTCTGAGATAGTTTCCTAGAGAAAATGACATTTGAAATAAACTCTGTAATGGGGGGATAATTCTGACCATAGCTCTGGAATGATTTGTTTCATTTAAATGCTGTCAATGTCTGCACTGGCTGAACACCCCGTGTGACTGCTGATCAGAGTCAATGTCTACATCATCTCAAGTTAGAGACGTAAAATGTCAGTCAATTCAGGGCAATGAGTGCGGCATCTTAATAACTAATTCAACTGGATTGGTGGAAGTATTTTTGGAATGTCTGCTCTCAGATCGTTACTGTTCAAATAAATCTGGAACTGCTGAATAATTATGAGGTGTGGACCTCGTCCTCAAGGAACTTTTCCTCTATTTTTGGAGATATGATGAACATTGCTTAAACAATGTAGGATTAGTTTTATTGTAAGCACCCAGGATTTAAGCAATGTAGAACTAGAAAGCCTTCCTTCAAATATACCTTTTTTCTTGCCTGAATATTTTCAGACACAAACTAGTTGATTTCTGGTTTTGATTAACTGTATTTTTTTGTCCAGTCATTCTGCCTTGTCTGTGTGACTGACTCCTGGTCTGCAACCCTCTCCTGCTCATTTGCTGTCAGTGGCTCCCAGCAACCTACAGGGAAAACTTAGGCTGGTTGCAGCCTGTTATCTGGAAGATGTCTTGTTTCTTTTCAGTTTTATGTAATCTCTAAAGAACTCAAGCTTTTGTATAACTACTCTAGTAACGGCTGTTTGTTTGCTTACAAGGTCATGTATTCAATTACTGGGCAATTCAAATCTTAAATACCCTTCTTCAAGCCGCACCTACCCCTAGATCTTATATAGCAGATCAATTTCCTAAAGCTATTTTCTATTTAGTTTCATTTTAAAATAGAACTTTGACAAAATATATATGTACAAGTGAACTTCTACACCTCGGTTTATGTTCGACAACAGTTCATAAAACATGAATTTATTAACTAAAATACACATTGAATTGTTGTGCCTAGGGCAGTGGTTCTCAACCTTCCTAATGCCATGGCCCTTTAATACAGTTCCTGTGGGTTATGACCCAAAGGTTGAGAACCGCTGGCCCAGGGTATTTCTCACTTAAAAATTAAAAAAAAAAAAAAAATCACAATCAGTACTTCCAGAGTAGCTTTGAAATGAAAAGCGTTACAATCGGCATCATGCTAACATATCCTCTTTTTATAGACTGGAGGATTTCCAGAGCTTTTTCTTCCTCAGCAATGTTTATAAAATTAACCTACAAATGTGTATAAACGGTATATCAAACCCTGACTTAAATGTCACATCACTGGTTATGGCTTTTCTGAGCCCTGTAGACTTGATCTTGTTCTCCTGAATGTCCCCTCTTAGTCTTCCATTCTTTCCCATCTCAATTTTTTTTTTTTGTTTGCTTGTTTTTTTCAGTTTTTGGCCAGGGCTGGGTTTGAACCCGCCACATCCGGTATATGGGGCAGGTGCCCTACACCTTTGAGCCACAGGCGCCACCCTCCTATCTCAATTTTAATAATTCATTATTACAACGTCTTATTAAATGTTTGTCCTCCATGCCAAACCACATAGTGAAGTTATAACATTCACCTTTAATTTCTCTCTGTCTGGTCCTATCAGAGTGTAGCAATAGGAAGTAATAGGGAATCAATATATCCTTGGTGAGGGAATAAAAACCTAAGAACTGGAAGTTATTGTGGTTTACATGGGAGGACCTACCAGGCCTGAAAGTCAGTTTCTATTTGGGAAGCAAAAATCAAAAATAAAGCCAACAGATGAACAAATGATCTTGGCAATATGATTTTCCAATCTGGACCTGAAATTTCATAATGTTTAAAATTAAGAGATTAGAGGAAAGTGCGACAACTTTCCAGCTCTGGCACCCATAGCATGTTTCCTTTATTGTTTTGCATAGGGCTTGTTGTATCTTGTTTACAGAGGGCTTGAAAAATGGAAATAAAGCTGTTGTTTGTTTTTGTTTCTACTATATCCCACAACTAAACTAAAACAAATACCTTCTTATACTCACAGAAAATTTCCAGAACAACCTGGGGTAACTTAGCTTTCCTAAAATTTCCCAGCTGAACTTCATGCTCTGTGTGTGTACATATAAATAAATATATAATTTATATATTATACAAATATGGACTCTAGCAGAAAGAAGGAAAAAAGCAAATACATTCTACATTTTAATATGACTGAATTTAACAGGGATTGAAATTTTAAGTGCAGCAGTGTATAATGTCAAATTCAAATAACTTTTTTTAATAATTCTCCATATTTAAACCTAAAATAGTTTGATTTCCTCTGCAAATTGTAAACATGAAAATAATTAGAACATTTGTTTTAATAATATTTTTATTAATATAAAATTGTTCCCTTTAGAGTATTTAATATGCCATGTTGTACAATTTTACAGTTGCTATGGGAATCACCCAAATGTCATTTTCTTTTTATTTATCTTAATGTTCTGTGTTAACAGGCATATCCCACTTATTGACCATACCTTCTAAGAAAAATGACTAATTCAAATAAGAGATACAGAAAATAGACATTTTCCCCCAGAAAATCAAAAGCCAAGAATGGATGCATTTACTAATATCAATATCTAATTAAATGCAATAACCTTGTAAAAGAAATAGGTTTTGTATATCTTCTCAAGGGAGAGCAAAATGATTATATTTTTGAGCTCACAACAATAGGATTAAATGATGGACAGATGGGAAAGTCTTGGGCCAGAGGTCATTTCTTGTGACCTTTTTCAAGATTGGCTGCAAATCCATCAAACTCTACAGTGGTGGAGCTGCTAATGAGTTCCTAATTAGGAATTAGTCAGCCATATTAATAATATGTAATATGCCCCAAGCCTGTCAACAGCGAGAACAAAACATTCACCATCCTGAATGTTGGGTTTATTGATGTCTGTCCAAACAAATGACCTTTGCTATGGGCCCTACAGTTCCCTTTTTGACATATAGCTCCTAAAGTTATAGGAAATGATGACTGTGAATATCCTGAAAGAAATAAGTCCTAAAACAGATGCAGATATTTCCCACCAGTGAAATGTTTCCTTTCCTAATTTACACTCATTTAATGAATCAGTCTCCTTATCCCAAATTGTTTCAAAAGATAATCAATGTTTCCATGTGTAAATATGGATGTATAGAACTATATATAATTAGAAAAGGGCACAAAACATCAGATTATTTTGTTTTATGAAACCCATTTCGTTAGGTTTCAAATCAGAGGCACTTAATAGGTGTAAATTTCCCCTTTGACATTAGTTTAGGATGTATAAACTTGTCAAAATGAAACCAACGATAAGTAGCAGTGTTAAAACATTAATGCTATATTCAGTATTCAAGAAATAGAGAAAAAGATTAATATTTTTCCTTAGGATAACCACATGAAAGAAGTTGAAAGTTGTGATTCATATTCACCATTCTCACGTTTCCCCAGTAGAATATTTCACATATCTTTTCTAAACAACACTTGATCATTAAAATAAAAGTTAGACAAATATGTCTATGGCCAAAAATGGTTGAAGACACAAGCCATAGGAATGTTCACTCATTGACTACACTTCTTAAAACGGTAAGGTATCCCATGACAGAACATCAAAGAAGGTTGGAAAGAAGGAAGGAAAGGAAAGGGAAAAAGTTTTCAGATGAGCCAGTGAGGACGGATCAAGTATTTATCTTAGGTCTCTTCAGTTACTGGCTCAGAAAATAAACAAATTTAGAGACTTAAGTAACAAGGATTATGCATCTTGAAATGACAAGTAATTTTATACTGCTAAAGTGAATAGTAATCAACTAAATTCTGGAGTAATTATTATATTCTTTGATCAATTTCAACAGCCATCATTAGTGAAAGAATTAACTTTTGTTGTCTTTTCCCAAAGTTCTTTTAAGTACTTACCCCTAATCTATCTTGGAATATGTGTGTGTGTATATAAGTTTCTTCTTTTTTTTTTTTCCACTTTGTGTCCCTGGGTAGAGTGCTGTGGTGTCATAGCTCACAGCAACCTCAAGCTCTTAGGCTCAAGAGGTCCTCTTGCTTCAGTCTCATAAGTAGCTTGGACTACAGATACACAGCACCACAATGTCTTTTTTTGTTTGTTTGTTTGTTTTTGGTGGGTTTTTTTTTGTTCCCTTTCTTTTTTTTTTTTTTTTTTTTTTTGGTTTTTAAGTAGAAATGGGGTCTTGCTCTGTCTCACGCTGTCTCAAACTCCTGATCTCAAACTATCTACCTGTCTTGGCCTCCTAGAGTGTTAGGATTACATGTATGAGCCACCATGTCATCCTCTTGTAACATTTTTTGATGAAAAATAAATACTTAAATCACATAACACACACTAACCACAGAGGTGGTGGCTGTCATTTTTTAAAAAATTTCTTTATGATCACCCAGAAATGAAAATTTTCAGGCTTTATAGAGTAAGTTCATAGTCAGAAATACAATGTGAAGAACTATATCTAACTACAGAACTGTACCCATGCTGTTCTCATAGTAGGTAGTTCACAATAAGCCTACAAATATCAGATGCTAAGTATTTGCTCAATCAAAATAAGCTTGTTATGGAAAAAACAGCAACCCAACACTCAAAAGTAAATGCTTTCACAAGAAAGAAGAGGGGGAACTTTTAGTCTAATCAGAAATTTGATTATTAAATACTCCCCCTTCAATCCTCAAATGAAAAGAGGCTTTAAGACCATCTATTAAATGTTTTTGGAATTTAAGATTCTCCAATTTATTCTGATGGGATTTAGTTTTATTTTCCAGGCCACCCAGAAGTTGCTTACTTCACAACCATGGCAGCCATTTTCTTATTTGAACAGAACTCATCATTTTTGCCTTATTATTTCAACAGCCTATGAAAAAGAGATTGACCACATATTTCACTCTTCACACACAGAAATTATCTTCTATCTGTGTTACATTTTTGTCATCTAAGAAGGCTGAATAGCATGAATTCGATGTGATGATTACATTAGGCATGATTTAAAGTTCTCCTAGAGAACACTGGAGACCGCTTAACTAGAGAACTTTGGAGAATTTTCTTTATTGCACTTTCCCCAAATGCAAAATGTGAATAAAAACAGTCATGCTCAATGTGGCATGCAAACAGAATTCAATGTAGGTACAAAATATAACATTAATATCATTCCTTTTTCCAGTCTACTTGTTCTCTTACCATCCCCATGGCTGACTCTTAGAATCAAGAACCACAGTGAGCTTTCTTCCTCAACAAACTTAAAGTCTTCTTAATTCCTGACCCTTTAACAATGCTGGAAGTTTTCTTCATTACACTTTTCTCCTTATCCACTTACTCTCCTGGCTAGTCCACTCTGATTCTTCATCAGTGATATAGAGTGGACTACATCTTTGGGATTAGAAAAAAAAATCACAATGCTTTGAGAAAAGTTATTCCACATAACACCTTTATTTCTAATATCTATAGGTACATGTACACACACACAAAGTCACATACAGAATACTTTGCTAAATGTAGATGAGGAATACAGCTTGGTTTCCTATGTGATATATATAAAACTAGATCAGACATTTGACTCTTAAGCCAATTTGAAGAAAACTCACAAATTCTGGGCATAATTTTACGATTTAATTGGTCAGTTACTTGGCAACTGATCTTACATATCACTTATATTGGATTCTTCATATTGGTGAAAAGGTTGCAAATTACAACAAATCATAACTATATTAAACTAGGAAAGTATTATTTATTCCTTAATAAATATAGAACCCAGGTTGATACTACTCTAGGTTCAAATCCTGAAGCAGTTAAATCAGACTCCAGCTTCTAGTGACTTTTATACAAGCTAAGTGGTGAATCCCTGTGGTTCTACCGAGTGGTATAATGTACTTAGAAACTCAGGGGAGGAAGGTAAGGACCAAGGTGAGAAATCAAAAATTACCTGCTGTGTACAATATATACTATTCAGATGATATGCTAAAAGACCTGATTTCACCTCTGTACAATCCATCCATGTGAAAAACAAACAAAAATGTATTTCCTAAAGCTATTGAAATGAAAAAATAAACTTTTAAGCCATATTTTTGTTTCGATTAAGAAATTGCCAATATGAAGGCTAATAATCCTAATGCCAGACTCGTGGATAACTTTAAGCAATATCAAAGTATTTGCAGTTAATGTAAATGAATGAGCAACAGCTTGTTTAAAACCTGTCATATGAACCCCAAACATATGCTCTAGTTAGGAACTGTGGGATGTGATTAGATTTTCCCCAATTTTTATTCTATTTTTTTTTATTCAGACTAAGGAATGAACCCAAATGCCTAAGGAAAAATAAAACAGGCATATTTTATTCACATAATGGGAATAATGTTTACTACAAACAAGTAACATCACTCCAACAAGAAAAGAGTCTATGATGCATTCTATTCCCCTTCCCGAAGAGCGGTTGCCCGGGGCTACCGACCACCATCATGGAATACGATTATGGGATAATATAGTGACTGAACCTGGGAAGCCTGCTGTTACATACTTGGTAATCCATGCGCGGATCTTCTTTTCCCCAGTGCCTCTAGACATTATAATCGACAGTCAGGCTAAATATGATTGTAAAAGTGTAGAGTTTTAGAAGTAGCTTATATAGGTCACTTTTCAGGAGACGCAAGCACGTCAGGGGAGTAAGAAAGAGTGAAAAGACAGAGAAAGATGGACAAAAGGCAAACACTGCTGTGATTACTTCTGCTCTGACAAAACTGTTTATATAAATAATCTTAGAAATGCACTGAGAAAGACCCCCAGGAGCCACTTTGTTGAGAAGGTATTCTTAAATATACACACAAAATAACAATCAGCCATGACTGACACAAATATTTTCCCATTGTGTGTGTTCAGTAATGTTAAGTCGATAGCGACAGTTTATTGAGCCCTTATCCTGGAGAGGGCAGTGAATGAATGCTATTATTATACTGATTCTATGTCTGAGAGAACTAACACGGACGAAGTGATTCTTGCCCAAGTTACAATGCTGCTATCAGCAGAGCTGATATAAACTAGAGAAATTGTGTTCTTGGTACAGTATCATATTGCTTTTATATATGAGTCAATAAATGAACAAATGAAGACAATCAAACAAATGTGGTATTCGTCACTAAAGATTTGTTAAATAAGAACAATTTATATTCATTGATTTCTTTGGGTGATATATAGGGTGATTTGAAGTTGTAAATGTGGCAAAACAAAGATAATGTGTTTATTTTTGGATAAATGTTTAAAAAGTGGTAGAAACCACTTATTCATGAACACTGTTACTGTTTCACCATCCATTGGTTGCAAACCATTTTCTAATTTTTCTGTATGAAAAAACTGAGGAACAGAGATATGGAAGAACTGGCCTCAGACCACACAGCTTGATGGAGACAGACTTCTACAAGTCCAGCTTCTGTTGATTCTGTAGCCTTTGAGCCTTCCCTTCTGAGATACACTGGATCCAACACCCTGAGAACGTGGTACCCAGGCAGAGGCACAGGAGCTGAGTGGAATCAATGCCTATGTCTCCTTGGGAAATGATCAAAGTACTTAGGAATGGGCCAGGACTTGAACTTCTTTTTGGGGGCTGCAGGGAGAGACAGTCTCACTTTGTCACCCTCAGTAGAGTGCTATGGCATCACAGCTCATAGCAACAACCTCCAGGTCTTGGGCTTAGGTGATTTTCTTGCCTCAGCTTCCCAAGTACCTGGGACTACAGGTGCCTGCCACAATGCCCAGCTAAGGACTTGAACTTCTAAGGTGACTACCACTAGAACTCGCCGGTTCTAGTCTCAGTATTATAGTGTCAAAGCTAAAAATTCATTTTTTTAAAGTTACCAAATAAAGTTGCTTCCACAATCTTTTTTGCCTTCTTTCTTCCATGTTTCTATCACATCTGATGATCTCTGAATCTTTTCTGTCATTTTTCCCTATTTTTCTTCCAATATGCATTTTCTATAATATAATCCTTGCCTGCTTAATCCTGTCTTGGTTTATGTTTCATAGAAGACCCAAACTAGCACATTATTCTCATTTTATAATGCTTACCAAAGGCCACATATCCATTGAGTTACCAGAATGGTATTTACTCAGATTTCTGATTTCAGAACCCATGTTAGTAACCACTTGACAACGTGCAGAGGTTATAGTAGAAAGGGAGAACCGAAAACCATTCAAATCCTGTGTCAGCTGCTCACGAGCTAAATGAGAACTAGAGGAGAATTCTGTGCTTGATAAGAAAAAAATAAAGTGGTATGTGGCTTTCATCCCACAATGGCTGTTGCCAACCTGGTAGTTACTAGACATCCATGTCTCTGCAGACAGGTCCTTGAATTTTATATTTGCCTATTTTTACTATAAAACGTGCATCTATTCATACTTCCACACTTGAATACCCTTTCCTTGGAAAGTATACACTGAAGATTACTGAAGCACAGTATATGTTTTGTTATAGCAATGACAAAAAGTTAACTAATACAGCAAATGACCAAATTAATGTTTGGTCAATAGAATAAACGACCTTTGCCTCACTGCACCAAATGATTTCTATTGTGTATGGTGGAGCTAGTTGAGAGAGGTTCTATAAGTGAGGAATCAGTTAAAAGTATAAGCATCTGAGCCAGTGACTTCCCATAACCTTTGTAGTATTTTATATCTAATTCCTCTAAATTCCTAATCTTAACTTTATAATGCCAGGTCCCCAACCTCCAGGCTGTGAACCATTACTAGTCAGGTCTGTGGCCTGTATTGAACTGGGCCACACACAAAAGGTGAGAGGCACAGAGCAAGTGAATCTTCATCAGTATTTACAGCCACTCCCCATCTCCTACATCACTGCCTAAGCCCCCCCTTCTGTCAGATCCCAGGCAGCATTAGATTCTCATAGGAGTGAACCCTACTGTGAACTGTCTATGTGAGGGATCTAAGCTGTGTGCTCCTTATGAGAGCCTAATGCTTGATGTTCTGAAGTGGAGCTGGTGATGCTAGCACGGGGGAGCAGCTGAAAATACAGATTCTCATTAGCAGAGAGGTTTGACTACTCAGAGACCATAATCAATTGTTTGCAGACATATCCAAACCCTACCATGAGTGGCAAGTGACAATGAAGCTACATCTGCTAGCGGCTTTATAGCAGTAACTCACTGTCTCTCATCACCTACAGGTGGTATGAAACACAGGATGGTATGGAGGAAAACAAGCTCAGGGCTCCCTCGATTCTGCATTATGGTGAATAGTATGTGTATTTAATTACATATTACCATGTAATAATAGAAATAAAGTGCACAATAAATGTAATGCTCTTGAATCATCCTGAAATCATCTACCCCCACCCCCACCCCCACCCCAGTCCCTGGAAAAAGTTATCATGAAACCCATTTCTGGTGTCTTCCAGGTTGGGGACTGTTAGAGAGAATGAATCAAATAAATGTCCCCACTTTGCTTAGTCCTTAATTATTCTAAGATAATTTCATTTTCAGCAGTTTTACTAGGAGTGGATCTATCTTCCTTCTTCCATCCTCCCTATTTTTATACTTTCTTGGTTTTACTTGTGGTTCCTCCCTTTTTATTTCTCAAACTTAGTCTTTTATAGCTTTTAATTCAAGGGTTGATTTCAGTTCTCTCAATACTGACAATCTTTTCAGCACATTCACGCTCGTATGTTCCAAGTTTATCCATAACATCCATGTGTACTACAAGTCTGCACACAAGCGAATTAGGATTTTTGACATGCAATACATTTTTGACAGTATGTTTAGTCTATCAAGTTTTTAAACTCTAAGCACATCCATTATTTTTTTCCTTCATAATCTTCAGTTTCTTTCTGATAATAAGGCAAAAAAAAAAAAAGGGATTTGGATCTTTGGGCATGATACTGAATTTACTGTTTTTAAACTATCTTTCCAATATTTTCTGTCTGTGGAAAACAACACAGAGGATAGAGTTTGGCGTGATGACAAGACAGCTATGATAAAATCATTCCTATGTTGAAAGTTGCTCCAAATACTGAAACGCTATTCACTTCACTAGGAGAACTAAAGACTAAAGAGATTAAAAAAAAAAAAGTATATAATTTTCCAAGGTCAAGATGTGTACAATTTCCAAGTTTGCCCTTTCTATTCAAGGTTTAAGAGGTTAGGTGATTTGGTCACACTTTAGCTCTCTAATTAAGTCCAGATGTCCTCAACTTCTCCTGATACTACCTCCCATTTTTCACCTTTCTTTGGAGCTGAGTCTCATATTTATCCAAATCTCTTTGTAAAATTCTATCTCACTTGGTGCCATCAAATTATGTTCAAATGACTGTTCCTTGCACTCTAAGCATACCGAGGGGCTGCCATCATGGAGCAAGCAAGATCTCTTGATCTATTTGGAGTCATTTGTGCATTTCACCTTCCTGGTGACCCTATCTCACCCACTCTTTTTTTGGTTGACAAAATCTTTACCATCAATTATTGAGAAAGAATAAATACGTTCACTGACCTCTTTGAAATGTCAGATATTGCTTCTAACACTTGTAAAGATCTATGTTAGTATATTGATGGGAGAAAAAAAAAATACAGCATGGGGCGTGCTAGATGCTTTCGAAGAAGATTAAAAGATTCCCAGAAAAAAAAATAAAACCCAGTTCTCCTCCCCTGCAGTTTTCTTCTTGCACATTCTATAACTCTTAATGAAAAGGAAGATGCAATATTATTTGCCATTGATGATGTTTCACATGAAGAAATGCCCCAAATCTGAGTATTTGTCATGTAGCTGTAACTACTCATTAGACTATTTACCATATAAATGTAGTTTCATACTGCAGAGGATCCGCTGGACTCATTCAGGGAGTCACTGTGCAATTGTTAAATATTCCCAAAGATAAATTGCAAAGAGCACGTTTAGTCAATCCATTTAGGGCCCAAACTAAAAGACAACTTTTTTTTTTTGTTTTGCTTTGGAACAATTTTTTGGAAATATTCCTTCTGAATTGCTTTGGAAAGTCTTTTGGCAATATTCTCTCCTCTGATTTTCATTGTACAATTTGCATTTTTAAAGTGTTGTGCTAAGTAGCCTTAGTACACACACATATGACTTGGATTGTACAAGTGAATAATTCCTGTATGAAAAGTGTTTTAGTCAAAAACGTTTACTGGAAATAGCCTGAGTGGTTTTAGCTTTTTGTAGCCGAAGTGATAGAGGTAGTTATTTATTTCACTCCAACATGCAAAGTTAAGGTGCTTAGAGCTCTGCAGGTGGAGGATGAGAACTAATTGCCCTTAAAAGCAGCCTGATTATCTCAGAGGAATCCCACACTCTCTCCTTCTCTCCTCTCTCACTGATGCCTCTAATTCTTCTTCCTTTTGGTCTTTCATTTTCCTGGGTTTCTGCTTTCAGATAGATCAACCTGAACTCCACTGCCCACTCTGAACCGACTCTTATAATTAGCCAGCCCCCTCGTCAGAGGAGGGTGGAAATCACATGATATGCATATTTTAACCTAGCTCTCCCTCCTTTACCATGGGCTAAGATTCTGCTGAATTCACACCGAAGGGAAATAGAGGGGGACTGTGCAGCAAAAACAAGTTTTCTAAAAGTCATTTCATGTGGGAACATGTAAATCTTAATATCTTCTTGTAGTAAATATTTTGATTTAAGATATAAAATACGCAAAATTCTCTGCATAGTCCTATGCTTTCAGAAATGGAGGATTCATTCTCTTCTACTTTCCAACTTTTAAAATAGTCTCCAGATTATTTTCCTTTCCACTTATTCCTCGTCCTCAATTAGTCTTCCTCGCAACTATCCATAATAGAAAAATAATCAGCTATCATATAACTGATGATTTTGCTTTTCATAGAAACTCTATGAAGTAGAACTTCTATATTTATAGATGAGTAGCTATTTCAAACCATGTCTTGGTAGTTTTAAAACTAGGAATGGGAAAAATAAACCTTTTGTGACTGTGCAATTGGTTTGACCTAATTGAGCTGGATTTTTAAAACGATAAGGGCAAATAATGACCAGTGATCTACTGAGAAAAAATTGATAGAATCGGAAAAAGTGCAATTTGTGCAATAACTTCTTCCAAGAAGAATTTTAGAACCCGTGAGTCAAGATGGAATAAAAAAAGCCAGCTCCTTGCATGCCAGTGGGCTTCAAAAAAGAGTTTTGAGAGGCCTAAAATTCTCTATATCGTGTTTCCTCAGTAAAATGAATAGATAAGCAGAAAATCAGAGAATGAACAAGACAGCCAAGATCCAACACCTTTAAAGCAAACTACATCTGAATGGAGAAAGAACAAGTAAAAACGTGAGTTAAGTCATCACTTCTCAATTCATAAAACTGCCACCTTCCACGGTCCTAATCATATTTAATTTTCAAAACTCTGAATAAAATATACACGTTTTACAAATGAGGAAATAGCCTGAAAGTTAAATTCATACAGGTAATAATGTAGATGAATTCTGTCTCCTTGAATGGAGAATGAAAATAGACATTTTTGTTACTCTTATGTATAGCCTGGCACTTAACACATGTTCAGGACATACCCCCCAAGTCCAAGGTCGTAATGTGAGTTTTACATGTACTGTCTCATGCAACCATCTCTGCTAGTTTTTATTATCATCCTCCTTTAATAGTAGTGGAAGTCTAATTTAGAAAGGTTAAATGTATTTTCCAAGTCCATATCGTTAGCTAGCATCAGAGGTAGAATTTGAATTCAATCTGATGCAAAAATTCATGGCATTAACCATTGTGCTTTATTATCTCTTGGAAAGCCTCAAGGTCAATGCTTTGAGGATTTCCCCCCCTTGCTAATGTACGGCCAGTAAGCTTGCCTGTCCAATAGAAGTAAAAGGTGAGCCTCATGTGCAATTTTAAATGTTCTAGAGTCCACATTAAAAAGGTAAACAGGGAAAAAAACAAAATAAAATTAAAAAGGTAAACAGAAAAAGTTAAAATAGCTTATGTAACTTAATATAAATGAAATAGCAACATTTCTACATATAATCAGTATAAATAATACCAAGCTATTCTACATTTGTCTTTTTTGTACTAATTCTTTGAAATTCATGTGTATTTTACACTTATATTCCATCTCAATTTGGACTAGGTACTTTGAAGTGATCATTAGTCACATATGATCAGTGGCTATAATAATAAGATTAAAATATTTGTTCTAAGAAGGTGTGTATACACACATAGTGTAACATGTACAACTGATATTTACGTATATCCTGTATAAATACTGCACACACATATGAAGTGTGACAATTAAGTTTGTGAACTCATCCTGGAATTGTTGAATATCAAACTACTCTCTTTGAGAAAGTACAAACGAATGCCAGTGCCTAGTCCATCCTTCAAAGCAATTTCAGAACTCTTTCTGCACAAAGTGTTCTGTGATAATTAGCAATAGAGCTGGCATAATAAACAAGGATTATTAGCTGTCTGATATTGCTGTGTGATAGTACTATTTTTTTGGTGTTCATCATGTTCTTTTTCAGGAATGGCCAACGCTGTTGTCATATTACCCTTTTGATGACCATCACAATGTCTTCCTTTCAATACTTCCTTTAACTTTGGGTAAAGAAAAAAGTCAGTGGGGGCCAGATCAGGTGAGTAGGGAGGGTGTTCCAATCCAGTTACTGGTTTACTGGCTAAAAACTCCCTCAGTCAGTGCCGTGTGAGTTGGTGCATGGTTGTGATGCAAAAGCCAGGAGTAGTTGGTTGTGATTCTCATTAAGATTTTCCTGTCTCTGGCAGCACCCATGGGTCAAAGGAGTAGGGCGCCGGCCCCATATGCCAGAGGTGGCAGGTTCAAACCCAGCCCTGGCCATAAACTGCAAAAACAAAAAAAAAAGAAAAGAAAAAAAAAAAAGATTTTCCTGTCTCTCCATCAGTGTTGACATGGTCAACTATGCTTCTCATAGTGAACCAACAATTTTGATGCACATTTCGGTGATTTTTTGCAATGTTTTTGTCAGGTCTGCTCGTTACTCTTTGCTCAAAACTCTCTTCATTGGTGACACTTTCTCTTTCCTCAGAAAAATGTTTAATCCATTCATACCCTGCTGTTTTCTTTATGGCATTATCCCTATAAACTTGGAGTAACATATTCCTGAGTTCACTTCCACTCTTGTCAAGTTTAACAAGAAATTTATGAATTTTTTTGTTGTTGCTCTAATTCAAGCTCCAACATTTTCTAGAAGGCACACAAAAAACATGCAACAATAATAGATGACACTCAGCAAGACACCACTACATGTAACACAACAGAACAGTGAGCCATTGTCATGCCACTGACATGAAATCTTACAAGCTGTGTGTGCAGTGCTACAATGTAAGCAGGGCCGCAAGTTCACTAACTTTATTGTCAGACCTTGTATAATGTGTATGTGTGTTTTAGGAGTAAGCCAGTTCTCTCCCCAAAGTATTTACTTTGAAATCTAGGCCATGGAGTTACCATGGTCATGGTAGATACACAGATTCTATTCTCCTGAAATGCAGAATAAAGACAGAAAAACATTTAATTGTTAAGCAAATTATGATATAAAATTATTACACAAATAATCACGAAGTGTGAGTGGCATTCTGAACGGAAAACAATGTATTTTAAGAAGATCTTATAACAATGAAATCCAACCAAGAGAAAAGAACCCTTAAAAATTTCCCCAAAGAGTTGACATTTGAGCAGACATGAATAATAAATAAGTCGACCTTAATTAAGGAATGGAGGGAAGAACGCTAGAGATAAGAGAGAAACAATTGTAAGCAGAAGCAAAGGCTTGGGGAAGGACTCCTGAGTTGAAAACATTTAAAAATCCATCAATAGAGCAGTGTGAGTGGGGGGAAACAAGTATAAAATGGAGTGATATGAAGAATAGAAAACAAAGGAAATTTCAGACCGTGCAGAGAAGGCCTCACAAAACTGTATTTTCAACCTTATTGTAACACCAATATTAACATTTCATTTTCCTTTTTCTTTCCTCTTTATCTGTCTTCTTTTGTTTAAATCTGAATGCCTATAAATTTGACTCTGTCCTAGAAAAAAAAAGGGTTAATTAAAAATTAAAATAAATCAGCAGTATTTTGAGTAAATGCATGTCCTTGAAACCTTGAGGCAAAGGTTTTTTCATTCATTTGCACATCTCGTGTAGCACACAGTAGAATGCAAGATTTAATTCTGGGAACTGGGAATATAGTTCTGGAGAATATAGTTCTGGGATTGACTGAATGGGTCTTTAGAAAGGTGTCCTCTGCTCCCTTTGACTTGTGTGTGATTTGAGGAGTGGGGACATATTCTGTTATCATAATAGAGCGGTCTCAGGCATCATTAACAGACAGTTAGCTTTCTCTTCCCCCCTGAATGAGGACGAAGCTCCTTTATTATTCACTGAAGGTAGATTTCCTCTCTAAGTTACCCCTCTTTAAAAATCCTAAAAATGTTCCACATTCATGTGCCTTTTGTGTGTGTCGAGTACTATGTTACATGCTTTACACACACAGTTTCATAGTAACCCGTCTGGGCATTGGCTGTCCAATAAAGCAAAGCAGGAATAGGTTCTAATGTTTGACCCAATTTTCACCTCACACTTAAAATCTTGGACCAATTTGAATTCACAGCAATGTTTCTATGTCAGCTGAAATATTATTAAATCAGGTGTTTTGTTTTTGTTACTGTCCTACATTGAACTACAACGTACAACTAGGAATCGCAAGCACAGGCTTGTGAAAGTTGATAGCATGAGATGCTTTAAATTCAAGAGTGTACCTGTGAGATTTTAATTTAGACTTCTATGTGATAATATGGAAATGTTAAGTTCTACCCACCCAAACAGATGATTAAGGAGTACCCATTTGTCCTACAACAGGTGCATGTATTCAAAGGCAAATCAGATAGTTTCCTGTGATCCATGAAGAAAAGAGTGATAAAGAAGAAAACTTTCGTGAGCAAATTAAGAAAAGTGTCAGAGAAGTGAAAACCCTTCAGTAAATTCCTGAAGGATGAACATGCATTTGAAATGAGTCCAGGGAAGAAGACTGGGAAAATCCAAGAAGATATTTCACCCAGGGCCAAAGGCACAAGGGGAGGGAAGCTATACAGAATAAGAAAGCCTGTCATTTATGCTTTCTGCAAAAAAGAAAATTACATGTTACCCTTCCATTAAATGAAACGTTTGCTGTTCCAGAAACATTTTCTCTGGAATATTTAAGGAGACAGTATGCTTTGGGAAGTTTGAGGGAGAGAAAAATCAATGCAAAAGTTTTTAAATGGAGATATTCCTGCTGAAAACAAGGAAACATTTTCTACTTGAGCTGTCAGACAAGAGAAGGCAGGTGCTAGAGATTTCAGACACAGAAGATATTCAACAAGATGGGTCAATCACCTATTAGAGAAAATTAGTACCTAGGAAGAGCAACCCAGTAACTTAAGACTCCATCCGAGTCTGAGAACCTCTTGGTTAAGGCAGTTTTTCAGCCAGCGAGAGAAAGAGACTGATTTTAAACATATTGTTAGTTTTAAATATGAATGCTTTTTTTCCATTGCTTAAATTTTTCAATAATCTCAACAGCCCAAAGTATGTGGGAGGCCAGCTGAAGTAGAGAAGTTCTAGAAATAGACATTTGATGCTGTAACCCACTGTGAAGAACTTTGAAAATGGTACATTTAGAGCTTTAGAAGCCTGCTGCCATATTCTATCATTAAAAGAAGAGCAGAGACCTGGCAGTAGAGAGAGAAATAATTTTCTGAAGTTAGTAATGCACGACAGGATCTAATTTGATTTATCTGAGCTCAAATTGCTCAAGAATAGGGTGGAATCAATGATGAGAAATATTTTTTATAAGATTTGGTAATTATTGGTAATCATACACAAATTATTGAAACATTTTATATTTTTCATTAAAATTTAATCATTAAAACTAATTTGAAGATGTTAACTCCTCAATAGGGAAAGAACATTGCTATAGTTTTGGTGTTTGTCACCCTCAGTCACGTGTTAAAACTTGATCCCAGCGTTAGAGGTGACCGCCTACTGGGAGGTGTTAGGGGTCATGGGAAAACAACCTTCATGAATAGATTGATGTCCTCCCTGGGAGATGAATGAGTTCTTAGTGTATTCGTTATGGTAAGAGCTGGTTGCTGAAAACAGCCTGATGTATCTTCCTTGTCCTCTCCCCCTCACTCCTTCCCCGCACCCTTCTTCCCCCACTCCTCTTCTACCAAATGGTCTCAGGTGCCTTAAGTAGAAGCAGCCTACAGCCTTCCCCAGAAGGTGCTGTTGCTGTGCTTCTCGTACATCCTGCAGAACTGGGAGCCAAATAAAATCATTTTCTTTATAAATACCCAACCTCAAGTGTTCCTTTATAGCAGCATTAAATGAACTAAGACATCAATTTTCTAAGAAAAGCTGTGCTCTTCCTTTTCTTCCTAAACATTAAAGCAAAATTTTAAAAAATCATAAGACCCAATGGAAACCCATTCTATTAGCTCATTTCACTTAAGTAGTGTTGGGTCAACTGAAGACCAGAAGGAAATGTGACTTTTTTAAGGCTACATGAGAATGTGGCATCATAATAGGGCCAGAATGGAAGTATCAAAATTCTTAGCCTACATGTTATCACACCCCTAACAGCAATTATGAGATGGAGAGACCCAGATCACACCCAATCTACAGCGGTAAAGTTACTCTGTACTGGTTATCTCTAAAATTGATGGACGATGGAGGGAATGCTATGCAGTAACAAGAATATGCCAGAAAGGCTCATAAATTCAACAGCTAAGCAGGAAACACCAAATGCATACAAAACAATCTGCAAGGTGACTTGGAAGTTACAATGGTGATTAATAATTTATGTCTGTGTTTGAGAATATAAGGATCTCATAGCGATCAAAAGTACGTATTATCTGGCAGTGACTCACACCAGTAATCCTAGCACTCTGGGAGGCCGAAGGGAGTGGATTGCTTGAGCTCAGGAGTTCAAGACAAGCCTGAGCAAAAGCGAGACCCCGTCTCTACTAAAAACAGAAAAACTGAGGCAAGAGCATTGCTTGAGCCCAAATTGCTGTGAGCTATGACGCCATATCACTCTACCCGGGGCAACAGCTTGAGACTCTGTCCACCACCCCCCCAAAAAGTATGTATTATCAACTATTAATAATATAGCAGTAGTGGTGTCAACTACTTTTGATAAATTTAGGTTAACAAAGTGTTATTTAATGTGTTGAGAGTTTTAACAAAGATTTGCAACTTGTGAATCAATATCAATTTCAGGTAGTCTACTATTCTAGGGAATAAACTATATAGATGATGTCAACCATGGCATTACTTGTAATATTGAAAGGCCAGAAATATCTTTTCTGTGATGAATTAAGAGCTAAGTTATTTATAGCTCACCTGATTTATACAACAGTATGCAACAATTTAAAATAATCTTTAGGAGCAGTTTAATCACATAAGACTTGCTCAAATTAAAATTTAACTTTAAAGAAGCTAAAAACTTTTTCAAAAACCATTTAAATATAAAATATCATTGACAAAAGGATTGTAAAGAAGATAATATGTGAACAATGAGGTGCCTTGGGGGCATAATAATATTTATAATTTCTTTTTTGTCCACTTTTACATATTTCCAAAAATTTCTAAAAACTCTAAAATGACTAATATGGAGAAAATGCACGTAGAGTTATGCACACATATGTACACACATATACCACCCTGTTCCTCACTGAGAAATAGTTTTTAACGCACCAGGTTTAATGCATAAAGAGCTGGTAATGATTCTATCAAGTATCTTCCTATAGTTAACGTTTTTTGTTTCACGTAGGATAGCTTGAGGTATTTGTTCTCCAAAACATTCTTAAGATTCTCCATGCAAACCAAAGCAACTTATAAACAGGCACTGAATCTTCAAAATCTGTTTCTCAAATTCTTCCCACCCTTATCTGAGTTTTGGTGTTACTCTCAGTTCCAAAATTTAACCATAAAGAACTAAAATAATTTCATAAGCAATCTTTTCTTAAAAGAATGGTCCTGGCTCGGTGTCTATAGCTCAACCGGCTAAGGCGCCAGCCACGTACACCTAGGGTGGCGGGTTCGAATCCCCAGCCCGGACCCGCCAAACAACGGTGACGGCTGCAACCAAAAAATAGCCGGGCGTTGTGGCGGGCGCCTGTGGTCCCAGCTACTTGGGAGGTGGAGGCAGGAGACTCGCTTGAGCCCAGGAGTTGGAGGTTGCTGTGAGCTGTAATGCCATGGCACTCTACCCAGGGGGACAGCTTGAGGCTCTGTCTCAAAAAAAAAAAAGAATGGTCCTGATAAATTTAGTGGCTGGCCCTCTTTAGGCCAAATCTCTATGTAGTTCTGCAAATACTGAATGTGTGGAAATTAGAAGGTCTTGACAAGACAGTGTTTTAACAGAGTGAAATTTTCTTCATCTCTCAATTTGAGATAGTATAAAATTTTAAAGTTTGTAAAAAAAAAATTGCATGAGATAAGGTATAAGAAATGTCTATGGTAGTTCCTTAGCACATAGTGGGTATTAACCTTACAATAATGGCCTATATAATGTTAAAACAATTAGTTGAAAAAGCTTTCCCATTTCCTATTTTTAACAGGGCAAATATTAATGCATGATTTGGGGAAGGGATGTGTGTCAAAAATACTTTCTGTTTAAGTTTGGGAAAGTGATAGAAATAGCAATGAACTTATGTGTGGCTGATGGATAAAATTAGTTATGTCTGTGTAATTAGGTTGAGAAAGCTGGTATCTATCAAAATATTTCCTCCCATCTCAGCTGAGCATACTGCTACTTTTTTGCAAACATACACAATATATCTTCCATTCTAATTAGCATATTTTCAGTATCTAAAAGAAATAAGGCCACTTAGAAAGTTAGGGAGGTAATCAGGCATCAGCCTTATAAAACAAACAATTTTCAAAACGCTTGCCCTCTTTGCTTTATTTTTGCTAAGCTTTCATCACAATTTGAATGTGTGACTTAAATAAGTGAACTGATTATAGTCACATGTTTGTGCATGGCAGAAAGCACTTCTATTTGAGGGAAATTAGCAAAGAGGATAAGTAGTAGGAAGAAAGTAAAATAAAGAGCTAGGGGAGGGAGGGAAGGAGGGAGAGAATGGGAATGAATGAATCCAGGCTAAAGGCAAAGGTGAACAGGAGCCATGATCTGAGTTGAATACAAGAGGTAATCTGGGACACAGATCCATCTGGTAAACCACAAAACTGATGACCAGGAAGACGTGCAGATGATCCAAGTTTGTATGGTAAGTTCCAAAATCAGAGATTTTAAAAATGAAGTGTTTATTCAGTACTCTGGGTAGCGTTTGTATGTATTTAAGTGAAACCACACTTTTTTTTTTTTTTTTTTTTAAGATAGAGTCTCACCATGTCATCCCCAGGACAGTGCTGTGGCGTCACAGCTCACAGTAATCTCCAACTCTGGGGCTTAAGCTATTTTCTTGCCTCATCCTCCCAAGTAGCTGGGACCTACAGGTGCCCGCCACAACACTCAGCTATTTTGTTGTTGTTGTTGCAATCATCATTGTTGTTTAGCTGGCCCGGGCTGGGCTTGAACCCGCCAGCCTCGGTGCATGTCGCCGGCGCCATAACCACTGAGCTACAGGTGCGGAGCCTCTGTTTTCATTTTTAATTACACATTCTCTTCTTAATGTCACCAGGGTGGTTTTGATCTCCTTCCTTGCTCTAGATCTTAACTGTATAGCATATAATAATCTGCTCAATTTTCATTACCCATCTCCCTAGTACCACCAAAAATAAGCTCCATTAAAAAAACCAGATTTTTTTTCTATTTATTTTTTCTTTTACATTTCTGCATTCTCACAGGCGAGGTCAATGTATGGCACATCTTAAGAGCCCAATAACTATTTGTCGAATAAATAAATGGCAAAGAAGGAAAATAAAGAGGAACTGCAGGGTATAAATGTCAGTTATGGTGTTTTAACAGCCAAGTAACATTAGGTAAGTTACCTATTCGCCTGAATCTTTGTTGCCTTTGGTATAAAATAAGACCGGTGCTGTGTGCTGCAAAGGGTGTTATGAAGAAGGGATTCTCATTTACCTGACAGATTGATCAAATCAAGTGAAAAAAAAAACAAAGGGTAGCGCGGCCAGACCAGCATTTTAACCAGTATTTCCTCTGTGGTTGTGAAGGTTAAATAATGGTTATGAGTGGTCTTAACAGAATAGAAAACAAATTCATACTAGAGGAGGAAAGGAGCTGACCCTGCTTCTTCTACCCATTTCTTTTGAAATCAAAATGTTGCATGGTGATTTACATACATGCATATGTATGTTTTGGTGTATTGTATGGAGACACACACACAAAAACAAGTGTCTGGCTCAGCGCCTATAGCTCAACCGGCTAAGGCGCCAGCCACGTACACCTAAGGTGGTGGGTTTGAATCCCCAGCCCGGACCCGCCAAACAACAATGACGGCTGCAACCAAAAAATAGCCAGGCGTTGTGGCGGGCGCCTGTGGTCCCAGCTACTTGGGAGGCG
>NW_003852602.1:779477-803208 GCF_000181295.1 Otolemur garnettii | reverse complement strand
GAGCTGTAATGCCACGGCACTCTACCCAGGGGGACAGCTTGAGGCTCTGTCTCAAAAAAAAAAAAAAAAAAAAACAAGTGTCTTTTTATACCGGTTTTAAGGATATTTTGCAGAAGGATAAGGTCTACACAATTAATAGAAGTACACTGGGAGAGAAAAAATAAAGGGAGAAATAAAAGAAATAGGGAGTAACTGGTTATTATCAGTAAGGAATTTCTCTGGGTCAATCAGTTCAGGGAAATATACCTCATTGTGTATGTGGCTATGCCAATAACACTGTACTTTTCCCACACTGTTCTCACTTGGAGACAGAACTATTTTGTGAACATTTAAAAATAAGGGAAAATCTGAATTAACTAAGAAGGCAACCCATGATGAAGTCTGTCTGAGCGTGAGTGCATACACATGTGAATTGCTATCATTCTTTGTAAGGTAATGTTTCCCGGGCTGGAGGTTCCCTCTGTCTGCCCATCTGTATTTGGTCTTTATATACTACCTCCCTCCACAGACAATTTTAGCCACAGACACATTGAGGTTTAAGTTCATGAAAGTAGTAATCGTATTTCCAATCTTCTGATTTATAATATTAAGACTGGAAACAGGATGTATACTTAATGATTTAATAAATGAAATTATAAAGTCTAGGTTCTTAAAAGGAAAAGAAACAAGAACATTAACATCCAGTGAACATTAACTTACTGTGACTGAGAATTAAGTTTAGCTTTCAAGGTCATTGTGTCTAGGCAAAAGAGAGAACTTAAGGATTGCATGATAATAGAAAAGAAAATTTATCCTATATTCTGTTATCCTCTATAACCAGGCCTCACACACTGAACACACAATAAGTATTGCACAAATTTTATGAGAATTCTGTGCATCATTTTTGGATCACCTACGTGGCTCACGTAACCTGCTAAATAGTATAGTTGACAGGTCTCACTGTCCTTCTCAAATACACAACCAAGCCTGTCTGTGGTGGGGATGTAATTCCATAAAAGCACCACTGTTGTCTTACTTTTCTTCCCATTTTCATATGCCAATTGTCTATTAAAATATGACTTTTTGGTTGCATTGGTTGTGTGTCAAGACTTAACATGAAAGTTCTGCTGTACTGCACAAAGTGTTCTGTGATAATTAGTAATAGAGCTGGCATTATAAACAAGGACTATTAGCTGTCTGGTACTGCTGTGTGACAGTACTAATTTTTGGTGTTCATAATGTTCTCTCTGTCCCTCTCTCTTACACAAAACATTTTCACTGTAAGCAGCCCAAAATCTCTGCCATATTTGTTGCTATACTCATTAAAATTCTCTTCCATTTGGTCTTTACTAAACAAACAAGCCCCACTCCACCCCGCCAAAAACAAGAGGCATATATTGCCCCATTTGTTGGTTGAAAAATCAGCAGATGAGAGTAGTCAGGAAAACTAAAACTGGCTCACCTCAAGCAATCAATAAAGCACAGAGTAGAAATCTGACTTCATGTATCCCTGACTCACAGGCTATGTTTTTAAACAACTCTTCCATACTGGGAACATTTTCTTGTCAAGTAAAATCAAGGGCAAAGGCAAAGACACAGCAGCGGGACAGACCTGGGTCGGAAATTGTCATCACGTCTCTGATGGGAATCTGCGTCACTCCAGGACCACGTGTAACGTGATGTGACAGAAGGCACCAGAGCATGCTGATGTCTCCATACTGACCTTCCGTCCTGACTTCCATTCTTCACTCTTACCTGGCTTCTGGTCCAGATTGTCTTACTTACTTACATGTTGTGGTTACTATCCTTATTTAATCTTTAGGTTTCATTATTACATCAGAAAAACTTTCCGGACCTGTGAGCAATTTAATTCTACCCTTATCAATTCTGCTGAAATGCTATGTGCACATCATGTGTGTTTAGGGCAGGAATGGGGAAACTGTTTTAATCGTGAATACAAACAAACATGGCAGATCCAGAGAAACTAAGACAATGAATGTTCTTTTTTTTTTTTTAATTCAAGGCCAGATATTCCTTGAACCTTGATATTAATATATGTAGGAAAAATCTTCAGCCATATGCCACTATAACAGACAGGGTAGGAGATGTTTCAGGATGTATTATTAAAAGAACCTCACTCTGGTTAGTTGCTTACTATGTCCTAGTCATTGGGTAGATAGAGGATAAAATAAGATTTTGTCCTTGATCTGAAGCATGGGCAGATAAGTAAAGATTTGTTTACCTAACAGTACAAAGAGACATAAATGGCTAATAAGACATAACAAATATTTGTGTTTCACCACACTCCATCCCTGCCTGTGGCTCTTCTTTGTTTGAGTTCGAATGAAGCATCAGAATTCATCTAATCAGGGTGTTAGGAAGCCACCACCAATCTGAATTGGCATAGAAAGTTAAGTCTATATCGAATCAGAGCTGCAGGAATACAGCTAAATTGGCAGTCACTATACGTTGAATCACCCAGGTTTTGTGGATTCTCCTGTCCTGCAATTTCCCTGACTCTGTATCTGGAGTCTCACCAATAAACTGTCCTCCCACCCCTTTCCACTTTTAATACCTGCCTCTTTTTGCTGGAAGACAGTCTGAATCACAGTGGGTCAAGGTGCAAACATGCAGCTAGGTTAGCTTTTCTTAATTGCAAACAGTAACAGAGTGAGTTGGTGTGTAAATATTTCATTTCCCCAACCTCTGACATGTGTATTTATCACTGTTTTCCAGAGTTCCCTACAGGATCAAGTTCCAGCAACTCACAGGTTCGGCTACAGGTAGGTGATGGGAAAGTCCCATCACCTTCTAAGTGTTTTAGTGTGTTAAGTCTAAGAATTACCTCCCAAATGTCCTACTTACACATGAGTGTATCCGAGTTTGCCTCTGGGGGAATCCAAACTAAAGCTCACTTTTCATTACCATCTTCCCTGTGCACGTGCACACACACACACACACACACACACACACACAATCAAGGCCACAGTGTTCTCAGAGTTAACTCTTTAAAATCCCACATGACCTCCACATCCTCTATTCATCCCTCATCACTCTCATGGGTTAACTTGAGAAAAACAGAGCTTTCAATGTCCCTCTGCTGAGAATTCCTTTTAATTCCTTGTTGCCTATACAATGAATCCTAATTATGGTTAGTGTGAAACATTCATCACTTGCAATCTCAATCTGTATTTGGACTTTCAGCTTCTCCTTCCATGAGCATTTCTCCTGTCACATGGACAGATTAACTATGCTTTGCACCTGCCAGGAGCTTTCAGGGTTTATTGCCATCACTTCTCTTCACAGAAAATTCTGTCCCTTCTTTCTTCCTTTCCTAGAAATGGCAAGAATTCTTTCAAACCAAATCTCTAACTTCTTCACTCAGGTGTTGATAGGCATCTATTGTTCTATGCCCCCATAGCATTCTGTTCCTACTCCCATTGTTAGGTCCGAAAAATTCTCCCAAATAACCCCAGCAGACAAATCTGAGACACACTCCGATGTAAAAGGCATGAGGTGAGGTTTTATTCAAACCCGGGCTTGGACTCTCCTAGTGTACACACGGAGGAAGAGCCTCGAACCCCGGGTGGAGCAAGTTTTTATGGGGTACAGAAAGCAAGAGGGTCGGATACAAGTACACTTTTCATTGGTGGTTGATGATTTCATTAGTAAAGGAGGAAGTAAAGGAGGATTTGCATTGGTAGTTGATGATTTCACTAGTAAAGGTGAATTTGGATTGGTACAGGTGAGGGGTGGAGGGTCCCTTAACCGAGGGCTAGAGTTGGTGCAGCCTGATTACCTGTATTTCAAGGTAATAGAAACTTATTGTTTATTATAGCAGCTGTTTGCCTAAGGTGACTCAGTTTACGGCTCAGTGGCTGTGCAACCTGGGGTGGGGGAGAGGCAGCAGGGAGTGGCCCTGCAGGTTTCACTGGCAGAGGTTGGGGTGGAGGGGCTATGAATGGAACTTATGCAGTAAACAGCCAGGAACGGGGCTTGTGCTGTAAACAACAAAATGGAGCTAGTTTGGCTCTCACACCATAACTGAATTTTTTTGCATTGTTGGGCCATTTAAAATCTTCTGAACTTCTCTGGTAGACTAGATTGTCAGCTCTTGTTATTTACTGACCAGTTTCTCCTGACTGAATTCCCTGCACTTGTTCCACCTCCTCACTAAGGCAATCATCAAAGAATGTCAAATATGTAGCACAAATGTGGCTTCTCTAACCTTTTTATATCCAAATATTTTTCAAGAACCCTTGAAAGCATTGTATTAATAAAAAGTATAATAGAATATATCTGCCTTTGCTGGTCATTTCCTTTACATTTCATATAGACAGTAAGGAAAGAGCCTTATTTATAGGAAAAAAAAAATCATCCCTAGTTTGAAAAAGCCATCCTCCTACATATTCCCTTAGAGAAAGCTGGATGAAACTAAAAGCAGCTTAACCTACTTCACAATTTTGCCTCAGGCCAGCCCTGACTAGGAAGTACTACCAAACAGGAAAGAATTTTACTTAAATCAATATGGAATCTGCATATAAATCTGTAGTCTCTATGTTTAACTACATGTTCATTGGTTCGTGTATTAGCAAAAAATTTTGAGCCATTAAGAAAAAAAAGCTGACTTTATGGAAAAATTAAGAGCTTTGAGTCTAGAAAAGAGAGTTAAACACCAAATGCTGTAAGATTACAGAACCTACTGACATCAAAATAACCGACTAGATAAAAGTAGATTGGTTAGAAAAGGTGATCGTTATCTGGTTCCTAACTTGCAAGGCCTATTAAGGGAATTTGTACATGTCAGACTGGTAAAAAAATACTATTTAAAGTTCAAAAAAATGTAACTTCTTTGTGTTACATATTTTGTAGTTTTGAGATTTGAAATTATGGAGATTAAAAAGGCCCTCCAGAAAGTTTCAATTTGGCCAAAATTAAACCTGGTCAAGTCATTGAAAGTTCAAAGGTGAGAGAAAAATGTGGAGCTAAGTATTTAATTATTGCAATGAACATCTGTGGATTAAAAATACTGCCACCTAATTAAAATGAACCTCTATTTATTTATTTACTTATTTTTTCCCCTAGGCAGCTGAGATTTTAATTGTAGAAGTTGACTCTAAAGACTTCCTGACCTTTGCCAAAATATCTATTCACTTTTTAAACCTGAACTTCCAGATGAGCTAAAATGATTACAGGACTTTGGGCTCATCTACAAAAATGACTAGTTTCTCAGTAGATCATGTTCCATAGAATTTTACTTTTTAAGGAATTTCTTTGTAGGTGGCAGGATCACTGCACCCCATATATACTTTGTCTTAGCACTTAGCATGGGGGAGGACCTGGAAAGCCAGGCACAACTCTACACTCACTACAATCAATAGACTTTTGGAAAAAATAACACTAAGAATAGAACTAATTATCTAATTGTTACTCACTGTTTACAGACTACTTTGTACATATATATCCCCCTAAATTAGCATTATCATAGTCAAGTAAAGTTAGATACTCTGTCTTGTGTGGCTCCTAGTTATCCTTTATAGAGCAAATATTTAATAATAGCGTTCTATACTCCAAATCCTTGGGTAGAGGCATGAGTAATCACATATCCTGGTATCAAGGGGTTTACTACAGGAGAAGAGATGGCACTAAGTGTGCTAAATGCTAAGATAAAGTAGAGATGGGTTTTGGATGAGATGGCTGACTAGAGACACCATCTGCCAGATTGTCTCAGAAAGGAGGAAAACTTTTAGACAAAAAAGAAAACAACTAATCATAGATGAGGTGTCCTTCTGAGGGAAATGTGCCAGGACATACCAGAGCTCCCATGGGAAAAAGTTGTGGAGCAGAACAAGGAGAAGGCATGAGTGGAGACCAGGCGACAGGAGGCTGGAGCCCAGTTAGAGCAAGGAGAAGACATTAGCAGAGATCAGCCAACAGGAGGCTTGGAGCCCAGGAAAGGGCAGGTTCCGAGGCCTGCTTCTCCCTCCCTCACATGTCAGGCAGAGGCCAGACTCTTGGGCTGCTGGAGACCTTTCTACCCTCACCAGCCTAAAGTGGCTTGCCCCAGTGAAGTGGGAAATTCTCAAAAACAAAGCACCAGCCTGCCAGCCACCTTGTGACACCTCTTATCACCACAGACCTGAGATGAGATGAGACAGCGGATGCCATGTTGCTTCTCCATCTTTGTGCGCCCTTGTCCTCCCCTGTAGACTTTGGATCCCTGTTTTTATCTTACCCATTCTCTCATAAACACTTCCCAATTTTGGTCCAAACCGTGAGGGCCACAGGGGAACAGTGGGTCCTGGGACATGTGGGTGACTCCAGAACCTGGACGTTCTAGGCAGGCTGCTCTGTTATAGCATTTCCTAACTCAGTCATGTAGGGGGTTGTTGATTCTTACTTATGAGCACCACTTACTGTCTCAGAAATTAATTTGGGCATGTCAGAATACCATTCACACTGTTAGGAAGACCACAGGGATAGAGTGAAAAAAAAAATATCAAAGACCTCCATATCCCCTCATGAGAGATAAATAGGTAATCTGCCCACCACTGCTATAGCCTAGAAATAAGTAGCAACTGAGAAAACCACTGCACCAAGGATACTGATAACCAAGGCATCCATCCAGAACCTGGATTGCCATCAAAGCAAACACAGCAGAGCCACAGATTCTTACCCAAAATATTATACAGAAAGTCCTTTACAAGTAAGAGAAGAGAAGCCCCATCTAAAAAAAAAGAAAAAAGAAAAAAATCTAAAAATAAGAGTTGATACTTGCCCCAGATGAGAAGGAATTGGTGAAAAAACTTTCTAAGTATGACAATTATTGCAACAGGACACCTCTAAAAGGAAATACCAACTCTCTATCAATGGATACCAACCAAAAATATTGAAATGACATATAAAAAATTTCAAATACTGATTGTGAGGAAGCTCAATGAAATCAAGAAAAAAAATGAAGGAACTCAAAGAACCAAAAAACAAACAAACAAAGTAATCCAGGAAATGAATGAAAAAAATCACTAAAGACATAGAAATATTAAAAATATATTACCTCTGGAAATGAAAAATTCATTTAAGAAATACAAAACATGGTGAAAAGTTAAGAAAAAAAACAAAAAACAAAAAACAGATGAGACCAGGCAGAAGAATTTCAGAGCTTGGAGACAATACCTTAAAATTAAATCAGTCAAAAATAAAGAAGAATTAAGAGGAATAAACAAAGCCTACAATATAGAACATGTAAAATGGCCAAATATTCCTGAGTGTGAAGAAGAAAATTCACTAGATCTAGAAAACATATTCAAGGGAATAATTGAGGAAAACTTCCCTATTCTTATAGAGTTATGCATCCACATATAAGAAGCTCAGTGAACACCTGGGAAACTCACTGTAAATAGCCCATCATCAAGACACACAGTCATCAGATTGGAAAAAGTCAACACAAAGGAGAAAATCCTAAAAGCTGTTAGGCAAAAATATCAAGTGACTTACAAAGGAAAACCATCAAGCTATGTGCAGACTTCCCAAATGAGACCTTACAAGCCAGTTGTTAGGGCCCCATTTTCAGTCTTCTTAAATAGAAAAACTTCCAGCCTAAAATTTTATATACTATAAAACTAAATTTCGTAAGTGAAGAAGAAATATAAACTTTTTCAAGACAAGAAAACACTGAGGGAATTTGTCAAGACCAGCCCAGCCTTGCAGGAAATATTCAGAATGTTCAATGTGGATAAGCACAGTAGATACTGAGCAGCACAAAACTACCCAAAGATAGAGCTCAAAGCTCATATGAAGGAACATCATAAGAGGTGAAAGCAATGAGGCACTACCAAACAGGATGGAAAGAACAGCATCTTGCATATCAGTTCTATCAATCAACATAAATGTTTTGAATGTCCTACTCAAGAGAATTAGGCTGGTGGAATAGATGAAACAATTACAACCCAGATAACTTCTCCTGGAAACACATCGAATCCACATGACTCATACAGACTCAAGGTGTAGGGAAGGAAAAACAAAATTCCTTGCAAATGGAAACCAAAAGAAATCATGTATAGCCTTTCTTATATAAAATTGACTCTAAATCAACAATATTTAAGAAGAAAAAAGATGGCCATTATACAATAGCAAATGGAGCAATTCCTGAAGAGACAAAACAATCCTAAACATACACACCTAACACCCAGATTCAGGAATGCCCAGAGTCTGGATCTAAGCAAAGTGATAAACAGGAGCTTTGTAATTGCTGGGGATGTCAACACCTCACTGACAAAACTAGAGAAATCATCTAAGCAGAAAATAAAAAATAAACTGGACTTAAATGAAAGCACAGAGGAAATAGGCCTAACAGATACTTACAGAATATTTTATCCCTAAACTACTGAATATTCTTTTCATCCAAGATTTATCATATCTTAGTCCACAAGACATGTATTAACAAATTCAAGCAAACGGAAATCATATGATGTGTCTTCTCAGACCACAGTGGAATAAAACTAGAAATCAACTTCCAGAGGCACAGTCAATTCCACACAAAGTCATGAAAATGAACCTGCTGTGGAAGGATTATTGGGTCAAGAATGAAGTTATAATATGATGTAAATTAAAATATTCTTCAAACTGGAAAACAAGTGGGACACAAGCTATCAAAATCCATGTGACTCAGCAAAAGGATTCCAAGGGAAAAGTCACAGCCTTAAATACCTACATCAAAATGATGGAAGATCCCAAATTAACAATCTAATCCCATATCTCAAGGAACTAGAAAAGGGAGCACATGCCAAACCCAAAGTCAGGAAAACAAAAGAAATAATTAGGGTCACAGAACAAACAAAATAGAACTAAACAAAATAGAAAACAACAAAAACTACAAATGATCTATGAAACAAAATGTTGTTTCTTTCAAAGATAAACAAAAATCGACAGACTTCATGATAGATTAACTGGGAATAGATGAGAACAGACCCAAATAAGCTCAATCAGAAATACAAAGGAGATATTACAACTGATATCACAGAAATACAAAATATCATCTATGAATACCATAAAAATATCTACACACATAAACTCAAAAATATCTTTTTTTCATGCAGAAAAAGATATTTTTCTTTAGGCTGAGACTTTCCTGAATGTATCAATTGTATACAATGTATCAATGTATCAATCTGTTCGTGGATTGTTCAATAGTTCTGTTTCTTCCTGATGGAATCTTGGAAGGTTGTGTTTCCAGGAATTTTTTCATTCCCTTTATATTTTTGAGTTTATGTGTATAGAGATTTTTATGGTATTCATAGATAATATTTTGTATTTCTGTGATATCAGTTGTAATATCTCCTTTGTATTTCTGGTTGAGCTTATTTGGGTCTGTTCTCATCTAGTCCGACTTAATCTATCAGGAAGATAGAAAAGAAAATATCTTTTTTCATCATGCAGAAAAAACATGATAAAAACCCTCAAAAATTTGGCATAGAATGAACACATCTCAAATTTATAGACGCCTGTATCAGAAACCCACAGTCCACGTTATACTGATTGGAGAACAGTTGAAATCCTTCCCACTGAAAACAGAAACAAGATAAGGATACCCAGTGTTACCATTTATATTCAACATGGTACTGGAAGTCCTAGACAGATCAATCAGGAGAGAGAGAGAGAGGAGGGGGGAGAGGAAAGAGAGACAGGGAGGGGGGAGAGGGGAGAGGGGAGAAGGAGGAAAAGGGAGGGAGGAGGAGTGACAGGGAAAGGGGGGAGGGGAGGGAGGGAGAGGGAGAAGGGGGCGGGAGGAGGGAGGAAGAAAAGGAAAGGAAAGGGAGGAAGGAAGGAAAGGAAGAAATGAAAGAAAGAAAGAAAAAGGAGGTCAAACTATTGTTTTTACTGATGATATAGTTATATATCAGGAAAACTCCAAAGATTCCAACAAGGTACTCCTGAAATTGATACATTCAGCAAAGTCTCAGCCTAAAAAAAGCAATGTACACAAATCAGTAGCATCCTTGTTCATCACATTTTGAATTTATTTCAATATATGAAGGGGATACAAATGTTTTATGTGGACACACGGTATGATGTCAGGCATTTCAGTGAGGTCATCAGCAGGGGACTGGTCATTGTATCTGACAGGTACATTTTTATCCCTCCTCCCTTCTTGGTTTCCAATATTCTATGCAGCCTTTTGTGACTGTGTGTACCCAACATTTAGCTCCCACTTATTAGTGAAAAAATATATTTTTAAAAGTGAAATTATGGTTCTCATATAGACAGAAAATAAATGTGTGCTAAATATTTAATAAAGTCACTGCTCAAATAAACTTGCCAGATGTTACAACAGGTCAAAGAAAATATCAATGAAACAAAAATGTACATGAAGTAAAAGAATGTTAACATGAATTCACATATAGATATAAAACTAGTTTATTCCCATGGAATCAGGGAAATAAATTTAACACCACTAAAAGAGTACCCAAGCATATCTCTACACAGCAATTATTTTGTATTATTAACAGGTTTCTCCAAATTATAGCATTGTAAAATAGCTCAAAAATGTGTCTTTAAACAATGAATAGCTTTCTTTGGAGAAACTCAGTGATATCTTTGCTTATTCCAAATTTTCTTGCATCTTAAATTTGAGTTTCTTCTAAGTTCTAGTCCCCTGAAGACTTGCGTTCTTGCTTTCAACCTTGATGGCATATTTTTTCGAAATGCATTTTATTTATTATGACTGGATTTAAAGCAGTAGAGAGATGACTGCTGTCAGCTTAGTTTCCCATAGTGACTGAGTGACTGGATTTGATTAAATTCTCCATCTCCTTTTGTGAGAAAAGTTGCTCTTTGTTCTCCTCTAGCATTTGCACTTGTTCTTCTGTGTCTTCCGTCTTCACTGAATTGCCCCTCACACACCCGGGTATAACTTTTGGCTCTGTTTTCTAGGTTGTCTAACTTTGTGTTTGTCTGAGACACATCTCCCCTGCACTCCTAACTGCTTTCTCTATGCTAATGACCTGGAAATTGACACTTCATCTCTCTCAGGCTTCAGGCACTTACTTCCAACGGTGCAGGGAACAACATCAAATACATATCCCACTGGCAGCTCAAATTTGACAAGACTCCGAGTGAATTCATTAAACACCCTCTACCCAACCCTCCCACACACTTTCCAAAGTTGTCCCCTCTACATTTTTCTCTGTACTATCTTTTGATATTGCAATTCATTAAGTCATTCAAGACAGAATCCTAGAAATCATGGTTAACATTTCTCCTCGACTTCCAAATCAATCATCACTTCCTAAAATTTCTTAAAGTCATATTTTATCTCTCTCCCCAGTGTCACTGTTTCATTTGATGCTTTATATTTCTCCATTTTTTCTTGTAATTGTATGAACCTAACTACCCATATTATTTCTAACCTATAACGATCCACTGTCCACTTACTTAACAAAGACTTCTTTCAAAAATAGAAATTTCAGCATATAATTACCCTACTTTAAAAGATACCATTGTTTTTACAATGTACAGGATAAAGTTTAAGCTTTCTGGCTGTACATGAAATATTATAAATTGGGCTTCCCAGACTCCTCATCTGACACTTCCACACCAGAAATTAAAATGCCAAGCATATTGAAATACATGCCATTTCCTCCACTAAATATGCTGTTTCTATTTATTTAAATGACCTTTCCAAGTTAAATATCTTATCCAGATGATACCTAGTCAGGCTTTACCTTTTCTGAAAAAAAAAAAAAAAGAAAAGAAAAGAAATCTGATTCTCAGATTTCTTTGGAAAAGTACACTGATTTCTTCTCCAACATTTTTGGTAATAAACAGTAATCATTCTTTAATATCCTTCCTCCTTCCTTCTTCTATGAGTCAGTGAAAAAGCCCACCCAAATGAGAACCAGCAAATGCTATGTATTCAGAGCTTGCAATAGCAAGGGAGGAAGTAAGCCACCATCACCACAGCAAGGGAAGACACTCACAGCTGTGAGAAATATATATATAGTGGGAAATTTTTTTAAACAAAGGAATGCTTTCGGTATGTCTGATAGGAATCTGTGGGCATGGAGAAGCTCTCAGTCGGCTAAAGAAATTAGAAAACCTATGTAATTGATTAGGGGTGCATCGCTGACTTTATCCAGTTGGCCTGAAATCCAGTTGTGAACCCAGAAATAGTCTCTCACAGAAATTGCAACATAAGTGGATACAAAATAGTCTTTTCAACAAATGGTGTTGTAATAATCGAATATATAATAATTAAACATAAATATATATGTATATATGTATAAATATATATACACATAAATATATATGTATATATGTATACCACATATACAGGAGGTACCATACATTTTAAGGGAAAAGGCTGTATTAAAATCATAATACTTAGTATTTATCAATAACATCGTTTCATATATTGTATCTTATATTTCCTGTAATTGCAAAAGTCAACCACAACTTGAGTTTTATAATTTTAATACATTTTTCCCCTTTCCTAAAATGTGTACGTGCCTTTTAGCACCCTCTGTAAATATAAACCTTGACCTTTTCCTCAAGTAACATGTACACAAAAATTAAATCAAAATTAGACATATATCTACATGTCAGAGCCCAAATTATACAATTTTTAAAATAAGAGAGGAGGGAAAAAATGACTTTCAATTAAGCTAGAGTTTCTTTGAATAGGAAACAAAACCACAAATCTCACGAGAAAAAGTATTTCAGGTTTATCAAAATTAAAACTTTGCTGATGGAAAGACACAATTAAGAAAGGAAATACTATAGAAAGGTAAGCCACAAATTAAGAGAAAATCTGACAAAGGACTTGAATTTCTAATAAAGAACTCTGGCAACTCCATAATAAAACAACCCAATCTGAGTAATAAAAAGGCAAAACATTTTAATAAGTACTTTTCAATTGAATAAAGCAAACTATCACATGAAAAATTATTTAATATTATTAGCCATGAAGAAAATAAAAATTTAATTAAAAAGATGGTATTAAAATAAAACTGCCAGAATAAATAAAATCTAAAAGCCTGATGATCCTATCTTGGTCAGGATACAGAACAACTGATGCTTTTCTTATGCTTTTGGGCATTTAAAATGACATAAACTCAAAAGTTTGGCACTGAGTCTTAAAAATTCTCACCATAAAGACCAAAAATGCCATGCCCATCTATCTACTAAAAGAAAATAAAATCATATAAACACCTCCACGTTTAGACTTGTATCCAAATGTCTATGGCAACACTATACATAGCAGTCCAAAAAGGTGAACAAACCAATGCTCACCAATTAGAGAATGGACAAATGAAACAAACCAAAGTCCAAACCAAAGTCCAAACAAACCAATGCTCACCAATTAGAGAATGGACAAATTTGGTATATGCATAAAATAGAAAACTACTCTGTAACAAAAGTGTGCAAACTCCTAATAAGCATAAAAATGTAGGTAAATATAAAAAATATGATAGGTAAAAGAAGTCAGATACAAAAGCCTACACCATTTGATTCTATTTACATGAAAATTCTACAAAGACAAAAATAAAGGCCAGTAAACAAATGTTTGTCTTGAACTAAGGATCAATTAAACAGTGGCATGATGGGAGTGTTCTAATCTTAATTTTCCTGATGGCTGCAGGGCTACACTTACTGTCCAGAAGGGATCAAACAATATACTTAATGGGGGAATTTTGACATTTAAAATATGCTTTCATAAAACTGTAAAAAAATTTATGTGTGGCTTATCTCTAAGATGTATGATACTGAAATTTTATTCATGAACTTAATCCTGAAGCTCTAAGACTCATCATTTCCCAAGCTCCTTTACCACGTGGCATTGGAATAATGGGGCACCAGAAGTATTGGAGTCACATGTGGCCTTATGGATCTTTGAGTGTGGCCTGTTGACTGAATCTAATTTTACAGAACAAATAGTTTTAATAAAGAGATTTGTTCTGTGAAGTTTGCATTTGGCTGAAGGGCTGCTCTTGGGGACCTGGAGGGCCACATAACACTTTGAGGTTTCCTACCCTCATTCTCAGCTCTGCCACCAATATACTATCTGAGCCAGCATAAGAATTCCACCTTTTCAAATTGTTTTACATGTGTATAACAAATGCTCAACCAGTTAATTTTCAATGATACTTCCAAGTGAAGTGTCTAATAATATTAGAAGAACTATTTTTGAAAGAAATTTCTAATGGCAAAAATCATTACACATGTAAAACAAAATTCTTTGCAGGGAAGTTTTTCTTATTTTTTGACAACCATATTATCCATTAAAAAGTTTTACAAAGAAATAGCCAACAAGTAAAGGATGCTGTGTAAATATTTTTAAAGTTTTGTAATGAATGCTTTGTAAATAAAGGTATGTTTAGCTACAATTTCCCATTTTCCCTATGCATCTTGACTTCTGGAGTGACTTTGTGGATAGGCTGCATTGCTAATTAGCCATATCCAAGCTGTTCCGCTGAGCATTGTACCTTGTCAAAGGAATGAATGCATCATTGTATATCAGATCGCTATGTTAGATTTTAGGGCCTTCTGTGATCCACCTTCAACAGCTTTTTCTATGTATATACCTTTGTCTTTATGGCTACCATTTCTGCTCCACAGGTAGCCCACCTTCCTCTTACCCTAAGTTCTAAAAAGCCTTCCAGCACAAATCGGATACAACACTTGTGTGTACTACATATAAGGCCTTCTCTATTATACCAACAGAATATAATCATTCTTCCTCCTGAACTGTTAGCAATTTGTCTATGCCACTCATAGTACTTAACTTTTTCTAATTCATTGAGTTATTAGAGTACATGCTTTTTAGAAGCTTTATTTTAGCCATCCATCAATATCCTAGCATGTGGCAGGTATTTTATGATAGACCTCTGATTCTCACCTCCTTGAGTTCCTTCATCAATTAGAGGGCAAAGACAGTGGATTTCTGATAATTTTTACTCCTCATAACACTTAGAAATGTGACTGTATATTCAGTAAATATTAGCTAAGTAAATGAATCAACCTTATACATGTAACCTGAATCTTGTATTAATAGATAGCTTTGATTTTGCTTTTCCTGGCATCTTCAGATTTTTTTCCTCATCTTTAGGATGTGGCCGTTGATTTAACAAACATTGCATGACCCAATGTGTGCATACAACATAGTAGGTGCTTGAAAGATATCCAAACACAGAACAGAATTATCTTCTTTCCCATCCATTATAAAGATGGATGCAAATATTGACTACAATAAATATTACAGACAGTAAGTTAGAAAGTAATGGTGTGCTATAAAAAACCAAAGCCACTGAGGAGAATAAAAGGACTTTGGAAGACAGGAGGTAAATTAAGAAGAGCAATTAGGATAAATCACATTTAAAAAGTATTATTTGAGCCATGACTTGAAAATGGGAAAGTTTTCACCATGTAGATCTGTAAGAAAAGACTGAAAAGCAGAATGTGTGTATCATATACCTCAAATGTCTTCTATAATGTGAAAATATCTCTGGATGTGTTCTAAAAAATGTGATAAATTGGATGTCTTGGGAATAGAGAGTGGAAGAAGAATTTCATCCTGTACCTTTTGAATTTTAAATCATTTGAGTGCATTATATGTTCATAAATTGAATAAAGACAGTAATTTCGTCTAGAAAGGATGTGAAGGTTTGCTTCTCAAAATATTAAAATATTACATTTTTAGAAGTATAACATAAAACTTGGAGATTTAGATGGTTCAAACTAATATTTATCAGTTAGCATGTGTTACAAACCTTAGTAACTGACAACAGCAGCCATTTATTTAGCCCATGATTTGGGGTTTAACAATTTTGGCTAAGGCTAGGTGCTATGCCTGACACCTATAATCCTAGCACTCTGGGAGGCCAAGATGGGAGGATCCCTTGAGCTCAGGAGTTCAAGACAAGGCTCAGCTAGAGTGAGACCCATCACTACAAAAAAAAAACAGGAAAATTAACTGGCCATGATGATGAGGAGCTGAGGCAGGAGGATTGCTTGAGCCCAGGAGTTAGAGATTGCTGTGAGCTATGATGATCCCACTGCACTCTAGACTGGGCAACAGAATGAGACCCTGTCTTAAAAACACAATCAAAAACAGTTTGGGCTGAGATCAGCTGGGTAGTTCTGCAGATGTGGCTTTGGTGACACTAGCTAGTCTTACATCTATGGTCACCTCATGGACTTTCTGGTGCTGCATTGTCTACAATGTGTCTGAAATAAAACAGTTGATGGCTGTCATCCTTAGGTCTTCTCCCCACATGGCTTCTTATCTTCCTTGGTTTGTTTATAAGGCAATGAAAGGAGTATAAGAGCAAGAATGGAAACTTCATGTTCTCTTGAGGCATGGGAGAGCCTCACATGATCAGTATATTACAAGGCCAGCCCCAATTCAAGGTGTAATAAAAAGTTTCCACCTGTCAATAGAAAGAGGTAGATATTGTGACCGTTCTTTTTTTAATTTTCTATATTCATAAAGTGAAAATTCACAACACTCATGTGGAATTACTCTCAGACTGGAGGTGAAAACCATATCACCATTCGCTAACCATGTCTCAATATTTTCAATAAGAATTTGGTTACAGTAAAGATCGACTTGATCACGAGTAAGATTTAAAATTGTGTCTGTGCTTCTAACGTTAGAATATCGGGGACAAATCCTTGTCCATTTAAAATAATCTTCTATTATGGAATTTAAACACAGTTTCCCTTCTAGTGTTTTTCCTCGATAACCTCATTAATATGATATAGCCTCTATCACATCATTACATTTTTAAATATTCACCTTTTATTTTTTATATGAATTATGTATATGAGAAAAACAGCAAACTTTTAATGAGTATTGTTAATCTCAACTACAGTCAAAATATTATTTTCCCACCTTGGTAATATTCACATCGCTGTGTTTATAGCTATTTATGTAAAGAAACGTCCCAACATCTGATATCCTCGAGCACCTGCAAATTTTATGTTGTAAATGTCATTCTTGCTTTTTTTACCCATTGTTTGATCCCCTCCTTAAGTGCCTGTCTTAACCAGATGACACGTCATACATTGTTCAAGGCATGTAGTTTATGTATCTTTCAATCTTGGAACGAGCCACGTCATTTCTACCATTTATTAGCTGTTTGAAATTACACTTAATTTCCATAAACTCTGGTTTGTTTTGCTATTAAAAGAAATAATTGTTATGTCCCACATGTGATTTTTTTGTGAAGGTAACTAAGCAGGACTAAGTGAACATTCTTAGCTGAGTGCCTCACTCCTACAGCACATCCTGTAGGTTGGCCGGTTTCTTCTGTTGCTTCTTTTATTTGTGTATTTCAACCTTTCATGACCTTTTCTAACTCAGGTCAAGTATGTTTCCTATAAAAGCTTAAAGATTCTGTTGCTGCTCGGGGATAAACATGGAGAACGGCCCGTTCCACATTCATGGCTGATTCTGGGTGTCACATAAAGGCATCCTAGGCATTTCCTTGCTGTAAGATTCATGTGGGGTCTCTATTCTTAGGAAGCAGCACAAGAATGTAAAGTGGGGATAATAATGCTAATGACAGCAATGATGAGAATAACATCGCAATAGCTATCGTGTTTAGGATTGCAACGACCATATCAAGCAAGCACTGCTCTTATTCCCATTTTCAAGATTGAACACTGAGAAGCTGACTTGCCTGGGGTAACAATAGCTGTTAAGAGATGAAAGAAAAACTTCAATCTAGGTCTGTTGCATTTCAAATTCCTTGCTCTTTATCATGATTCCATAATGTGTTGTAAAGAAACATAGTTATGAAATTTTCCCTGATTTACACCGACATGAAAGCAGCCACTAATCACATTCATGACTTTATAAAAACAAGCTTTAAATAATTCTCTACAGTTGAATGATATTCAGACAACAGAAAACATGACTCTAAGAGTAATTACTGCAGCCATCATTGGATCAGATATAAATTAGGCCTAATTAATGGAGCCTAGTAATATTGGGATGCGAACCTGCAGTGACGCTGATAATGGAATCTGGTAGACATACAGGCTGGTCTCTGGAGAATGGGGTGATAGGTGGCAATTATCATTAGTGACTTTTGAATAAAGATGTTGGAGTCTTCTCAGTCATTAAACCAAACAGTTCAGTGGTCATTCAAAGTAGCTCTTTAAAAGGCACCAAAATACCATCAGAAAAGGAGTAATGCTTATTTCTATAGCAACCTATTATTTCCATAATGGCAGTGCGATTAAGAAATCAACATCAGACATTATCTCCCATCAGCAGTGGCTTTTAAAAGCTGGTGGCAGTGGTCACAAATCAAACTTGGAACCGTTTAGATACCTTTAGTACAACTCAGAGGTGGCAGATACCATTTTCTTTTCTAACTGTGACTTTAATTTGAATATTATCAGGGGCACGTAAAAACAGGTCTGCTACAAATCACTGCAAAAGTTTGGTCAGAGTAGGAGGCAGGCACGCAGCATTCTTTAGGAAAAGACTACTGCAGTACAACAGTCATGGTTTGTTACAAATCTCTCAGGAACAAGAACACAGATGCCGTTGTCACTCCCCCCGCCCACCCATGCACTGGTTGTAAATACAAGTGCTGGGGCTTTGTTGAAAAGTAATGCATCACATCATGAGGAAAACACCAGATTCAATAGTAGGGAAAGGAACTGTACAGACCACACGGAAAATGCAAAGTTGTAACAACCACACCAGAGGACATTATGCTTAAGGAAACAAAGTCTCATTATTTTGAATAAGACTTTGAATTCTTAAAGTCTGACCTAAATGACAATTATAATTGGATATTTACAATGAAAAATATGTAGAAAACCTATAAGCAGTAAGTCAGTGATTATGCACTTGCTAAAAACATGTGCTTGGCATTTTTTTTTTTAATTCCCTAATTAAATCCTAATTAGGATGTGTAGTAGAGTGTTAATTTTTGCTAGCTATACCTCCAGGGCATTTTTTACACCTTCAGGAGCCTAAGCTTATTCAGATATGTAGGAGATAATTATCAATAAAAAGAACCGCCACGTTGCTGGCTTGGAGAGTTGCTTATGTGAGGTTCCTTTCTGCCTCTGCCTATGCAGCTCTGGGGAACTCTGTGGTGTGTTAATTGTGATGCATTCTTTTCCTGCAATGGTGTTCGCTTCAGCTGCCTTACAGGTAAAGCACGACTTCGCCTGCATGGCTACAGCCAGAGCGCTCCTTCCACAGGAAAGCAAAGCCTGTGTATAAGTCCAGGGCATCTGCAAACAAAGGTTTCACACAACTGGGAGCTCCCCAACGTGAAACCAACATGAAACCAACATGAAACTTGCTTCAGTCTCTCATTCCACGAACTCTGCTTTAAGTTGGTGCATTCAAATCAAATGATGGGTTTTGGGATGAGAATTGGGAGTTTATCCTTCTTAATTGCTTTCCCAAGATTTACTTGGAAAAAAGGCTGACGAGTTTCTATCTGAACTTAAGCTGACATTCTTTTTGCCCTTATTGCTAATATAATTTGACATTTTTTAAAAAACAAAAGTATCGTATAAATGGCCAAAAATTGTGATTACCTTATACATTAAGACTCTAAATTAGATACTAAGGACACATAAAACACAAAACAAAATAACAACAACAACAAAAAAAAAGCACTCCAACCTCAAGAAGCTTTTAGACTACAAAGGAAAAAAGTCATAATAATTGAAATAATAATGTTACACTATTAATAGCATCAGTTATAACAGTAATAACCAGAAAATACCACATATTTAATGTGTTCTAGACACTGTGGGTCGTGACCCCTTTGGGGGTCTCCTGCACATCAGATATTTACATTATGATTTATAACAGTAGCAAAATTACAGTTATGTAGCAACAAAACTAATTTCATGGTTGGGGTGGTCACCACAACATGAGGAACATATTAAAGGGTCTCAGTCTTAGGAAGGTTGAGAACCACTGACTCTATAGTATATTCTTCTTATTCAAGCTTTCATATCATCCCCTGTAGCAACTTTCATATCCAATGCAGGCATTTTCTATACAGTTTATTCACATGCAACTGAGCACCAGAAAAGTTAAGGACGCTGTGTCTAGAAGTAGCACAGTCAGAAAACCTCATGACTGTTTTCTGAACAGAAGACAGTGCAGGACCAACACAAGGAGACGTGTAGAAGCCACCCTGATTGGTGGTTTAGGGAATTTGAGGGAAGAATTCTAAGTGAGAGAGGAGTATGGGTATGGTGGTGATGGGGAAGGCCAAAAGGAATGTATCTGAAATCCTCTCATATGAAAGAAGGAGAAAGGTAGATTACTAAAAACGAAGGACTGTGTCCCTTGAAGGCAGTTTCTATCTAACGAATTTATAAGAATTGTTCATTAATAGAGATGAGGTTTCTTTATTCTAAAACTTAGAAAAAAAAATCTTCCTCAAAAATATCTGAGACTGGCCAATTATTTGGAGAGATCAGAAGACAATTTCCTCTTCCCTAGTTTGCTACTCTAGTTTGTATTCATTTTTAACTCTCACCATCCTGCATATAAAATTTCTAACACTAATTTCTTACCACTTACTTTTTGTCTTTGCCTTCCCCTTGCCTTTGGAAATTATGTAATGTCTGTAATAACAGATTTCTTTAGATGTTAGATCCCTAACATGTCCAACTCCACACCTTGCCCTACTCTAAACCATAAACCTGGGTAATTTCAATCTGTTCATGCTGGCTTTTGCTCTTTTAGTGAGAATATATGCTCTATGGGTGGTATTCAGTACAATCCCGTGAGTCAGGGAATGAATAGGTGATTCTTCTGCCTAAGCTCCATGATCAATGTCATTTTGTCTACAGACTTCAGGGTCTTTGGTTAGGCAAACCAGCATCTAGTGTGTATCTTGCCTTGGAAACTTGCACTGTTGGCCACTGAGGGGCAGGTGCTCAAGGCCTCTCTCTTTAGATTAGGCAGGTCATCTCTCTAGCCAAGGGGTCAAACTTTTTAAACAGGGGCCAGTTCACTGTCCCTCAGACAGTTGGAGGGCCAGACTGCAGGCCCTAGGACAAGTCAGCTGCTAAGCAGGACAGGCAGAGGAGGCAAAAACACCCGGCGGGCTGGATGAATGTCCTAGGCGGGCCACATATGGCCCACTTGCCGTAGTTTGAGGATGCCTGCTCTAGCCCAGCCTCCGGATGATATGGTTTAGGACATAATTAGTGCTGGAGATCCTGGGAAATACCTACCTTTATTGAATTGGCTTGGAGCTAACTTAGCTTTGGGGAATGTTTGTGAGAATGACTTTTTTGTCAAGTGGCAATTATAAAGAAGGTGAAGAGGGAGCAGCAGAGACAAAGAAAGGAAGCATTCTGACCCGGGTTCCCCAAAACTCTGGAGCATAAAAACACACGGGAAGAAACTCAAATTCCTATTAAGTTAAAGTGATTTTACAGAGATTTGTGAATTAAATCTGTTTTATAGATGAAAATGCTTAGGCTCATAATGTTGAGGAACTCACTAGTTCCCATAGCAAGTAAGTGAAGGAGGATTTAGTGTGAATCCAATCATGCTCTGGAATAGTCCAAGTCTACTTTTACCAAACACCAAACCGCTTGTTCAGTGTAAAACAGGCAAACGAGTCCTTCCCAGGTGACAATTCTGTAGTTTTATGCATTTCACATCTACCCATCATTTTAATAAATCCTTCAGTACACTCATTTTAAAAATCGCACTGTCCTCTAATTTTGCTCCCTATAATAACAGCAGAGAGCAACTGTCAACAGATGTGAAAGTTTACAGATCATTAAATTCTCCTCGGTGATGCATCCTCAGAAATGCCCTGGTGTCCAAGGACCTCCTCTTTCCCATCTGAAAAGATTAGTTTTAGAATAGTTTTGTCCCAAACTAGTAACTTACTCAATTTTCTCCGATGTGCAATTAACCTGAACAATTCAGGAAACAGAGGCCACTGCGAGAGCAATTACAGGTGGGCTCCTCTCTGCATCTGTAAACTATCTTCTGTCCTGCTGGGTTATTTGCCTTTCCTTAAAGACCTTCACTGGGTCATCTGAAAGTTCTGAGACAGATGGCTCTTCAGTAAACTTTATAAGAGAGCAAATATTTTTGACAAATCGAGGGGAAAGTTTCTAACAATACTCACATCTGACTGGCCTTCATTGTCTGCTTTGACAAACAGACACATAAACACACACGCCTTAGAGCATGGTTTTCTATATGGGATCTGACGTTTAAGTTCATGAACTTGTCCTAGAAAAAGTGCAACATATTTCATTGTTGAGTATCACTATGGTCATCAGATGGCCAAGGGGTGTACTTTGAAGATGACCACAGTAATATGCAGCAATGTGGTAGGTAGCACTTTTTCCAGGGTGAGTTTGCAAAATTAATTGTCAGAGCTCACTCCATGACAACTCTGGTGGCCATTCCCAAAGAAGAGTTCCAGAATTGCTTTGAAGGGCAGACTAGGCACGGGGCTGGTGCATAGCTTCCCCAAAGGAGTACTTCAAAGTTACATTCAGCAAGGAGGGATGGAGCACTTTTTCTCGGAAGAATTCACCACCATGCACATGAAATGTCTTTTGCTTTATTATTTCCAAATCAAGAAAAGAAAAACGATAAGTCATCCTTAAAATCCAAGCTTAGTTACTATACTCTCAAGAAATTATATCCTGAATAATCCAACAAAATTAAATGTATTCTACTTGAATTCCGTCTGTACTTTATGCATTCCACAAGAACTGTAGATTAGCATTTTTATTGTTCATTTTTAATTTTTCCACCTTTGTATCAGTTGCTTTACTAGCTGCTCTAGAAAGCAGGGACTGTGTCACTATCAGCAGAGTAACCCCAGCATGCAGAACAATGCCTGACACATATTTTTTGATCAATACATGCTGGATTATTATTCATACCACTATTCAAAATTACATTTAGCATTTACTATGTGTATAATAGGAAACATCCTAAGAGGACTGCCTCTCAGTGGTCCCTGTCTCTTAGCATTCATGTCTTTGGGTTATTCCCTACCCTTGACTGTGAGCTGTGCCTACACAGTAACAAATAGAATACAGCAAAAGTGATGGGATGTCTGTCTCTTTATTGGGTTGCAAAAGACTGACTCCCATCTTGTTGGAAGCCTCTTATTTCTGGCATTTGAAACAAGCTTCCACGTTCAAGAGACCCACATGACAAGAACTGTTAGCCATATGGCCAACAACCCTGCAAGAAACCGAATCCTGCCAACCACCATGTGAGTGACCTTGGATTTGGAGCTTTCAGACAAAACCATAACACTCCCTAACATGTTGATTGCAGCCTTGTGAGACTTTGAAACAAAGGACCCAGATAGGTTACAAAATTCTTAAACCAAAACAACTGTGAGGTAATACCTCCTTTCGGGATAGTTTATTACACAGTAGCAAGACAGGTAAGATTCCTTTTCTTTTAGTGCTCACATGCTAATAGCCAGTTATGAATTGTAGCATTATCTAATTCTAGAAATGGTTCAGCATTCTACTTTGTGAAGATCTTTCCACACATAGTATATCAGTTTTATATTGGCCTCTGATAAACAATCATCATGGGTGTTTTCTTTTTCTTTTTTTTTTTTAAGGATATTCTTGGTGGTTCCCAGGGTTGCTCATTTAGTTGCCTTAATGTGGATGGATAGTTCAATATGACCTTAGTCACATACTTGACAATCAGTTTGGTTCTCAGCCACAATGCCTTGGTATTTTTTTTTTTTTTTTT
>NW_003852602.1:773468-779457 GCF_000181295.1 Otolemur garnettii | reverse complement strand
GTTTTCATTTCCATTTCTCTGATGATGAGGGACAATGAGCATTTTAATAGAAGTTTTTTAATAAATGCAATCTATCAAACATACTTACTATATTGTAAGTTGTACTCTGCATTTTGGAATTGTTTTTTTTTTTTTTTTTGAGACAGAGTCTCACCTTGTCACCCTCAGTACAGTGTCATGGCATCATAGCTCACAGCAACCTCAGTCTCTTGGGCTCAAAGGATCCTTTTGCCTCAGCCTTCTGAGTAGCTGGGACTACAGGCACCGTCCACAACACCCAGCTATTTTTAGAGATGGGATCTCACTCTTGCTCACGTTGGTCTCAAACTCCTGAGCTCAGGCAATCCACCCATCTCAGCCTCTCAGAGGGATTAGGGTTATAGGCATGAGCCAGTGCACTGAGCCATATTGTCTTGATTCCCTTCCACATAAGTTCCCACTGTGTAGACAGAATTTCTTATGTGGTAGTTCCACTAATCAAGGCACAAGGATCTTTCAAAATCTCTTACTGTCTATTGTTGTCTCATTGGCCAAAAGTAATAACATGACCAAGTCAAGAGTGAATGAGAGAAGGGAATATACAAGTGTATGTGTATCTGAAGTCATGATTTATTGAAGGCCATTGTTTGAGGAATCTACAACAAATGGTATTGACATTTAGATTAATAGAGGTGGCCATGACGCTTAAAGGGGACATTTAGTTCAGTCCTGTCATCTTACAAATGAGGAAATAGACCTAATAGGATCAGACCAAAACAACCACATCAGTACTCTTTTGTCTACTGTGCATATTACTTAATTGTCAACATCGAGCCATTCAAAGCAAGGAAGTGAGACCCTCCCACTCTGAGTTGCTGATTACAAGTCCAAAATACCTGATCCCTCTTTGTTTTCCTTGTGCTATTTTAGAACAGAGATCTGTGAACATCCTAGTAATCCGAAACCTTTTCTATCTCCAACCATGCTGTAATGTGCCAGTTGTTTGAGAGGTCACTGCTGTTAAACCACCAATGAGTTTTTTCCCACTAGCAATTAGAATCTAAACTATTGTTTACACTTTTAGTGTGAACAATAAAATGTTAGTGAGCACATTCAAGTGAACACGCCATTGTCAGTCTCCATAGAGAATATTTACTGGTTAAAACTATTATGCCTTTATACTTTCTATTTTAAAATAAACCTAGCCAGAGCTGTGGGTACAGATCAGCACAAAAGCGTTTGCTATGCAGGTAAATGCTTCTGATTTTTCAAGCTTGGATTACTGTAATTTTTATTTTCTGGAGCTTTTGCTCATGATGATTTCTCAGATACAGCTCTTGGAGAATGCAGAAGTTGAATCTTCATGAAAATGCACCTGCCTTGGTAAATTATTCCTATTTTGATATCCATGCACATGATCCTATCTAGTCTCCGCTGATAGGATTCATATTTAAGAACTGGAGGGGCAGCAGCTTTCTGCTTTTAGCTAATGCTATGCTTACAGTTTTTCTTCTGGTTTGAATCATCATATCCTAGTTGCAAGCTTGCATTTCAAAATTTATTTTCCTAGCTGAAAAAATCATGATAATCATTGAAGAAATTTACCTGACATCTCTCTTTGACATTATTTTAAAGAAGCTTGATAATCAACTACTATACACACACACACACACACACACATACACATATATACACACATGTGTGTATATATTTTTAGCTATGAATTTCATTTTAGGACGAGCAATTGCTCTTTAAAGCTTGTCCTTTATTTCCTACACTATGACATATTTTATAAATTGTAATTTTTCTTTTAAAATTAGTATGATTTTATAAATCTTCATGGAAGCATCAAGGGCTCTTTCTAAAAGGGCTTAGTCAGAAAAATTATTTTAAAATATTGGTGCTCTAATTTATTTGGTGTTTAGTTTGAGGAAATATTTTAATTATTCTATCCTATGCTTATTTATATATAAAATAGAAAATCTGTCCCAAGGAAAACTACAAATGATAATTGCTTAAAATATTTCTATTAGCATTCATAGTTATCTATTTTGACATTGTGAGTAATCTTCTAAGATTGGCTATGACACACTCTCATAAGGACTATATCTTATTTGCCTTCATATCTCTGATATAAGGCACAATATCATTTTTTTTCCAAATATTATAATTGCTGTACCTTAAAAAATGCAATACTTACAGAAAATACTTGTAAAGTCAGCAAGCATTATGATTTTCATTTATCAAATTAAGAAACTGAATATCAGAAAAGATTGTAAGTTGAGCAAATTGTAGAAAGAAGAGTTGAGTCATACCCATCACCTTGAAGGCTTCTCTCTCCCACCAGACTTCTCAATATTTATTCCCATGGAAGCCCATCTGCCAGAGAAAAGTGAGACTCACGTTCCTAGAAGTTATGGAGAGTGAAGTCTGAAATTCCCTGCTCAGGTAAAAAAGCATAGATTCTCCTTTAAATATGTAAAACTCCTGCATCCAAAAGTAATTGAGAGCACACATTTAACTTAAGCAAAACTTTAACAAAGTAATGATAAAAATAGTCTTTCAGGTGGTGCCTGTGGCTCAAACGAGTCGGGAGCCAGTCCTGTATACCGGAGGTGGTGGGTTCAAACCTGGCTCCAGCCAAAAACTGAAGGAAAAAAAAAAAAGTCTTTTCATGCTTACTACCTAAAATGAAAAGAACAAGGTGAAGGGATCCAAAGGCTTATTGGATGGATCCTTGACCCCTTAACTTAATGAAATATCCTTCCATCATGCTGTTTCCTCACATGAAAAGTCCCCCAGGGATTTCCAGACATTCAAAGGATCACCAGAAACATACATTTTAAAAAGTCAAAATTTGTAAGCAAATGCATAGCCTCAAAATGTTTTTCTTCCTGTCTTGGTCCCTACAGTGTCTCTCAGAGCTCTAATAACCATAAAACAAGAATACAATCCTATGAAAAGTAACAAGACAAGAACAGTATCATGACTATTATGGGAAATTGATGAAGTTAAGTAAATGCAAATTAATTGGAGTTACAGGTCAAAGACAGTAGCATTTTCTGATTTTGTCAAGAAGACGAAAACTTTGAGGACAAACACAGAGAAAAATATCAAAATACTCAATATCTTACTAATAGTCATCTGAAAAGCGAGCATAAAGAAAAAACTGGATTTAGTAAAAAAAGAAGAGATTTTTTTCCCCAGAGGTAATGAATATCAGTCATCACAATTACAATAAGCCTAGTCATTAACATTGTAAATGCTTAGACATCACCTCAAAATTTCAGAATCATACTCAATAAAGTGACAATTCTAAGTAATTCTGAGGTGGAAGCCAAGGATAGAGCAGTAATAAGCCACTTACAAATAAACTTGAATGTTATATCAGAGTATTGAAGGGACTTGCATATTTTAAGGATAAATGATGTTCATCTTAGAACTGTATACCTGTTCAAACTATCACACATATAAGTTAAAAGAATATATTTTAGTATACATGAAGACTTACATACTCAAATGTCTCTACTAATACACCATCACTTAAGAAGAAATTTGAAAATATACTGTAGTTAACTTAAGATGAGGAAAGAATATATAGGATCCAGAAAACGATAGTTCCAAAAAGTAATTACAAAAAATGTTTAAAGAACTCTCAAAACAAGGGCTTTAGGGCAGACACAAAGACTTACTGAGCTAGAGTAAAATAGAAGATGGCAGAGAGTCAAGAACAATCCATGCAGAATAAGATTTCATAAATTTGATAAATTATTCCCTTACAGATTAGGGCTTAATTATGTTATAAAGAGTGCATAAATATACCATGTAATGTTACAATTAAAAGGCAGATTAAGTTATATAAGTAGACAAAAGATAAGTGGAATGTGAAAGAAATGGAGGACTAAGGGAGGGTAGGAAGGTCCCAATGCCTTTAACTTACAAAGACATATATCAAGAAATGATATTTATAGAGCAAAAAAATGGGATACATATTATTTAAAAGATAAGGTTGCCAGCCACATATACCCAAGGTGAGGGGTTCAAACCCAGCCTGGGCCCACCAAACAACAATGACAGCTGCAACCAAAAAATAGCCAGGCATTGTGGCAGGTGCCTGTTGTCTCAGCTACTTGGGAAGCTGAGGCAAGAGACTCGCTTGAGTCCAGGAGTTGGAGGTTGCTGTGAGCTGTGATGCTACAGTACTCTACCCAGGGGGACAGCTTGAGGCTCCTGTCTCCAAAAAAAAAAAAAAAAAATTAAAAAAAAGATAAGGTTAAACGACTCAGGAACAAAAATTATAATGAATATTTAGAAAGCAAGAAAACAACTGGAGGCTTTGGTATGAGTTAATCCTTTGGGAGCAGAGAAATCAATAATGAAAAGTATTAGACATCAAGACATTTAGCATAAGTATTATAAATTGTGGAGAACAGTATCGGTGCCCCTACATCCCTTTGGACTAAACTGTTTCTCTGTGGTCCAAATAACAGACATCTGTATCTTCTGGCCTCAGGACTTCTTGCAGCGGCCACTCTTTCTATGGTGGGGTGGGTCAGAAGTGAGAGATTAATGACCACTAGCAACTGACTTCAACGTTGGCCCAATGGAAGAAGGTTGTGTACAAATACCACAGCTAAAGTGGCGAATCTCTGAGGTGCCCATTTTATGCTTATCCTGCAGGATTAACCTCTACTCACTTATTAAGGTGACTGAGTTAACAATACCCCCATATTAAATGCCTCTTCTTTCCTTGGGTCCCTTCTCCATATGTTCTCATCTTTCAAATAACCTATTCGAAATTTCCCTTTTTTCTCAAAGAGGTATCCAAATTAAGACACATTTGTAATATGAGTTCGTAAGGATACTTAAAATGGTTTACCCACAGAGGATGAAAAATCAGGTAAGTAACCTTTACTTTGAGTTGTAAGCCCTTAAATGCCATATCTTCCTCTGTTATGGTAATATTCTCAAATTTCTTGCTCACTGAGATGTGCACAGCTTGCTGAGTGAGTCATGCTCACCTAATTCTACTGATGCAGTGTATTTCACTTGTACTAATATAACACCATGTATTTATTTTCAAACACACAGAACTGGATGATTGCATATTTTCTTCTGGAAATCCTTTAACCAAATATGTTTTATATACATCTCACTTAACCTAATAAATTTCTGTACTTCACAACAACAAATTTCCCTTGTAATCAATATAAAAATATATTCTTCTCATGTAATCGGCTTAAATTGATAGAAAGGAAGAAAGCCAATCTTCCAGGGTCCCCTCGTGGCTTTATACTCCTGCTAGGAAGCAATATATTTCTATTGGGGTGCTGTAACATAGTGCAAAATTAGATCACCCTGTCTTTATGCAAATATACCCCTTATTCTATTGAGCAAAGTTTGTGATGTTATAAATTTCTTGCCTGGATTTTGGATCGCTGGCTGGCTTTACCTGGCTGTCACATATACACAGAGATTTTTCCAGAGACTGATAAAAGCAATAGGGATTTTGACAGCCTTGAATGAATATTCTGCTACCCATGCCCTGATTTTGCAGATAGACTGAATTCTTCACTGAGGACTGTCATCACAGCCAAGCAATACTTTTAATTTTTTAATCAGCTCTTTTTTTGAGTCACACCGTAATGAGCCTGCTGCATTAGTGGTCTAATTTGAAATTGAAAAAAATTATATATTCCTAACTTATTCATGGGCTCATCTGATGATAAATTCTAGAAAGGTGAGTGTTTTCTCCTTAGTGAAGAGCTGTTCCCAATGCCAAGCTTCCAAATGTGTGTTGAAATCTTGCTGGGAAGACGACATTAGATGATGAGACACAGACTCCATCCCAGAGAGCTTATATAACTATGCACACTGACAATGGCAAGTAAATAAGACCCCACAGAGGTAAAATGAAGAATGTATGGCATGCCACAACAACTGGGCCAGAAGGTCAGAGAGCGCTTCCCTGGGCTAGAAGGTCCTGAGATCTCAGGGAAGGTCAGAGAGC
>NW_003852602.1:760102-773084 GCF_000181295.1 Otolemur garnettii | reverse complement strand
TGGGCTAGAAGGTCCTGAGATCTCAGGGAAGGGTGAATAGGAATCCCATACGTGAAGAGGGGGACGCGGCTAACAGCAGAAATGTCTGTGTGAGAAGAGCAACATGGGGAGGGCTGAAACAGAAACAAGATGCCACCAGAAAAGGGGTGACAGATGGGAGAATGAAAACCACATTCAGCAGACACACATGATTTTACACAGGTTTCTAGTGCTTTTCTTTTTCTTATTAGCTGTTAGCCAATATTTACCTGCTAAAATACAATGCAAAGAAGGCTACATATCTGCGTTCAGTGGGAAAATAAGATGAAGAAGCGATATGGCAACCACCCCTCTGTAGGGCACAGGCTAGCTGCTCAGTGCCCGTCTCCTCTAGAGGGGTTATTCTCCTTCCCTATTACCAGAGTGTACACACCCCATTGTGCATCATTTTAACTAATTTTCTGTCTGGGCAATCGCATTGGTAATTACTGTCCTGGTATGTAAGCACCATGACCACTTGACATCTTAATCATTTTACCACTGTGTCCCCCGCAGAAAACACAAACTACACATAGGAGCTCCAAACTCTAACTAGAAGCAAAGCATTTGAGGGGTAAATGTGGGTTACTTTCGCTAGATACAGGAGGGATGGAAACACTGTAAGGAACGAGATAGACGTGAGACCTTATGAAAATATTTTTGCTCTATCTTACGGCAAGGGAAAGCCATCTCAACATGTTAAGCTGGGAAGTGAAGACTGTATTTGCAAAATAAGGATTCCAGCATACTGAGGGGAGGGAAATAATATACAGAGTACACATTATAGTTTATAAAATGGTCCATGCATTTTTTTTAATTTTTACTCTAAATTGTGAGGTATAAATAAAAATATAACCTGTCTCCAGAGAAGAAACTGAGACTCATAGCAGAGTGGATTACTCTAAGCCCTGGGACTAGTAGATATCCAGAGTCAAAAATTATAGCCCTTGCTTACATTATGATTCCCTCCCCATATTCACAGAAAATGAGGAGGGAGATAAGCTCTTTCTATGACTGCTGTATGAAAGATAGGATCTAGACTTAGGCACCTGCATAAGGATGGCTAAGATCTAACAGGATCTCAATAAATATTTATTTAGGGTTGAGCAGGAAGATAAGAAGACTTTGAAGTAGGTTTCCTTTTGTTAAATGTGTGCTGAACAAACCCCTTTTAAGAAAAACATGTCATTCTCTGCCATTGTCCCTTTAAAATTCTAATTAAAAAAATTAAGCGCATAGCCCTGCTCACAAATCCCTCACCTTTATATGTCAAACTCTGCAGAAATGGTCAAATGAGTGTTCTGCCATGGAAGTACTTATTTTAAAGAAAGATGTGGAAAGACAAACTCAGAAACTAAGGAGTTACTACTAAGTATTTAAATAAACTTTTACTTTTATCTTTTCTGTACTAACAAAAACTGAAAAGATTGTATTTTTAAATGTCATTCTTAAAATAGACTGAGGTTCTATTTGATCTTGGGATCAAATAGATTCTACTGATCTGGTGACATCATGGACTTAGGTTACCTTTTAGTATAACATTTGCAAAATATAACCTTATTTCAAAATAAATCATAATAAAAGTTGCATGATGCCTCTATTTATTAACTTTGAAGGCTAAAGTAAATAGATTATATATATAAATCATAACTACTTCCAAATAATTCATTAATTTTTAATTCATATTTTAGCTGAGAAGAATACCTACATCAATTATATATTTAACTCAAATTAATTTGCTATGAAATTAATAGCAATAGAACACTACCTGTGACCTATTTCTATTTCGTATATGTTCACTTTTTTCTATGCATCTAGAGTGATATTTTTAAATTCAATATGAGAATTTGTAGTTCCCCTGGTAAATTTTTTCAATGAATACCTGTTGCTCATAGAACAGGTCTGAACAACCCACCCTGGTCACAGTAATCTGGTTCCAGCGTATGATTACAGCCTCTTCCTCAACACTGCCACCCAAGTCCCCTTTCCTTACAAGCTGTGCTCTGAGCACACTGGATGCCTTTCTGCTTCGCACATGCATTTAACCTTTATCTGCCACCAGGCATTTGCATTTGCTGTTTCTTCAACCTGAAATGCACTTTGAAAGGCCTTCACAAGTCTACTTGGTTGTTATCTTTAATATCTCAGCTCGAATGTCACTTCTAAGTTTCAGGAATGCAACTCAAACTAAATGAAAACGCAAATCCCTGGGTCACTGTGCCAGTCCTTGACCGTGTTTGCCATGAAATCATGCTATGCCTTTTTGTTGCCCTGCTTGCGCCATGGGGAAGTAGAGTTTTGATGGCTGAGTTTTCCCAATTTTCAGGTCACCCGGCTTTTGGATGCGTTGGGGCAATGGAAAACACTGATGGGATTGGAAGACAAAGGAAAGCAACACCACGCACAGCGCGTCTGGGAGGACATCTGCTTGTAGCTCCAGCCTACAGAGTATCAGCTTCCGCCCAGGGTAACAAAGCCCCTTTTCTCTGGCCTCCCATAAACAAAATATTAAACTGTTAAAGCTGTCCAATGTTTAAGTTGTTTGCTTTTAATTCTCCAGCTTTGAAGGTGGTAACCTCCTGCCCTGAGAATCTTTTTTCCTTGTATTTCCAAGTATTGATCACTACTCTCCTGCTAAGGCAGAGTAGATGATATATTGTTTTTTTCACTGGAAGCCTTTTAATATATCTGAAGGCTACAACTATGTAACCACAGAGCATTTCCTTCGTCCGGCTGAACAAGCCCATTTCCTAAAAAGTGGTTCTTTACAGGTTATATCTAAGTTCTCTTCAGGTACCAAGAATCATATGGGTAAAGCATTTTGGATTTTGTTCAAAATTATGATTAAGAACTAGCAAAATGATGCCTGAATCCTGCGGTTAACCTCAGGAAATGAAAACTTCCTCAGGAGTAAATTAGCCACATGAAAAAAATAAATAAATAAAAATCCTTATTCTCCTAATGACCTTTTTGGGATATGGCCAAACCTGGAGCATTGCTCAGTCTTGCTATATAAAGATTTGGATGTCAATGTCAGATTTTTGGTAATTTGTTTTGATTGTTTACTCCATGTTCTGATCCTAATTGTCCACTGAGACATCCATAATGCAATTAAGCCCTTTAGATTAATTTGCAAATATTTCCTTACCTTCCATATTCTTGGCATCTCTGTGATACTAAATGCTAATATATTGACAGCCACTGTTGAATAAAATACAGGCTTGATTAAGGAGTTTAGGAATGTTTTATTTGGAACGGCTAATAGGAAGAGTATAATGGACTTTGTAGCTCTGATCCAGGAATATCTAAATATACAGGATATATAAAGGAACAAAAGGTATTTACTTTTGAATTTAGTTTGGAGCGTGACAATTGAGATAAGCAGTTCAACGTGAGAGGAAGTTAGAGGCCTCCTCTCTTTCCTTTCTTTGCTTCTGCCTTTTTATTTTCTGTACTGAAAACACATTTATTCTGGTTCCACCGGATTCTTTTTTTTTTTAAAGAGTTCTTGAATGTCTTAAAATAGGTCCCATCAGTTCTGGAACATGTTTACCCTTGTCAACTGTCTTAAACACTATCGATATTCTCCGAGAGTGGGTATTTAATACATTGCAAAGCTATTTCCATTTCCTCCGAGCAAACTTCCAAGCAAGTTCCCTCTTGCTTGTCATTTCAGTAGCTGAAAATATCCTTCCTGAGGGCCTGCTCCCTCTCCCTCCATCACCCATTTTCTGGACACCCTCTCCATTCCTTCCAGACTTCTAGGTGCCATGTTTTCATTCTGGTACTTCTTCATTGTGGAGGCTCAAAATTAAGGTAATGTAGAAATTGTGGGTTTGTTGTTCTCAAAAATGCATTTTGATACTAATTTTTTGTGTATACCAATTTAAAAGGATTTACACACACACACAAGCTCTTCAGAAAACTATGGGTCTCTCAGTACAGGGTCTCCTAAATTCTCTTACTTATTTTCCCGAGATAGGGATAAACAATTAAAATTTTACCAGTCAAAAAAATTAGCTGGATAAAAGAAATGCTGGCCTAGGAATAAAAGCCTGAAAGAACAAGCGTTAATTCTACCTCCTCTTTCCCTCCCATAAACTCGGTCACACTTCCTTTCTGTCTTTTCTGCTTGGTTAAACGTATCTAAAGATTTTCAGTCAAAGTTTAGGTAGATGGCAAATGTTTGTTAGAGCTTATTCTAAAAAGAGATAAACAGTTCAGTCTAACTTTGCTTCCTCAACCTGTCTATGACAGTTTGAACCCATCACCATTTTCCAAAAAAGTCCAAAATGTGAAAGGGCAGAAACCACAGCATTTTACATATGTGTGTACGATTGATCAATAGGCACTGATAATTTTGTCAGAAAAATAGGTAAGATATAAGAAATCCCATGAGGAGACATTTGATTCAAAAGGCCATAATTAAACCGTGAATATATTACAAAAAATAGATTTTCACAAATCTTGAGGGCTCTCAGAAATATTCATTGATGGTACAGATTTCTTAAGATAGTTTTCTGGAGTGAAATACAGAGAAGTGATGTATCTTAGTCCAATTAAGCTGTTTTAACAAAATACCTCAGTTTGGGTAATTTGTAAACAATGGGAATTGAATGCTCATAGTTCTGGAGCAGGGAAGGCCAAGATCAATCTACCAGCAGATCTGGGTGCCTAGTTTGGACCTATTCCCCGTAGACAGCACATCCATGCTTCATAAAATGGCAGAAGAGGTGAACAAACTCCCTCAAGCATCTTTATAAGCGGGCTCCACCCTCAACACCAAATCACCTCCCCAGCGACTTACCATTTGATGTTATCGCACTATTGATTAGGTTTTGACATATTTTTAGGAGGACACATTCAGAACACGTGTTCTTCCTCCTAATTAATGGTCCTAATGCTTTTTGGCACCTTTTAGTGTCTTTGGTCTTTTCCCTTTTAGCATAGCAAATGTTTGTCTTTCTTTCTTGACCTTTTTGTAAACAAACTTTGGGGGATTAAAGGAAGATGTCCACAATGCTGATTATTTTTATGATGCCCCCAAATCCTGGAAACTTCTCATTTAACCATATATTAAATGATAATATGCCCTGTCAGAAACAATATATTTTGGAAATAACCCCAGTCCATCTGTCTCACTTTGCATATTAGGTAAGTAGTACTGATAAGCATCACTGGGAGGGCCCAGAACCAAAGATTTCTGATTCTTGGATTGGTTATTTCTATGCCATATTAATACATTCATTGACAAAGGTAGAAATAAGGAAAAAAAGTTGAAGTTGGTTTTGCCATCTCAAAGACAAAAGTCTAGGTATAAAAGGAAACATCATTTTTAGTTTCCATAAGAACCAGTTTCAAAATGAACCATTTCTGTTAGATGGCTTTTAATAACACAATTTGGGGACCTTCTCCTAAACTAGTGCATGATATAATAAAGCAATCTCTTCTTCCACAGCAAAGCACAACAAATGTGTGAATCCAGAATAAAAACGTTAACCTCAAAAATATCCCTGAAAAATGACAACACGACGACGACGAGGCCATTTACATGAGTATTTCACCAACGTTTTCCTCCTGATATCCTTCAGTGATTTCTCTCTGTTAGGCCTGGCCTTTTTTTCTAATTTAAAGGAAAAATGTAGTGATTAGTGGTGTTGCTTTGGAGAACTAGATAAATATTTATGAAGAAATCATCTCTCTATGTATCTGTGTATCTATAAAGTACAGGGAGAGCAATAGGTATTCAGAAGAGGAATTTAATTTCTATAGGGTTCATAAATTGCATCAGGAACCCATGGTAGTTCTTTTATAATGGGGGCACGTGAGCTCCATTAACATTTGACTTTGATTTGAAACTTCTGTACCTCAGGAACCTCAGAAAATCCATCTGATTGCTATCTGCTTTCCTCAGCAAGAATACCTGTAACATCATTTTCTCACGGCATGTAGCTGGCCCACAGTAAGGTGCAGAGGTGAGTACCCTGGTGTTGATTCCAAAAAAGGATTGTAAACTTTCTTGTAAAGTTCCCATGAGAGGCCTTATCTATACTTCTTACTGTTTTTTTGCTTCTTCACGACACCAGTCACATTAGGTATCCCACTGGGTATTGTTATTGCCAACTTGTCTCCTGATATTTTGCCTCTACCTCCCACTCCCGGCCTAGAACCTGCTTCATCCACCTGGAGCTAAGAATATAATTATATTCTCCAGTTTGACCTACTTCACTTTGAGAAATATTTTAGTACCTGTCCTAGTTATCCTTTTACCTGAACTCTTTAAAACAACTTCCTAATCTGCCACAGCACAGTCTGCAAGAGACCATCCATGTAGACATCCGGGTCCCTACTAGGGCCGTCCACAGACTTGTCCAGGAAGGAGTCATGTGGTAGAATATACCTGGGTTATGCCAAGCTTTCTAGCAAAACCAGGTTGTAGAAATGAAAGGAAATTTGTAGATACCAGGGGGAGAGGCTTAGCACTATTCCCTCTAACATGCAGAACTTCTCAGAACACACTAAGATTTCTTGGGTAACTCCTCTATTGAGGGATAGGGACTGATTTTTTTCCTCCTTGTATTTAGTAGAACTTTGTAATTGCCTCTGGTAATCAACATCTCATAAGTGATGACAAGTGACATCTAAGGCTCGTTCTTAAAAGGTGATGGTTTCTTGTAGTTCCTAAGCTGACATGTAAGCAGGCTGGCTACCCAGAAACCACCTTGCTTGTGAACCGTGTGTGAAGACCACACAGAGATAGGCAGGGAGGACACGAGGAGTCCATCTTGTAAGAGCCTGAATTCAGCTGTCTGTGCTTTCCCTGCCCAGGCACTAAAAATAAATCTAAACCCTAGTTTCCTGGTTACCCCACTGAACCTGAGAAGAACAAGCAAGAAGCTGACCCCACTGAGTCCTTCCCAAACTATTCTTTCATGAGCAAAATAAATCTTATTGTGGAAAACTATTAAATTTAAGATCAGTTTGTTATGAAGTCATAGTAACTAGGATAGATATGTAATTTGGCACTGTCGATGTTTTCAGATATTAAATTAGCAGCCCAATTCAAATTTGCATTTTACTTAAAAAAATCCCAGAATCCAAATTCTCAAAATGTCAGAGGATCTGCCAGCCTTGAACCAACATTCTTACAAAACGATGTTCAGCTGGAGATGGTTATGCTCCACCACCTTCAGGGAGGATTACTCTGTTGAGTTTTCCACCCTCCATCACCCTAGACCACTTATTATTTGTGTGTTCTGCCTGGTCACTTTCAGCATTGAGTTTGGACCCTGTCAACACTCTAGGCCAAGCGTCCTCAAACTACAGCCTGCAGGCCACATGTGGCCCACCTAGGACATTTATCCGGCCCGCCGGGTGTTTTGCCGCAGCTGCCTGTCCTGCTTAGCAGACTCATCCCAGGGCCTGCAGTCCGGCCCTCCAATGGTCTGAGGGACAGTGAACTGGCCCCCTGTTTAAAAAGTTTGAGGAACCCTGATCCTAGGCAATTATCCTAGGATGCAGATACAGATATTGAACAATGATATAATTAAGCACTTAGCCTACAAAGTGCTAGCACCAGTATTTACATTTCAAGAAGGTTTTTCGTTTATGTCAATTCATTTTCATAGCCACAAAAATCAAGTAATAGGTAGGGAATTAATAAATACCTTAATGATCAATGTTTAGGAAGTAGAGACTTATAGCACTTCCAGGAACAATGTGACTTCTCAATCTTATTCTACATAAGTAGCATTCTGTTTCTACTCTCGGAGCTTTTTACCACCACAAGCTGACTTTCAGGAGGATTCCCAAGACGCCATCAAATATAAAGACGTTAGAACCCATCAAAAAGTCACTCTTGTCTATATTTGAGTTTTTCAGGGAGAAGGATAAAAGTAACCCATCGACTTGTTTTTCCCTTTTTCAGGTTATTTTCCTTATTTGCTGCTGGATAATAAAATGATGAAAGTGCTCAAAGCGCTATTTAGTTGGTTATGAACTGAAATCAATACTGCTTTGTGTTTCAAAACGGAAAAGGCATGCAAGGACACCGAGGTATTAAACACGAGTGGATGGAATAGTTATTTGTGAGGGTTTGCTAACAATTGAATTACTATTTTAATGCCATAACATGGCAGCAGTCAAGATTACCTTTCACATCTAATCATACCATTTACATGGAAGTGGGAAAATGCTTCTGAAGTGGCCAAATGCTATTCACTGAATGGATCACGATAACACTAGAAATTGCACTGCAGGAAAAATAATCAGATTCCCTGCCAGGCTCTGAAGAAAGGTTAATATCCATTCATCTGGGGAAAAAAATCCATAAAGCACATACTTTTTAAACAGGGCAGTTTATGCAAAACCAAACAAAATACTGTAAACGTAGTGATCAGCTTTTGACTCTAATCTTGACTTTAACACTTAAGAGTTATGTGTCATTGGTTTTGTCACTGGGAATACTGGAATTCAAAAATGACTGGCAATTAAGAACACTAGGCCTCAGGTTTTACAAATTATTTGGAAATTACATGTAATTATTTGGCCATGAATTTTATAAAATTTGTTTTAGATACATTATAATCATACCCATTTTACAGATGAGAGTGTTGAGGCCAAAGAATATGAAATGGGCCTCTAGCTGGGAAGTGGCAGAGCAAAGGTTCAGGATGAGTTTGTCTAAATCTGCAGAGAGGCAACATGGCCCTGGCACTAGTAGCCCTTACTGTGCACCTCAGAAACATCATGAGGGACGGTAAACATTTATGGTGAGACCTAGGTGTCATCAGTCAGGCCCCAGGCTCCTTCTGTCACCCATATTCCCTACTCCCAAGCCCATTTCACATTCCTCTAATTATATCAAATGTACATTCACCCAAAATACTGGAATTTTTCTTGTTTTTCCTTTGATTTTTTCCTTAGATTGCTTTTCTTTCTGTTTTACTTCCTGGCACACTTAGCTCATCTGTTACAACCTCCAGGAGCACTTTCCAAATACCCTCAAAGAGTTTTCTTTCTTCTGCATCTGTAAGACCGTTGAGTCTTTCAGGGGATAAATATCATGACGCCATTATCTATCTTCTTTTCCTACTCAAATGGGAACCATCAGAAAGCCACCTCTGTTTTTCTACTTGCCTGCTGTCTAAATATAAAATGCTTATGTATTTTTAAATATTGTTTTAATGTTTATATATCAGCAAATGTGTAAAATTAAAATATCGTAAGATTGCACAAATTTATTAATCACAATGAATATTTATTGAGCACTTGCTACATTCCAGATACTCTGGTGTTCACTTTGTGTATATTAACTAATGTGTTCTTTGTATAGTTGCATGGTGTTGGTACTAGTAACTAGCCCATTTTCTAGATGAGGAGGTTAAGGCACAGAAAGGTTAAATATCTTGTCCAGGTTGACACAGCTCTCAAGTGGGGAATATGAGCTGGTAATCTAAAAGTCTGGCTCTAAATCCCATGTTATTAATTGTTAAAACCTACTGAATAACCCAGAGCTACCTGTAACAGAGCAAGGGAAAGCTTCTCAGTGTCTGTGTAACTTCTCAGGGACATCAAACAGTATTATACAACCCCTGTGCATGTAAAAAAAAAAAAAAATACCCTTATCTTTTCATTAAAGCCTCTCTACTTGGAGTTGGATTGAGTGATAGACGTCTGCTGTTGAGTTACAAAAACAAGCACCTATCCTTTTACAGAGCCTATTTTCAGATGTTGATACTTGAATCAAGTGTTTAAAAAATGCACAGTTCTAATAAGCACTCATGGAATGAGTGGCCTGGAGCATCTGCCACGCATGGTTCAGAACGCGATGGTGAGGGATGTTTCTAAGGACAGGAAACCCTCAACTTCTCTTGAAATGGCCACTGCCGAGGGACGACGGATCTGTCCTATCACTGAGGTTATTATCCACCTTATGCAGATGAAGGGACCAGCAAACCTAACACTTCACCTGCTGTGAGGAGGCGGCTTCTCAATTTATGGCCTAATCGTGTGTCAGTCTGATCCTGACTCCAGATCAGTAACAAGTAGGGATTAAACCAGCTGACTCCCTCATGACCCAATCTGCACTAGCATTTGGAGTGGTTCTGGAACTAGCAGTGGTTCTCACCCTTCCTAATGCCGCAACCCTTTAACACAGTTCCTGTAGTTCACGACCCACAGGTCGTGATTTGGAGGCAACCTGATTTGGAGGCAACCTGTGATTTGGAGGCAAACCTGATTTGGAGGCAACCCAAGGTCATTGTTATTAACACAGGGCTTATTTGGACTAAGGCAGACTTTGGTTTAAATTGTGCTTATTATTAGAGATTATTAGTGACTGGGAAACTTGCAAAACCACTATGAGCCTCAGCTTTCGCATCTTTAAAATGGAGAAAATGGCAATGACTACATCAGATGGTTGATGGTTAAATGATAAGAATGAATGCCAAGCACTAAACCCAGGTCCAAGTGATACTGGACAAGTGGCGCCCCAGCCAGCTCAGCAGAGCCGGGCTAGGAGGACCTGATGCCTTCGTCTTGGCGGTGTTGGCGGCGGCAGCCGGTAGAGGAACCAGCAAGCTGGAGCGTTAGGCAAGCGGGGGAGCTTCCCTCCCCCAACAGAGGCTCCAGTAGCCAAAGGAACTGAACACGAGCTGGGGAAGACACTGGCGCCGGGCTGTCTCCTCAGGTGGACTTCTGGTGATTCCTCCAGTGCATCCCTGATTGGCCCGTTTTCAAAACCTGCTCACAATTAGTCTGTTTTCAAGACCCAAAAGCTCATTGGACAACTGCCCCTATATAAGCCAGAGACCCTGCACACAGAAGACTTGGGCAGATCGCAGGAGAAAGAGCAGAAGAGCAAAGAGGTTTGGCTCTGTAACACTTGTATCCTGCTCTATGAGATTTGCCCCTTTGTAAAAGCTGTAAACACTCACAAGGGGGTTCGCCCCTTTGTAAGAGCTGTAAACACTTGTAAGGAGGTTTGCCCCTTTTTAAGAGCTGTAACACTCGGATTATAAAACCCATCTTACTGCTAATCCTACTCTACAAGGAGGTTTGGCTTGTTGTGAGAGCTGTAACACTTACACCTGTTGAATAAAACGTATCCTGTGGTCCATTGCTTCATTCTTCAAACCGCTGAGACCAAGAGCCTGGAAATTCAGTATCAAAAATCCGGTATCAGATTTAGTGAGCCAGCCAGGAGAGAAGACCAAGCCAGGAGAGAAGACCAGGTTCCAGGAAAGATAGCAGAAAGAAGACATCTGTGGTAAGCAATGGGACCACTTACCTCTGTCCTATTTTTCTCTATCCTTATCCTACTAGAGATTGCCCACCCACCTGAAAATATGCTTAATGTGGAAGCTGACTTCCAGGTCACAGGTGAGAGGAACAAACTTTCTGATTCCTCGGTTTCAGAAAGAAGACAAAGGAAACCTGATCTTGTCCTCTGTTTATTCCTTTTCCCTGGTTGAGAGCCGAGTAATGAGGTAGCACCCAGAGGCCCTGGGGTCCCCAGCAATGGTTCTGACCCCAGGACTTGGGGAGGCCTCTGAAAACTTGTGCTCTCCCAGCTCTTACTATCTTCTCCTCTCTTCGATGGTCCCAAGTGTCTCCTAGTTATCTCTATAGATCTCTGCTGCTTCTCTCTCTGTCTCCTTGTGGTTTACGTACTTTGAATGTTGGCAAAGAATTGCTTTATGTATTTAGTTGGGTTTGTTACTGGTTAATTCTGATATTTTTCAGATGTTTTAAGTGTTTAGAATATTGTAGGTATGTTATAAAATCCTTTTTATTGCCTTGCATTGCAGAAGTAAATTAGATTGGCTTATTATGTGTCTAAGAAAAAACTGACCTTGTTAAAGAGAAGTCAGCCCCAAACTAAGGGCGAAATGATCACCTATACAGTTTGTCTGGGCAACCAGAGGTCTGTGAAGGGAAGCCCAGAATGACTCCCCAAGGTGGAAATGGCCCTGCACTTTGGCTACCATTCATGACCCTGGGTATTTGATTTCTTCTGCTGTGGGGAAGTTTAAAATAATTCTAGATTTCTCTAGGACTTCAGGGGCTAAGTGCAACTAATTGTGATACAGAGTTTCAAAGGGTCTCTCAACTCAGCCCTGATTTGTATCGTTACCTTACTATATTTAACACCAAACCCTGCTCAGGCCGCAAAGCCTATTTTCCTTTTTGTTACAGGGAATTTAGTAAAAGCTTGCATGGATTTGACAGCGTTAAATGTGCAACATCGCACAGTCATTTTCTCCAGGATGAGGCTTATCCCCACTTCGATATTCTGAGGCTAGTGGGGGGAAGGGGCCAAAAGGGGTGGGGGGGGCAGAAAACATGTATCAGGTGGGGCCAAGGCTCCCTGGACCTGATTTCTCTGTGTGCTGCCAGCACAATATAAGCACAGGAGACCCAGCGGGCACAAAGCGCTACACTGGTAAGAGTGGCTAATTCCAGACAAGCGCGAGGACTGAGGAGGCCACTCTCCTCTGGGTTTCTTCCCCAAGCATTGGAGAGACGCTTCCTTTTGTTTGATCGGAAGGCTCCTTGGGTTGGTTAGGGGCCACTCTGGACGACTCAGGAATAGGGGGTAGGATTGATTAAGACGCTGGCCGTTTGTTCTTTCCCACAGATGGGTAACATATTCTCTTGTGGAGAGAACACCCGGTGGGGCTGTATTCTGGAGCACTGGGACATGTTTGATCCCCAGGGGCTGAAAAAGGAATGTATGATTTTCTTCTGCACCCAGGCCTGGCCTCAGTATCAACTCTCCCCTGGTGAACAATGGCCCCCAGAGGGTACTTTTAATTATAACACAATTTCCCAACTAGATGTGTTTTTTAAACAAGAAGAAAAGTGGTCTGAGATTCCCTATGTGCAAGTGTTCTTTACCCTCAGGAACAAACCCCCACAATTGTGTAAGGCCTGTCAGGAATTCTTTTTTTTTTTTTTTTTT
>NW_003852602.1:747830-759943 GCF_000181295.1 Otolemur garnettii | reverse complement strand
AGCCATCATTGTTGTCTGGAGGGCCTGGGCTGGGGATTCGAACCCACCACCTTAGGTGTATGTGGCTGGTGCCTTAGCCGCTTGAGCCACAGGCACCGAGCCCTGTCAGGAATTCTTAAGGGAGACACCGTTACTACCTAGATCAAGCCCACCATCTACTTCTCCCACACCCTCCTCCGTGTGTTCGGAAGGCCCCAGGAGGGAGGCTGTCCCAAGAGTTTTTTCTGGTCCTGCAGGGGCCCCCATATCCTTCTTTGTGTCCCTTGGTTGAGACTACTAGGAGTGAAAGAGGGACTGCACAAGTATACACGTCGTTTTCTTTAACAAATTTAAAGCAAATTAAGATCAATTTAGGAAAATTTTCTGATGACCCCGTTCAGTACATAGATGTTCTCCAAGGGTTAGGACAGAGCTTTGACCTCCCTTGGAGGGACATAATGTTATTACTAGATCAGACACTAACGCTTAATGAAAAGAATGAAGTCCTGTATCAAAAATCCGGTATCACAAGCACCAACATGGCTTATCTCCTTTATTCTCTTCTCAAATCCATAGCCGGGCTACTATGATCCCCATTTTATGGATACAGAAAATGAGACAAATGATAGAAGAGGGAGGCAGAGAAGCTATTTTCCTTAGCTGAATTATCTGTTCTATCCCTTGTGCCTGGAACTCCCAGCACAATGAAACTTTTGACGATATTGTCTGGTTGTTAAGTAGTCATAGAATGTATTCCTAGCAGACTTTGGAAAAAAACAGTGCCTGGAAGCAAGCCAGCCATTAGTTTGCCGGAGTAATAACTACAGTTATCTTCACTGGGTACTTATTGAGTACAGTAGCAAGGTGCCAGGCATCAATCCAACAGTTTATGTAGATTAATTCCTTGAAGTCTCCTGAGAGGAGTATCACTAGCACCTCATTTTACAGATATGTATATACACACACATAAAAACACTGGCATGGGAAAGATAAACACCCTGCTCAGTAACACAGCTAGTAAGTACTTGATGCCCACATTGCCACCCAGTCCCTCAAATTTAACTATGAGCTTAATTCACCTCTCCTCCAACTCACTGTCAATGACGTCCCTAAATCTAGAGCAGCCAATTATAAGCACATGTTTTCCAATGTCGATCACTTTCTGAATTATTTTACGTATAATTAAGGATGGATATTTTTCATCAACTAGTTAATTTTTCCTGGTGATGATTTGTGTGGGGGAGACAGAAAAGTTGTAAAAAGAGTAAAACTGAGATAAATAGACCCCACCTGCCCAACTCTGCCAAATACGGAGACTTTGAAGGCGTCAGTGTGATCCAGGGAGGCTTCTTTTCCCCCAAATTTACACAAGAGTTTTTGATTTAAATACTGTGCTATGACTTTTCCCCCTTTCCATCCAATCTTTCCAGGTTTGGTGTATACTTTAGATTGCGAGTTGGGAACACTTTAGATCGAGAAGAGATGTTTTTACTAGAAAGCATTAAGCTATAAAAGAAAAGAACTTACAAGCATCGGTGGTTACTGTTCCGAGTGAGGAAGGAGAGGGGTGGGAAGAGCCAGAGAGCGGCTATTTAATCACCTCATCTTCCTTCCGGCTTGTCCGCAGTCCTTTCAGGCTTCAGCGCAGTTTTTGGCCACCTCTGACTATGAGACGGAATAGAGCTCTATTACTCCTGGCTATTAATTTTATAGCTTTATGGCTGTGCTCTAGCATATTCTATGGTCCTCTATGTATACCATCTCAGTCCTTAGACTCTGAAGACAGACGCTTTCCCGCTGTATGAAGATATCCAGTTTTCCCTTTAAGCAAGTGGTGCTTCTTTTCTGCTCTTTTTGTTGGTTTTTAAGATATCTCCTCTTCTAAGCATTCGCCCAGGGCAAACCTGAAACCCTTATGCCTCTAGCTACCACTTAAACCTATTGTTCCTAGAGGCCTTTCCATTCTCTTTAGCATAAGACCCTCTGCTGACCTGCAACCTTTTTTTTTTCTTTTTATTGTTCTTTTTCAATAACTGTGTACAATGTGTGTGTGTGTGATAGTAGAATTCTTTCTTGCACTTTTTGGGTGGGGCTGGGTCTGGGTTTGAACCTACCACCTCCGGCATATGGGGCCAGTGCCCTACTCCTTTGAGCCACAGGCACCACCCTTGACGTGCAAACCTTTGATCCTGCCAACCTGAGGCAAACACTAAGACTTGCTTTAGTACCCTACGTCCTTAGCTCCACCTACCCTGTTCTCAGTCTCAGCAGATTGGCTGAGCACATTTGACTGATCTGTAGCACAGCCAATGGCTGCAAATGGCTAGCTCCGTTTGCTGATTGCTTCAGGTGTTACTAGTTCAGCCCATTGCCTCAGGTTCCTTTGATGAACCATTGGGGCAGATGTAAAACATAACTTTACTTTATTAAATATTTATTGATCAGTGATGATGTGTTAAGCCTTAGGGGCTGTGGAGAAAGCAAAGACAAATAAAACACACTATTTGTCCCAGGGAAAGTAGATACGCAGTAAAACAGCAATAACACCTACAACAAAAACCCATAAAAATCAAAATCAGTTTTCTAAACACCCAGGTGATGTGATATAGAAATAATAGTAGTTTAAATACTGTGGTGTTATATATTTAGTGTGTCTGGTGGGAGACAAGGTGTAGGGGGAGGGTATGCTTTAAAAACGCCTCAAAATAATTTACTAGCTTTTATCTTCTGGTGTTTACTGTAGAATTTTTCAAACTTTGGTCTCTTGATAAAGCCCTTATGACTTTATGAGCTTGTTATAAATGAGCTATGCAGCCTATGCAAATCATCAGAATTTCTGAAGACAATGCTTACCCCCTACCCTGTGTTTTAGGTCTAAACATATCCTGTCTCCTGTGTCCCTAAGAAGTCACAAGAGTTAAGACTCAGATAAGTTAGGACCCCAGTGAAGGAATATGCAGTCCAGGGTACTTCAGGGACAACAGAGTCTATCACAGAGTACAGCTAGCACCCCATTCCTACCATGGCATTTCCCAGCTTCTTCATACCCTGAATGGTAAACTCTTAATTTCTCAAAAGTCACTGTAATTGTCACTTTCCTATGCCTTTAAAGACTTTTTTGATTTTTTTAAGGCCTAACTTGAATATAGCCAAGTATTGCAACTCCATTCTCCTCCCCTAGACTGTGACCATCACAATTTTAAGAAAAATATTTTTTGCATGACCATATTCCTTAAAACTGGTACAGCCTGATATATAGCAGGCATTTTAAATATGCTTAAATGACTAAATAATTGCATGAAGATTCCTCCATTAATCAACCAAAAATCCTGACGTTTATGACCAGCAGCATTTCTGAGTGGTCAGTATGTGCATTATTCTGATTGTTCACTGTTTTGATTATAACCCTTGCCTCTGTCTTATAAAATGTGTGTGTTTTTTATTAGTTTCTTTACCTTTCATGGGCTAGGCCTGCAGGATCTGGAATTGCTATTAATGTAATTATGACTATGTCATTATGCTACTACTTTGATTACACCAGAGAGTGTCAATATGTCAGATGTAGCACCTTGAATATTTATTTCTTTAATAGTATCACTGAAAATTTTTGGAAGTTTTCATTTCTGTTACGCCTTGTGATTTGCATTATCTCACATCATTTATTATTGTTTTTTGTTACTTAAAAATAAGTCAAGCTTTCTATAAATTCTGCTCAAGTGACAAGGCTGCCAATTCTCTGAATCACTTTTAAAAGCTTATTTATTTTTCACCACAGATTTTTATTAAAATGCAAACATTAAGAGCATTTTGTCCAAGATTTAAAAAAGGAAGAATAAAGGAAAGAAGCTAATAAATTCTGAAATGCAGATACCTCGCCTGGAGGTGAGCTGAGTCACCTTCATGGATAAGAGGTAATTTTCTGTTATAGAGGTATATGCTTAGCAATATTAAATGGTTAATTTTGCCCATCACCTATGTTTACTCCATGTCTAAATGCTCCTGACCCCCCAGTGGTACAAAGTGGTAGGGCATTCACCTTACTTCTGCTTAAGGGCTTTAATAAACTTGATTCCGGCAAAGTGGCAGCAGCCTGGGCTTCTCTATTAAACGATAACTCACAGGAGACTGCACTGAATAAAAGCAGGGGCTGATTTGCCAAAGGTGATTTTCCTAGAAGTCAGCTTCATAGGATGAGTGAGAAGAGTAGCATTATGTAGTAGAGAGAAACAGGAATTTCAGCATCAGGCAATTGAATTTGTCACCCAGCTTCATCGTGTACAAGCTGTGTGATCTGTGATGAATTACTTGACCTTGCTGAGCTGAGTCTCAGCATCTTTACTTATAAATAGAGATACTGCCTACTTGAAGCTTATTTTGAAGATTAGTGCAATAAGACACAGCAAATGGTTGGAACATGATAGATGCTCACTATGTATTCATCCTCTTATATAAGCTATAGAAAGCGATTCATCTTAAAGAAAAGGGTTGATTCAGGTTACTTAGACATCAAATGAAGTACATACCACAACAATAAAGGGAAACATTCATTCCAGACAGCTTTGTAGATGCTGCCAAACCATCTGATGCAGGAATACTGGGTGAGCTTAGGGAGGAGAGTGGGAGAAATTGAAATGTTCCTCCGATATAGCTATGGCTTTATGGTCTCCATAATGTGAGGTCTTGCCATATATCAAGTACTTAGATATGCTTTTCATGCACAGGATCAGTGAGATCTTGCCACCTCACCAGAGGATAGACACAAATATATTAATTTTGGATGCAGGGAGGCTGAAATTAGGAGAGGTTCATAAATTTGCCTATGGCCAGACAATCACTAAGTGGAAAAAATGTTTATTTCATTTTAAAATAGTATTGCTGAAACTAAGCCGTTGAAATACTGGAATTCGTTTATTAATTACAAAGTTATTTGACTTATTCTAAATATACACTGTTTATATTTATCAATAGGTAAAATAAAATCAATGGAAAAGTCATATGAAAGTTGATGCATGTGTATGTTTGATATGTATTTGTATGTATTAATAAGGCCTGACAATTAAGTTAGCAAACTCATCCCAGAAAAGGCACTACATACCTCATTGCTGGTTATCACTGCGATTACCTTCAAGTACTCCAAAGCTATGCACCAACACCGGAATCTCCTCTACCCTTCAAAGCAATTTAAGAACTCTTTTTCAGGAATGGCCATCAAAGCTGTCATCTTATTACAGTTGAAGTCCCAAATGTCATCAAAATGTCTTTCTTTCAATATTTCCCTTATCTTGGAGTAAAGAAAAAAGTCACTGTAGTCAGATGAGATGAGTAGGGAGGGTGTTCCAGTATAGCTATTAGTTTACTGGCTAAAAACTCCCCTTCCTCACAGTCTGTGCTGTGTGGGCTGGTGCACTGTCTTCATACAACAGCCATGAGTTCTTGGCTAAGATTTTCCAAACTGTTTCTCTATTAATGTTTATTTGGTCTGCTATGCTTCTCACAGTCAGCTGCTGATTTTGATTGGCAAATCGACGAGTTTTTGCAATATTTTTTGTCAGTTTTACTCATTTCTGGCCACTCTGATCTTTCTTCATCAATGATGCTTTCTTCCTCCTCAGAAAAATATTTCATTCATTTTTACATTGCTGTTTCATTCATGGCATTATCACCAGAAACTTGGGCTAATATTCCCTGAATTCACTTCTACTCTTGCCAAATTTAACAAGATATTTATGAATGTTTGTGTGTTGCTCTAATTAAAGTTCTGACATTCTGGTAACAGCACACAAACCCAAGCAACAACGAGAATGAGTGTCACTTAGCTAGACACCGCCACACAGCGATACAAACACAACTGTGAGACACTGGTATGCCAAGGTTATGAAGGTGGTTTACACTGCTGCCAACATGAGTGCAGGGTGGCAGGTTCACAAACTTAGTGGTAAGACCTCAAACTATAATATAATTAACACAGTAAACAACGTTTATTAACCACCTAGCATGCGTGAGACATACAGGAACGCAGTGAGGAAGACAAAGATAGCTCTGCTTTTACAAAGCAATTATCAGAGTACTTGAGTTCATACTACGTAAGAGGCCTGGGCAAGGGTACCTGAGGTAGAGAGAGCTTTAAGATGGTAGAAAATGGAGTTGAGACCTGAAGAACTGAGAAAAGTTCTGCACTTCAGAGTCAAGTGCATGAACCCCTTCTGTGGCAAGAATGTCAGAGCTTGAATTAGAGCAACAAGTTTATGGTGTCTTCCAGTTGTGTTTGTGGCAATGTGTGGCAGAGTCTTGCAGAGTGATGTTCACTATTGTTGTTGCTTGGTTTTGTGTACTGTTGCAAAAATGTCATCCTTTAATGACATTTAAGGGCCACTGGGTTCAATTTAAAACATTCAGCTTTAAAGATTTCTTAGAACTAGTTTTTTGAAGTATAATTAACATCTGCTAAACAGCACACTAAAGTACGGAACAGGATACACTCTGACATAGACACACAGCCATGAAAACATCAGTACAGAGGAGCTAGTGAGGATCCTCATGATTGCCAAGTGTCCTTCTGCCCCTTTCACCTTCTTCCTCCCAGCTGTGTCACCCCCACCACCAGCCACCACTGATCTGTATTCTGTCACTATGCATCAGTGTTTCTTTTTACAGAGATTTCTATAAATAGAACCATTTAGTATGTGCTGTAGGCTATTTTTAACCTGCTCCTTTAATTTAGCATAATTATAGAAACACTCATACCATATGTATCAATAATCTATTCTTTTTGATTGATAAGTAATATTCCATTCTGTAGGTATATCTCACAATTATACATTCCACTTCTGATAAACATTTTATTGTTTTTTGTCGTACATTTTATTTTATTTTTATAATTATTTTTTATTAAATCATAACTTTGTGCATTGACACATTTATGGGGTTCAGGGTACTCCTTTAATATACAATGTGAAATGTTTACATTGAACAAAGTGACACATTTCTAGCTGGCACAAAGCATCTATGAGCATTCATATGTAAGATTCTTATGTGAACCAATGCTTTCATTTTCTTGGCTAAATACCTAGGAATAAATAGCTATAGGGTAGGATTATTTTTAAATTTTGAAGAAACTTTCAAACTCTTTTCCAAAGTGGTTGTGCATTTCACATTTCTACCAGCAGTATATGAGAGTTCCAGTCCCTCCATATCCCTACTAACCCTCAGCATGGTCTAGTTTTAAAAAACTAATATAGTTTTTAAAAATGTTGTTTTCTTCTTCCAAATTCTTTTTTTTAACTTATATAAATTTATGGGATACAAGTGCCATTTTGTTACATGTATGGATTGTGTAGCAGTTAAACCAGGGCTTTTTGTCTAGCCATGATCTGAATAACATATAATTTCTAATCATCCTCACCCCTCACACTCCTTTACTCTTCTGAGTCTCCACTGTGTATCATTCCACACTCTATATCCACGTGTATACATTATTTACCTCCCAATTTTCAAATGAAAACATGTAGTATTTGTCTTTCTCTGAGTTGTCTCTCTTAAGATAATGGCCTCCAGTTCCATCTATATTGCTACAAAAGACATGATTTTATTCTTTTATTCTTTTTTTTTTTTTTGGCTGTATTCCACTGTGAATATATACCATATTTTCATTATGCAGTCAGTCATTAACGAACACTTAGGTTGATTCCACATCTTTGCTGTTGTGGATACTGCTGTCATAAACATTAGAGTGCAGGTATATTTTGATAAAATTATTTCTTTTCCTTTATGAAGATACCCAGTAGTGAGATGAGTAGATTGCATGGTGGGTCTGGTTTTAGTTCTTTGAGAAATCTCCACACTGTTTTTCCACAAAAGTCGTACTAATTTACATTCCCACCAACAGTGTGTAAGTGTTCCTTTTTTTTTAGCATCCTTGCCAACATCTGTTATTGTTTCTTTTAAATAATAGCCATTCTGACTGGTGTAAGATGATTTCTCATTGTGGTTTTAATTTTCATTTCTCTGATGATTAGGGATGTTGAGCATTTTTTCATATGCCTGTGATCCATTTGTATGTCTTCTTTTGAAAAATGTCTTTCATGTCCTTTGGCTACTTTTTAATGAGATTTTTGCAGATTTTTTGTTGACTCGTTTGAGTTCCTTTTAAATTTTAGATATTAGTCCCCTGTCAGATGCATACTTTGAAAATATTTTCTCCCATTCTGCAAGTTGTCTGCTCACTCTGTTTATTATTTCTTTTGCTGTGCAGAAGCGGTTTAATTTAATTTAATCCCATTTGTCTATTTTTGGCTTTTGTTGCCTGTGCTTTTGAGGTCTCCGTCAGAAATCCTTTGCCTAGACAAAATACTGATGGAAGAAATTCTACAGGACACAAACACATGGAAAAACACCCTATATTCACAGACAAATTAATATCATTAAAATGGCCACATTGCCATAAGCAATCTACAGATACAATGCAATTCTTATCAAACTATCTATGCCATTTTTCACAGAATTAGAAAACAATTCCTAAGATTGATAAGGCCTATCTTTTTGACTTCAGTCATACTGATGGATGTGTCATTATGCTTTTAATTTGCATTTCCATAAGGACTAAAGATGCTGAGCGTTTTCTTATTGTCTGATTTGTTTTCTAAATGTCCCTGTTCAAAAACTTTATGCATTTCTTTCATTAGTATGTTACATTTTTCCATTATGTGAGCTTTACGAGTTCTTTTAGTATTCCAGATATAATTCTTTTATCAGATGTACACATATTGTAAATTCTTTCTACCACTCTCTAGCTTTCATTCTTTTAATGGTATCTTTTAAAAAACAGAAGTTTTACGTTTTGACATAGTCTCCTTTATATCATGTTTTGTTTTCTTTCTCTAATTAAATGTGACAAGTTTTCTTCTGGGATTTTTTTAAATACAAACATAGACAAACTGATCAATGGAATAGAATAGAGAGTCCAGAAAGGGACCCTAGCATATTTGGCCAACTGATTTTGACAAAGATATAAAGGCAAATCAGTAGAGAAAGAATGATGTTTTCAATGAACTGTGCAAAAACATTTGTACACCCATATACATAAAAGTTAATGAGTATCTCACACAATAGACAAATATACCTAAATTCAGTCAAAATGAGTCATAGACTTAAAGAATGTTCATTTTCATCTAATACACTAGGAAATTGTGTCACTTTAGCAATATCTGGTCTGATGTTATCTCATACATAGTAGGCACTTTAATTGTGTGTGTGTTATAGGCAATTAGAGGCTGTTGAGAAAAATAATCTGGGTTAAGTACCAATGGGATATTTCAAACACAAGTGGTCTTTAGGAGGAGAGGAAATGAACAAGAAAATAAAACAGAAACCAGTCTTTAACACGTTTACCTCTTTGCTGAGATGATTTACGCCCCAAATGGATGCTTCCGTAGTAATCCACATTTCAGTAAATGACAATATCATCTCTGCCCAGTTGTTCAGCAAACAGGAACAACAACAGAACAAAAAGAATAAAACAAAACTACATAGAATTGGGATTCACTAATGGATTCGAATTAAGGATTTAGGCACAGTGAAAAATATGAGCTTTCAACTCTACCTTGAAAACACAACCTTACTCAGATTACCATACTGTGTCATTTTTTTTTAATAAAAAGCTAATGGGGGCATAAATATTGAATTTATTATTTTTGCTATTGCAGTACTTTAATCTGAGTTTATCCCTTTTCTTATATAACTAAGAGATCAACTTTGAGTGGTAGGATGTGGGTCACCCTGAGATTGTGTCATTTAATTTTTCTAAAATCTAATGATTAAAGAATAAGGATACTTCAAAAAATCTGAAATAACTCAAGCAAGAAATAAGTCATACATTTAATTAAGTCCAATTAAAAAGATAGCTGTCTTTTTTAAAATTAAATCATAGCTGTGTACATTAATGCATTTATGGGGTACAATGTGTTGGTTCTGTATACAATTTGAAATATTTTCAACAAACTGGTTAACCTAGCCTTCACTGCACTTTCTTAAGTATTGTGTTTAGGCATTTATACTCTACACTTAGTAGTTTTGACATGTATCCTTGCAAAATGCACCATAGATGTGGTCCCACCAATAAACCTCCCTCCCTAAATCCTCCCACCTCCCGCCCCTTCCCTCCCCTACCTCTCTTCTTTCCTCTTCATCTTGGGCTGTAGTTGAGTTATAGCTTTCATGTGGAAGTGTGTTTGTTTATATATTGGTTTCATAGTAGAGCTAAGTACATTGGATACTTTTTCTTACATTCTTGAGATAATTTACTGAGAAGAATATGTTCCAGCTCCATTCAGGTAAACATAAAAGAGGTAAAGTCTCCATCTTTTTTAAGGCTACATAATATTCCATGGTGTACATATACCACAATTTATTAATCCATTAATAGGTCCATGGGGACTTGGGCTTCTTCCATGACTTAGAAATTATGAATTGGGCTGCAATAAACATTCTGGTGCAAATATCTTTGTATAAAGTGATTTCTTGTCCTGTGGATATATACCTAATAGAGGAATTGCAGGATCAAATGGCAGGCCTATTTTTAGATCCCTAAGCGATCTCCAAACTTCTTTCCAAAAGAACGTATTAGCTTGCAATCCCACCAGCAGTGTAGAAGTGTCCCTTTTCTCCACATCCACGCCAACATCTATAGTTTTGGGATTTTGTGATGTGGGCTAATCTTACTGGAGTTAGATGATATCTCAAAGTAGTTTTAATTTGAATTTCTCTGATGATTAAGGATGATGAGTATTTTTTCATGTTTCTGTAGGCCATGTAACTGTCTTCTTCAGAGAAGTTTCTATTCAAATCTCTTGCTGACAATGAGACAGGATCACTTGTTCTTTTCTTGCTAATACATTTGTGTTCTCTCTGGATTCTGGTTATCAAACTTTTGTCAGAGACATACCCTGCAAATATCTTCTCCCATTCTGATGGCTGTGCAGCTTGCTTTATGTACTGTGTTCTTGACTGCAGAGGCTTTTTAGTTTGATCAGGTCCCAGTAATGTATTTTTGGTGTTGCTCCAATTGCCAGGGTTTCCTCCTCATAAAATATTTGCCCAGGCTGATTTTTTCAAGTGTTTTCCCTGCACTCTCTTCTAGTATTTTTATAGTTTCATATCATAAGGTTAAATCTATCTTAGTTAATGGTGAAAGGTATGGGTCCAGTTTCAGTCTTCTACAAATCACCAGCCAGTTTACCCAGCACCATTTGTTAAACAGGGAGTCTTTTCCACACTGAACCTTTTCAAAAATATAGAAAAAGAGGGAATACTTCCCTACACATTCTACAAAGCAAATATCGCCCTGATCCCCAAACCAGGAAAAGACCCAACAAGAAAAGAAAATTATAGACCAATATCTCTAATGAATATTGATGCAAAAAGATTCAACAATATCCTAGCAAACAGACTTCACAACACATCAAACAAATTATACACCATGACCAGGTGGGTTTTATCCTAGGATCTCAAGGCTGGTTCAGTATACATAAATCTGTAAGTATTAACAGATTTACACATTAACAAAATAAAAAACAAAGACCATATGATTCTCTCAATTGACGCAGAAAAAGCTTTTGATAATACCCAGCATCCTTTCATGATCAAGAGGCATAGAAGGGACATTTCTTTCTTTTTTTTTTTTTTTATTCAATAGAAGGGACATTTCTTCAACTGATAGAGGTCATCTACAGCAGACCCACAGCCAATATTATATTGAATGGAGTAAAATTGAGCACATTTCCACTCAGATCAGGAACCAGACAGGGTTGCCCACTGTCTCCACTGCTTTTTAACATTGTAATGGAAGTCTTAGCTATTGTGATCAGCCAAGAGAAGGCAATCAAGGGTATCCATATAGGGTCAGAGGAGATTAAACTTTCACTCTTCGCAGATGATATGATTGTATACCTGGAAAACACCAGGGATTCTACTATGAAACTCTTAGAAGTGATTGAGGAATACAGCAGTGTCTCAGGTTACATAATCAACACTCATAAATCTGTAGCCTTTATATATACCAACAATGGTCAAGCTGAGAAAACAGTCTAGGACTCTATTTCATTCACAGTAGTGCCAAAGAAGATGAACTATTTGAGAGT
>NW_003852602.1:724186-736735 GCF_000181295.1 Otolemur garnettii | reverse complement strand
TTTAAAAGCAGCCTGTAACAGCCTCTCGGGGTTCCTTCCCCCTTGTGGCTGAGGAACCCTGGCGCGCCAGCAATAAACCTGCCTCTTGCTTTTTGCATCGATTTGTGATTGTGAGTGGTCTTTGGGTAGGCGACCCCCGGGGTGGGCACAACAGTAGATGTATGGAACAGAATAGAGAGTCAAGAGATGAACCCAGCTACTTATGGTCTTTTGATCTTTGATAAGCCTATCAAAAATAACTGCCTTGACGTTTGTTTGGGGGAATAAGAGAAGGTAAAAGCCCTGGACCTGTTTGGATGAGAATTCACTCCTATGTCTCTTTCTCCTTGGAATTTATACATGAAGAAACTTGCCAGGCTCGGAAAGGGGAAGATTTCAATCTAGAAGGTACATTTCAGCACTGAATTTTATTTTGTTTGATACTGGGAGTGTCTCTCATAGGTTAATCTGTTAGATTCATGCATATTTTCTTTTGATTGTTAGCAGACATGACTTTTCTGTGGTGTGTTAGGATAGATACAGAAGTTCATGAAGTTGAAGAAAAGCTAAAAGGTTAGGCTTGTTTAACCATCTTGGATAGCAAACTACAAATGCAACACTCTAATAAGCTTCCTTGTATGATGGTCAATGAGCTGTTAGCATGGATAAAAGCAAACAAACACAAACGAAATGAAACAAAAGAAGTTCCTTTTTGTGTACTAATTTTCCCTGACCTTTTAAGATAAGTTGTTTGTATTTGCTGACAGGCTCTTGTTTGTACCATTCAGGTGTCTGAAAATGCCCACCTCATCTTTCCCTGAATGTTTGACTCCAATATTTGAAAGCTTGGTTGCTACAGTTCACAAAGCCTCTTCTCTAAGGATAGCTAGCCCATCTCATTTGTTATTTTCTTTCTACCTGGATTAAAGCAGACAAAGATGTGGACTGAAAGACAGCTACCATTTTTTTTTTTTAAATTGGGCATCTGCTATAACCAACTTCATGCTGCTTAGTTTACATTTGCATCGTATTCGTGCTTATTCATCTAACTACACAAAGGAAGCATCATGCCCTCGCTTTCTCTATCTGTAAATGTCTTCATGGGGTAGCCAGACTGTGATATCCTTAAGATCTTGGAAGACATCTTATCCTTGGAGGCTTCGCACTTAATAGATTCTCAAAAGTTATTTTAATACATTTAAATTATCTTTAATATGGAATTAACTTACTCCTGGAGATATCTTCATCATTTTGAGGATATTCCCAGAAGCTGTAATATCACTTGTCATTTGTCCAACTAGATGGAAATATATATCCATCCTCAGTAAGGTGGAAAGTCAGGCAGGCCTTTATCCTATGACTCTTGCAGACCCCTGGTGATACCACCTTGGTGAGCTTGAATAAGAGACAAGAAAATCCCAAGGATTATCACTGTCTGTGCTGGGCTGCTGGTGTTTGGGAAGGCATCACATGGCACTCGCTTATGGCCACCAACACCAGGTCATACCTGAAGCCAGCCCAGTAGCATCCAAAGCCTGTAGAGACCCTTGCCTGGCTACCTTGGATGTTTACTCAAAACCCATGGGCTCTTTATTGGCAGGTGGCGAATCCTGCCAGGACAGAGTCCTTCCCTTCAGAGCAGCACGTTTCCTCCTGACTCATGGTGGGTCCAGAAATGCCATCCAGGAACTGAGACCTAGACTCAGGGACCTGAGGAGTCTGCTCAGTACTTTATTTTACTGTGGCTAAGCTGTTACCCAAGTTGCAAAGCAAAGTTCTCTGAGCCCTTCTCTTTCCTTTCCTCAAGTGGAAGAAGACTCTTCCTGAACCAGACTACCTGGAGTTGGAGGAAGCGTGACAAAGGCATTGGCTTGGCTGCAGCTGCTGGTGTCTTACTGGGTCACATGTATCCCAAGTCCACTGGCTCTGAGCCAGCACAGCTGCAGGAATTGCCCAAGGCAGGCTCTGTGGCCCAACTGCCTTAAAAATTTAGTCCAGGCACCGCCAGCCTGCTGTTTTTGTGCTAGTGGAGCTAATGGGAACTCAGATTTGGGGGTACAGGATTTCCCTCTGGTTGGACTGGTCAAAATGCCCCTTTTGTGGCCTCTGGCAAAAATCTGCCCTGTGCTATGTCCCCCTATGCCAGGGCAGCCCTGGGTTTTAATGCAAAGCCCCATAATCACTTCACTGTCCCTCTCCTGGGCACATACATTCTCTGTGCACTTGGTGCTGGTTGGCACTGCCAGGGTATGGGGGAAGGGTGGGGTAGGCATGGAAAGTCTGTCTTTTCTACTCTTTTCAGACCCTCTGTCCTTGGTACAAACAGTAAAACCAGGTAGTATGATAGCTCACATATTTTTGGTTCTTCTGAAGGTGCCTGTTTGCATGGATAGTTGTTGAATTAGGTATTCCTGTGAAGGGACTAATGAGGGAGATTTCCATTTGGCCATTTAAACCATCCCTTGCCCCCCCCCCCCACACACACACTTATGGTGAAAAGTGCTGCAATAAATTTGGGAGATCAGGCATCACTTTCACATACTGATTTCTTCTCCTTCTCCTTTGATCCACCCAGTAGTGGATCACATGGTTGCTTTGTTTGCAGTTTTTTGAGAAATCTCATGTGAGCTTTTTAATTGCATTTGCAGTGTTGGCCTCAACACTAAATGGGCTTCTTAAAACAAGTGGCTCTGGAAAAGTTGTATATCCTTTTGCCAAAACAACCACAAAACAAGAAAAAAACTTGCTTCTGTATACATATACACATTTTCGTATTTATCTCTAGTTATTTAATAATTTTATATTAGCAACAGAGAACTCTATTTCCTGGAATATGCCTGTGGGGTCATGCTTCTTCTTAAATGTTGTTACCTGCATAATATATTTATGAAGAATTTAGGAAAAATTATATTTAGGTTAAGTAGTCTAGGGTAGAACCACTGACTCTATCTTTACCAACATGCCAGGAATTGTAAGGCTGATCATCTGGTGAATTTTATGGGTAGTGACTACCTCTCCCTTCTCAACGTTTACCTGAAAATAGAGGCCTATATGATCTGATAATCAGAGAAAAGTATGGTTCAAGTTTGGTCTCAGAATAAGATACAACTTATTTATGAAGTGAGTGAGGGTAGAAATCCCACTTTTTCAGAATTGTCAAGTCTCATGTTTATTTTAATAGTCATCTTCAAGCAGAAAAAGCACTGTCAGGTTTCTAAAAAAGGCTGCATCATAAAGCAACCCCAAATAAATCATCCACCAGAGGTAAAGGCAATTTTCAGAAACGCAATATTCTTTGCAGATACTTAACTTCACAGTACAGAGAGCTAAGTAAAGGGGCCACGTCTCTTTTTCAACCTTTTACCAATTAAGAATTCAATCTACTCTCAAGTAGCCTTTGAATCAACAATTGACTCAGGCACTATTTATTTTTTCATTTTTTATTTTATTTTATTTATTTATTTATTTTTGAGACAGAGCCTCAAGCTGAGCCCCTGGGTAGAGTGCCATGGCTTCACTGCTCACAGCAACCTCCAACTCCTGGGCTCAAGCGAGTCTCCTGCCTCAGCCTCCCAAGTAGCTGAGACCACAGGCACCTGCCACAACACCCGGCTGTTTTTTGGTTGCAGCCATTATTGTTGTTTGGCGGGCCCGGGCTGGATTCGAACCCGCCACCTTAGGTGTATGTGGCTGGCGCCTTAGCCGCTTGAGCCACCGGTGCCGAGCCCTTTTTTTTTTTTTTTTCATTTTTATGCATTATGTGCAAATCACTCTGGGAACTTGAAGGAAGCATTGGACACAACCCCTTTTATGGTGAGAAAGAAAAACCCTTGGGTTTAAGTTGTGTTTGAAAGTGATATATCAATTAGCTGTGTGGATGTAAATAATCTCCCACATTTTTTTTTTCTAACATATAACATATAGACACCAATACTTTCTTTAAAAATGTTTTGATCTAGGTGGTATCTGTGGCCCAGTGGGTAGAGCACTAGCTCCATATACCGAGGGTGGTGGATTCGAACCTGGCCCTTGCCAAACTGCAAAAACAACAAAAAAACATAGCCGGGTGTTGTGAGGGTCACCTGTAATACCAGCTACTTGGGATGCTGAGGCAAGAGGGTCGCCTAAGCCCAAGAGTTTGAGGTTGCTGTGAGCTGTGACACCAAAGCACTCTACCAAGGGCAAAAAAGTGAGACTCTGTCTCAAAAAAAAAAAAAAAAAATTTTTTTTTTTTTTTATTCACATAACTGTGCTTAAGTGATTTTGAGAAAGATACTAAACATTTCAATGGAGCAAAGGGAGCCTTTCCAAAAGTGGTCCTGGAGCAATCCACAGTCAATGAAAATGAACTTCAACCTACTTTCACACTTCATACACAAATTCACTCAAACTAGATTGTAGACTTAAATACAAAATTGTACATGTAAAATTCCAATTCTATTAAAAAATGAAAACTTTGGAGAAAAAATTCAGGATCTGGGGTTAGGCAAAGTTTCCTAGTCTTGACACTAAAACTATAATCCATAAAAGGGAAAAAAGACAAACTGGACATCCATCAGTATTAAAAAGTTTGCTTTACAAATGAGTTTGTTAAAAGGATGAAGAGACAAGCTACGCATTGAGAGAGGATATTTAAAAACTCCATATTCAAGAAAGGATTGGTTCTAGAATATATAAATAACTTTTAAATTCAATAATTGACCCCCCCGACAATCCAATTATAAAAGGGAAAAACACGTAGACAAACATTTCAACACTCGGTCAGCAAATAAATACACAAACATCATGTACAACATTATTAGCCAGCACAGAAATGCAGATTAAAATCATAATGAGATACCACTACACAGATAAGATTGGGTAAATAAAAAAAAAATGGCAAAACCAAAGGCTTATGAGGATACAAAGAATATAAGGCACTTTATATGCTGATGGCAGAAATATTTAGGCAGTTTCTTTTATAGTTGACCCTTAAGCAGTGTGGGCGAAGGGGCACCAAAGCACTACCTTATGCAGTCAAAAATCCACATCTACCTTTTAGTTCTCCCCAAACTTGACTGCTAGTGTACTACTGTTGACTGGAAGCTTTACACACAAATAGGCTATTATCTATGTATATTTGATCCATTCATCACAAACCAAACTTTTCCATGATTTTCTTTATATTTCTGGGCTATATGGCTCATCTGAAATTTTTTCAAATTGTCTCAAGTCTCTGAAAAACTTTACAATATATATTTATTGAAAAAACTCCACATATGATAAATGGACCCATGTGTCTCAAATCTGTATTGTCAAGGGTCAATTGTGTAACTAAATATGGAAATATTATGCAAACCAGAACTTGTCTCCCTAGATATTTATACCAGAGAAATAAGAACTTACATTTACATAGAAAACCTGTGTCCAGATGTTCATAGCAGCAATATTTTTAATAACCCCAAACTGAAAACAACAGAAATGTCCTACTATGGGTGAATGGTTCCACCAACTATGGTGCTCATATTTCATACTATGAAATATTGTGTAGAGATTTTTTTAAAAAGAAATTATCGGTAAATCCAAAATCTCTTATAAATCTGAAAGGAATTTTGCTGAGAGAAAATGGCAACTCAAAAGTTTATATAAATTATGATGATGTGATTCTATTTATAAAATATTCTTGAAATGACAAAATCATAGAAATAGAGACCAGACTAGTAGTTGCCATGCTTTAACAACAGTGGGCATGAGAGTGGCTACAAAGTGCCGAGAGGAGGGATGTTCACAGTGATGGAGCAGTGCTGTCTCTTCAATCTATGTATCAATGCCAACTTCCTGGTGGTGATTCTATACTATGGTGATACAAGATGGTACCACTGGGGAAAAGTTGGTAAAGGTGCACAGAAGTTTTCTATTTCTTACAACTATGCATGTGAAAAATAGTGGATGGTAAGTCTGTAGAGAGGAACAGAGAATGAGATGATTTTTGAAATCAAATTGTTGTACACAGCCAATTTTATTCACATTTGCAGGCAGGCATTCTATTTGCAATTTTTGAAAATTTACATTCTAATCACAACTTTTGAAAATACCATTTCATCAGCACTCTGGAAAAAAGAACATAAGTAAATCTTCAAAAGAGTGGCTGAACACTGGAAATACAAGAACAAGAGACTTAAGACTTAAAACATCCCTCATGATAAATCAGCCAACACGGTAGAACCTCCAGACTGGACCACCTCTTTAGGTTGACCTAATTTTCTCAGACCAGACATGCACCATATGTACTCAATGCACATAGGCCTAGTTCCTTATGTTAACCAACTCTGTATGTTGACCAGTTTGTTGCAGTCCCTTGGGTGGTCACCTGACAGAGGTTCTACTGCATTTAAATGTAATTATGAAATGATTATAATGAATAAACTGAGTTATTTGGGGAAGTACACATACATGAAGTCTTGAAGAAGGTGGAAACTACCACGGAAGCATAGGGGAAAAGTAGTTTGCAATGCCAGTCACGGAAGAGTGCTGCTTGGGTTTCCCTTCAAAAAAGAACATTCAGAGGCAGAGAGCACCGTTAGCTGACAGCCCCCAACTGTTAATGCTTTCAGGATCTGCCTCAGTTTTCCTGCCAAGACCATAGACCTGAGCAACCCTTACCATGGTTGAGACCAATGGAAGCAGCAGAATTGAGCCATTTTTCTCTGATGTGGAGCTCATCTAATGGGCAATCTTTGCCGTGGCTCTCCCCTTTCCTGACCCAAGAAACTTTCCCATCTGTGTTGCAGTCTGGGGGAGTCTTCCTGTCTAATCCAGCAGGAAAGGAGCTAACCCCAGGTTAGAGGAGTCCCTGCTCAACCTCACTGACTCCCTCTTTTATCTTTTGAGAGCATTAAGCCCCAATAAACCTTTTGCACGCCACCTTCCATCTCAGCTTGTACTTTCTAGAAGACATAATTAACTTTGTTTCTCTGGAGTCAGCTATCCACTCAAGTTCCTGAGTATCCATGCATTTTAACTCTCCAACTGTATGTGTGCATGCATGTACTCACTATATACATATAAACTTATGTATACTGGATGAGTATGTGTATACATATTTCTTTATATTTCCTTTTTTATTTCATGTTTTTACTCCCACGTATACCTAATCCAGAGTCATTCTCCCCTCAGAAAGAATTTATCAGAAAATAAATTCTGATATATTTAGTACATATCCTTGTCATGGGCTGTGGTTAAGAGAAAAGTAAATGTATTTTAGTAAGACACTCTCACAAAACGTATCTTGAAGAGAAAATGATGTTCTCACTAACTTAATAAACAACGGCTGTCTCAAAGGTAGCTAGGAATAAAAAAGTCAGTTTCCAACAGGAAAAGTTAGCTTTGTTTCTCGGCCATTGTTAAATGCGTGTGGTTTTACACCTCCATCTTTGTCCTTGCTGGCTCACTTTAGAAATCTTCCTCAGAAAATACTGAACATTTTGTGCTTTTGTCAGTAGTACATTTTGTGCTTTGACCTACTGCAAGCTTACTTTATTTTCTGTTTCATTTCAAGACTTCTATTAATTGAATCAGATCTTGAGTTTCACTTTGAATGAAGAAGACTTTGCTGAGAGTTCTGCATCGTCTTTGATAAGAAGAGAGACTGCTGATTTTCAGCTTTTATTATAACCTATTTTGTTCTGTCAAAATGTCCTTTAATACAGACTGTTTTTAATCTCTTTAAATTAATGAATCTCGTTAAATGGCTCTTAAGGAAATCATTTTGATAATGGTTGACAGATTTTTTTTTTTTTTTTTTTTTTTGGGCCCGGATGGATAGTTAAAATTTCTCTTTTTAAAAAAATAGAGGGGAGGGAACCTTTCCCAAACTGCATTATTTTTTGTCTCCCTGATGAATACTTCCCAGTGTTAGTCACAGAGGAAAAAATGATTTAGATAGGCATCAAAGAACAAGGCCTCGGGACAGAGAAGTTTAAGAAATTCCAGTGTTCAGGGTTTGTAACACTCTTCGTCAACTTTGTGTCCGGCCTCGTGCCTCTTATTGCTGTCTTTTATACAGTGACCAGTTACTTTTTATTAAACTACAATTTAATTCAAAGGTGATCTTCAAAATATACTTCTAGCATGATTTGGAACCTGACCCATGATTTCATTTAGTACTGGAGATAGTACATTTTCATATCACTCATTTTTTACTTGTGCATTTTAATCCATTTGGAGTAATTTTTTTTTTTAAGTCTAAGAACAGATTATGTCATCCTTACTACTAAGGGCTCAGGAGGGCAAGTGGATAGAAGAATGAACAAGGGATTTGTGTGATTTTAATAATAGTAATTTAAACAACTATAATTTTGAATAGAATTTCATGTTTTTGGGATGGAAAAACTTTTTCAACTTTTTCTTCCAATTATCTTCATTCCCCTAAATGTCTATGTGTATTTCATACAGTGTAGGCAGAACAGATGAAAACACTACTTGTGCTAAAAAAAAAAAAACCAAATCCCACACATATATGATCTGTAGGTACATCATGTAGGCTGACTTAGAACAGGATTTATCACAAGGGGAAAAGATGGAGAGAAGTGTCTTAAAAGAAGTGGGATAACGATAGCAGCAGTGAACGAAGGAGACAGGAAGAAAGAGGTCTCCACATTCTGTTTCAGCATCTTTCTTTCTGTGGTTGTTCTTAAGACAGAGAAGGCCATATAGATCTCAATGGTTTGAATAAAATAAGAAAGTCCATAGAATAAGTAAAAAAGAGACTAAAATGTTGTAGAGACCAAGGCAGGAAATTCCTACTAGAGTGTGTCCGTGTGTGTGTGAGAGAGAGAGAGGTACTAGACCAGTGGTTCTCAACCTGTGGGTCACGACCCCTTTGTAACAACGAAAATACATCCTGCATATCAGATATTCACATTACAATTCACAATAGTAGCAAAATTACAGTTATGAAGTAGCAACAAAAATAACTTTGTGGTTGGGGTCACCACAATATGAAGAACTGTATTAAAGGGTCGCAGCATTAGGAAGGTTAGAACCACTGTACTAGACTGTTTTGTACTATACTTCATGCTAAGCACTGAAACTCATAATACACAAAGTAGACAGACATTTTATGTGTTTGTAAGAGGTTAGTGACATATGTACTGGTTATTCCCCATCTCCCACCCTAGAATGCACAGAGATTCCCTACCCAGTAGGTAGTTATAAGGCTATCACAAAAGAAACAAATAAACAAAAAAATCTTAGCAATATTTTCCAGGCCTGGGATTCTAGGTCTTCTGCTCAACGATAATTGAAATGTGACTTATTGTACATAGCCTTAGACACAGTAGATAAACAAAAGCTCATTGAAAAAATAAGATCAGGTTCTCCTTGCTGGCAACTTGACCACTGTGAGACCGTTTGCTCAATAGGGAGGATTGCTCACGTGTCTCTGATCCCTGTTTCACAGCACAGGATGGAAGAAGTGGCCTTGTGGACTGAGGGAAGGAATCTCAGTAGCTATTTCAAGGGACATTCCTAACACAGTGTGAGGGGTGGTTGGGTTTAGGAGACTGATGATTATTTTAGAAGAGAAATGTCAGAGTGGAAGGAGGACTAGGAAATCCATAAAGATGAAAACAGGAATGTGTGAATAAAATTACGTCAAAAGTTAGGATTTGTTTCATTTTCAGTTGTTATCTCCAGAATCTGAAGTTGCATTTTCATGTAGGAAAGTCAAACTGAATCAGCAGAAAGAACTTGACCGTTGACTGTGGAGTTTCTTTCTTTTTTTTCTTTTTTTAGGGAAAGGATGGAACAAAATTTATTGAGGAAGAGAAAGGTAGGTCTATAGGCTTATAGAGTAAGAGCGAGATACTTTCACCGCAGACAGTGAACGGGTCTCCATTGCCAGGCCGAGCGGGCAGAGGCCTGATGGTGGGACTTTGAGACATACACGATACACATGCATATTTTACCATCAGTCTACTCCATTAATTCTACATCTGATAGAAAAAGACAGAATAATTAACTGAAGTTTCAGGGTTTTTTTTATTCATAGGACTTTCAAATCACATACATTTTCCCAAAAGATATTCAAAATCAAAATCGCTGTATCCTAAGTACAGAAATTCTATTTGTGGAAAGGGAAAAATAGAAGGCAAATCTCTTATCTGCCCTTGGAGTTTTCACAACATAAACTCTCCTGTGTTTTTCCTTTTCCCGCAGGTGATAGATTATCAGGAGGCTGTTAGAAATCCCAGGACTTTTAAATAATGTATTCATGAAACTTCTAATAATAAAACTTGAAAGTGCAGGAGGAAACTGCATGTGAAAAAGACACACAGGGTGTGGAATGTAGGGAGCGGGCACCTGCCTTTAGTTAAAGGAGAGGGTGAGCATTGAGCGTCTCAGGAGGTGCGGGTGTCAAGTGTCCACTGGTGTCTTCTCAAGAAGAGAAGTTACAGAAGAGGTGAGCAATAGCATTAGCTATTTTTCCTCCTTATTCTGTCGAATACGCATGCAAAATGAATACCAGCACTTTCACTTTTAAATGGAGATAACAGTGAGCCTTGGAGAGGTTAAATAACTCTCAAGGTCACCCAGTGTGAGGGTAGAGTTAAGACCGTTAGATCTGGCTACTGTCAAGCCTTATGTTATTCGGGTTGTTAACACTTTAAAAAAAATTTAGAAAGCAGTATATATTCATTGTAGAAAATTTAAGAAATGCAGATAGAAAGTAAAGTCAGAATGATTTTTAATCCACCCCTTAGAGATAGCATTCTGGGCGTGTCTCTTCTCGGCTATTTTCAGAACACCACCCACCCTCACTTCCCTGCTGAGATTTTCCTTTCCCCCTCTGTACAACTGAAGCAAAGCAATAGCATTTCTTTGGTTTCTCATAACTTAAAAATCCTATGGTTTTTATACCTTAAGTGATTTTGCCTTTATGTTTTAGTTCCCTTAATGGAAAAAAATAGGGGGGGGAGAAGGATCTACATGGAATGATAGATTTCCATGAACCATTCAATGCCCCCTGCATGGGGAGCACATTAAGCCCAGAGAAGAGTTTCTGCGTCTATACACACATAAGGTTACTGACACCCTATCCACTCTTATTTCCTAGAGAGTGCCCGGCAAATAGGTGGCTCCCTCACCTGCCTCTGGCTACATTTAGAATGATTAGAGCAGGCAATGAGAGAAAGAATTCTTATGCAAGGAGTAGAAATAAGTGTGAATTTGGTGAATATAAAATGGGTGGTCAGGTCAAGACCTTTCAGCGTTACTGGTCCAGACGGCAGCAGTGAATAGATGGGCAGTGAGGTGAAGGAAGCAGTGGCTAATCAGTCACCTCCTCTTTAGAAGTCCCGTCCTTCTGTGTGGCAGATTTTTTTTTCCTTTCTGCCTCCTGACGGCTGCGCTGACAGAAAGATTAGAAAGTTACATAATTGCATTAGGCTAACAAGGCAGTTCAGGGAAAGGCTGATACCCTAGCGGTATTTTTAGAATAATTTGGAGGAGCTGCCATTACCATCTTGTTGAGAGCTGTCTTCATTTGTCAGAAGGGACACAGAGAAGTGAGTCTATGTCTCTTTTTCAGATTACTGGGTACTTGAAAGATGAGTAAAAGGCAGCGACATGAAGAGCAAGTGGTTTGGAAACTAAGGACCGCACTAACATCATGACTTACAAGTCTGTGTTTTGCTTTTTCTTTTTAAGACAAGCACAGGATTTACATTATTTCACATTTAGCCTTTATTTTTTCTGCTTCAAATTGCTCCTCATTCCTTGCCCTCCTCTTTATCGTTTTTCTTTTTCACTTTTCTGTCACACACACAAGGTGACACAGGTTTCAGTCACATAGAAACTCAGGCACTCAGAGAGAAACACAAAAACACACAGAAACACACAGAGATGCAGGAACACACATCCACAGATACCCTAGAAGTCAAGAAGATTTTTTGTTGTTGAATAAATTCTGCACGTGTTATATATGTCTACACAAGACACTCGGACCACATCTTTCTAAATGATTTATAATTTTCCATTCCCCTGAGACTCCATTCCACCAACTGTAAAATGAGTATGAAAATTTCATCCTCCCAAGATGGTGACACAATGTGTAAATTGTTAAAATCTTTGAGTTAAAAGTGGACAAAATTCATATTGTACTCTTTTACACAGAAATAGGGATGCTTTGGTGGCAAAAAGATGAGGTCCACAGTATGGAACAGAAATGGTTCTGTGTGACAAGGGCTCAGGTGCACTCAGGATTGTCTCTCCAACTTCTCTCTCTGCACATGCAGTTCACATGTCTGAGTATATGCAGTGATGAAGGCTATTCTCAGAAAATAATATGCAGGTCGTATTATCCAATAAGAGTTACTATAGAGTTCCATGAACCAAAATAAGCACTAACCACTGCTTCTTTCCAGTGCCTGCTCCAAACCCCAAGGTCCCCCTCACTAGAAAGCCATTCCTGAGCTCACTCACTTTTCTGACACATCGAACCATCAGTATAATATAAGGTAGAAAGAAATAAGAAAGCAGAGAACTTTATTCTTTAGAAATAACATGCAAATTCTTTTTTTTTTTTTTTTT
>NW_003852602.1:653939-724007 GCF_000181295.1 Otolemur garnettii | reverse complement strand
CCGGGCTGGGGATTCGAACCCACCACCCTAGGTGCACGTGGCCGGCGCCCCAGCCAGCCGAGCCACAGGCGCCGAGCCAACATGCAAATTCTTACAGTAAAAGCAATGAGTGAGAGGATCATGGAGTGTCCCAAGTCATCGCCTCTCTGAGGAGCAAGGAAACACAGGGGAACTGAAGTTTAAAAGTGTCTGATGATCCTACAGCGACTTGAGATGGAGGATGAGCATAAAAGAAATTTTCTAGGGTCTACAACCAGATGGAGGGCCTACTGGTGGCATGAAAAGAGCATGTTAAAAAATGGTGACTAGATTACTAAGAAGGGAATGTAAAGATTGCACATATTACTGTGATCATATAACATTTGAGTTTCTGTAGCTGGCTTATTTTTTTGTTGCATAATGTTCTTCAGGTTCATTCAGGTTGTGGCAAATATCAGGATTTCCTTCTTTTTATGGCTGAATAATATTTTATCTTTAGTATATGTATAAGGATTTCTTTATCCATTCATCCACTGATGGAGACTTATATTGTTCCTGCATCTTGGCTGTTATGAATGATGCTGCAATCAACACAGAGTTGCAGAAATACACATATTGTAAGATCTCACTTATCTGTGGCATCTAAAAAGAGTTGAACTTGTAGAAGCAGAGAGTAAAACAGTGGTTGCCAGGAGCTGGGGGGAGTATGGGAAATCAGATGTTAGTGAAAGGGTACCAACTTGCAGTTATAAGATGAATACATTTGGGAGAGATAATGTACAACAGAGTAGTTACAGTTCATTGATTACTTAAAATTTGCTGAGTGAGATCTTAAGTGTCCCCATTACACCCTCCTACACACACATAAAAAGGTAACCATGTAGCAATGAGTGTGTTGGTTAATCTGATCAGTATACAAGGTATATGTTTATGGAAACATCATGTTGTACCTTGAAAATACATATATAGATATGGATATACAATTGTATTGGTCAAATATACCTCAGTAAAGCTATCAACAAAGAATGTATTAACCTTCTTAATGGATGGAGAAGGTTGATGGAGAATCTTAGTGGATGGAGTTGGAACACACTCTGCATAGTAAAGTATCAGAAGAATGGAGAAGCAAGAATCCAATGTACTCAATTCCAATATGACACCAGTGGATCATCTAATACATACCCACATAAGTGATGAAGTCAAAACAATTCAAGGTGGGGGGTGGGGGAATGAGGAAGCAGGGAGAGGGGAACTGAGGTTTACTTTGTACGCTACACCTCTTGGGACCAAGTCACAACTATAAGAGGGACTTTACCTAACAAATGCAAACAGTATAATCTAATTCTTGGTACCCTCAATGAACCTGAAACAACAACAACAACAGCAACAATAATAATAAGGAGCATAAAAGATTGAAGGAAAGAAACTTATCAAAAAATTACAAGCAAGGCTTTTTCTGGGTTTTGAGCATAGATTTCCTCCTATCCAAATGTACCAGGGTTTTTTGAGAAAAATCAGGAAAACCTTTGTACTAATTCTACCAACATTTTGGATACTGAGATTGCATATTAATATTTGCACTAAGTTATACTTTTTAAATACTGAGATGTGTTTCCTTGTGTAGATGGTCAACAAAAACTGGGCCATGAAGGACCATAGGCCAGGACAGCCTGGCCGCACACATGTACATACGTATGTCTCCCTCGCCCCAGATTGTGGCCTTTTTTTAGAGCAGAGTCATTGCTAATTCATGGAAGAGGAGAGATAAGTAGAATGAGATGACAAGGTAAAAAGAAATAGAGGAGGTGAAAAAAAACAGTACAGAAGCCGACCTTTTCTCATTTCTTCCTAGAGCAAAATGAAGGCAGAGTTTGTGCTGCTGCTGACAGTATTGGTGTCACCCGTGCACCAGGTGTAATATACCCAATTTCCAAAAAAGACAAGAGAAACATCAAGCCTGTTACATGTTTCATTTTCAAATTCTTTTCAACTAGGCTAACTATCCCATTAATTCTATTTTTTTTACTTGAAAGTTTGGCTCCCAAATCACACAGCTGTTTCTCACCAACCAGAGTGATTTTATTCACACATCCTCAAAATCTCTCATGCTGGGGTCATATTCCTGCCATGAGACTCTTTTGGCAACTGGGGAGTAGAGGCACTTTCCAAGTGAAATGTTTCCAGGCCAAATTTTCAGATGAGTACATATAATCCTGGCTAATATCATCTTTAAAAATAGCTAGATTCTTCTTCTTCTCCATTCTTTTTATTATTATTTTTTTTAATCTTGACTTTCAAAGCTAAACCCAGGAATGCTAAGAGCTTTGATGTTCTACGGGACACAAGGTTGAATTTATTGGTTGACGTCAAGTGAGAGGGCAAGTTTGGTACTCACAGGTTTTAGTCCTAGCTAGTCATTTGATTTCAGTGTGACTAAAACAGAAGCTCCCTCACTGGACTTTCTATCATCTGTGTATTGTCAGGGTCTAACACAGCACATGTTACAAAACAAGTACTCAGAGAGTAATTGCTGCAATAATAAAAACGTGTGTGAACGAAAAATTCTTTCCTACTTGACAGTAGCTTTGAGATGGTAAACATAAAATAGGATTATATTTGAAGACTTAAAAGAATTGTAAAAGGGAGAAAGGGTCAAACTCTAACACAAAAGGCAAGTTGTTTATCACAACATGTTATCTCTAAGTTGGAAGGAAGTAATTATGCAAATATTGTGTAGGTAATTTATCTACCTTGTATTATAGGAGGTTAGAGCAAGAAGAGGATAGAAGATACTTATTTCAACCCTCTTTCCCAAATGGGCAAACTGAGATCCAGTAATGTGAAATGCCCTATTTGAAGACATGCACTGGGTTAGTGACAGAACTGGTTAGCTTGAGTTAATGAGAGATTTTGTAAAACATTGATTCCTATTTTTTAATTTCTGTCCTTCCTTCCTTAATGAAAAAGAAGCAAGACCATTCCTTATATGGATGAATTTTTTCTTTAAACCACAGAATCAAGGGAGAATATCAAGTATATGACTCCTCTTGGGATGGGAGAAAACTTGCAGATGGTCGAGCTCTAGAAGTCACAGAGTCCCTCTGGGGGTTTCCTTGGCCTTGTTGGGGCCTTCCTCGCAGAACAGTTGAACTGGTGACTTTACCTTATATGATCTGTGATTAAATTTCACTCTTCCCTGGACGAAGTCCAAGGAGGAAATGTTTGCTGAGGGAGTGAGCAGAACAGGAGAACGGCTGTGCTGCCAATACAGTGTAGGATGCTATAGAGAGAGCTGAGTAAGGCACATGCAGCTTTCATAGAGAACTCTGTCTCACGGGGCAGGCAGACAAGTAGATGCAAAGACAACTGCAATACCACATGACAAGTGGTTTGGCAAAAGCCCATGGTGATGCTTCAGTGGCATGGTAGAGGTGATTCCCCACTTGATGACCGTTGAGGTTTTCATAACATAGAGAGGCAATTAGGAAAAATCTAATGCAAAAATGTATGTCCAGTAAACAAGATGACAGAGTCAAGACACAACAAGACCCAAAGGAATAAAAGAACATGTCTAAGTCTACATCATTTCAAATAAAATCCTCTGCTATAGCTTCTGGCCTCCAGAAGTCTATTCTCTAGACTAAATAAATCTCTTACACAATTTATGATACCTTTTCATGGTTGTTGAAGGGCCTATGGTGTTCCATAGCTTCTTTAAAATTTGGTATTCAGGCTCGGCACCCATAGCACAGTGGTTACAGTGCCAGCCACATGCACAAAGGAGGCTGGTGGGTTCAAACCCGGCCAAGGCCAGCTAAACAACAATGACAACCACAACAAAAAAATAGCAATTGTGGTGGGCACCTGTAGTTCTAGCTACTTGGGAGGCTGAGGGGGAAGAGAATTGCTTAAGACCAAGAGTTAGAGCTTGCTGTGAGCTGTGCTGACATGGCACTCTACCCAGGGCAACATATTGAGATGCTGTCTCAAAAATAATAATAATAATAAAATAAAAAATAAATAAATAAAAGTTGGTATTCAACAGAGGTCCAAGAGAGGAAGACATATAAGACAAATGATCAATTGAAGATTTGTCCCCATACATGTAATGCTTGAGGCGGGAACCCTCTGACACCACCCCATTCAGAAAACAAAACAAAATAAAACACAACATTCTCAGGATCCAATCTCATAGACATCCTAATCCATGATGTGATACCAACTTTCAGAAACATATGTGAAATCTCATAACCCAGAGATGTAAAATATAATGGGAGCAGGGTTTCGATGGACAGAATTAAAAATGTGTGCCGGCCCCATATGCCAGAGGTGGCGGGTTCAAACTCAGCCCTGGCCAAAAATGCAAAAAACAAACAAACAAACAAACAAAAAAAAAACATAAGTGGAAAAAGGGGCATGATGCTGGCAAAACAGTTAGAAATGCTGCTTCATGTGTTGAGAAGAGTAGTCTTCCTTAATTTAATAATCAATGAGAAAAAAAATAGGTGGTGTAAATATGCCAAACCTTCTAAGGGTTTATTTTGTTCTTTCCCAAATGACAGGATATAATTTTTAAAATTTTCTTCTTGAATCTACATTTTTGATATTTTATGAATTTTCATGAAAGAATTTTTATTTGATCTATCATATGGAAAATAGATTACATAAATGATGAGTGAGGAGCCAGTGAGGGTTTCAGAAGGCCAGTTATATGAGGAATATTAGAGAAGGCAAGAGCAGTAGAAATATTATCATGACAATTAGTTTTTTAAATCCTTGAGTTTCTTCAAGTGAACAGTTAATACTGTTACAAAATTATAGATAATTCACTGAGAGAAAAGCATATACATATACATAGGGTATATTCTTTCTGAGAATACAGAGCTCATCAAAACTACTCTCAGCTGATAGGCTCATTTTTGGTACCCAATTCAGAAGATGGGAGTCATTCAGCAAATCCACATAGGAGCCTTATCTAAATGACAAACATCTGATTCTAAAGCTTAAGTGCAGTTATTATGCAAAAGTGACCTTTATACTTGCAAATATGGTAATTCTATAAAAATGACACTCCTATGCAGATTTAGTTACAAGTAAATATTTTCTAATGTAAACCCAAGACTAAAATCAAACCAAGATATCCTTTCTGTATTAAGTTTCTCTCTTGTTTTTTTTTTTTAAGTAATTCCGCGTATTTAAAAGATTTCTCTTCTTCCCTTAAGTTTGAATAGAAGGAATGCCTTATTTAAAATGAATTCAACTCATCTGACAAAATTGTCAAGCCAGTTGCTGGCTGCCTTCTTGATTTAAGTGTTTCAGAGAAGTCTGAGGCCAGCTGTAGTTTTCTTACTTATTTTTTCTAAATATATATTGCCTTTTTGCTTATAATAAATTTTGAAAAAACAATTGACATGCATTGTATTAAATTTTTTGGTCAATTTGTTTGAATCTTTATATCTTTTTTTTTTTTGGCCTAGCTTTGAAAAAATATTTTGAGTTATTTGCATGAGCTTCAAGTTTTTTTTTCCTCAACAATTCAAAGATTTATGTGATGATTAAATAAGATGTTAAGTGCAGGTTTTTCCAAATGCCCTTTATCAAATTGAGAAAATGCTCTTCTATTCTGAACAAGTTGCTGAGAGCTGTTATCATGAATGAATATTGAACTTTATTGACTGATTCTTCCATATCTATTGGGATGATCGTATGTTTTTTTCTGCTTTAATCTGTTGATTTTGTGACTTCCATTATTCGATTTTTTTTTTCTAATATGAAACAAGCCTTGCTTTCCTAGGAGAAGTCCACTTTGAATATATTGCTAGATTTATTTGTCAATATTTTGTTGGGAAATATTGCATCTATGTTCTTGGTGGATATTAGTCTGAAATTCTTGTTTTCTCATGGTGACCTTTTCAAATATTACTATCTGGACAATGCTCCTTCTCTTATCAAACAACTTGGGAAGAAACCCTTTCTTCTTTATTTTCTAGCAAAGAATTGGACAAGAAAGCTATTATCTCTTCCTTGAATGTATGCTAGAATTCACCTACAAAGCTATTTAGGCTTTTATTTATTTATTTATTTATTTTTTGAGACAGAGCCTCAAGCTGTCCCCCTGGATAGAGTGCAGTGGCATCACAGCTCACAGCAACCTCCAACTCCTGGGCTCAAGCGAGTCTCCTGCCTCAGCCTCCCAAGTAGCTGGGACCACAGGCGCCCGCCACAATGCCCGGCTATTTTTTTTGGTTGCAGCCATCATTGTTGTTTGGCAGGCCCGGGCTGGATTCAAACCTGCCACCTTAGGTGTATGTGGCTGGTGCCTTAGCCAGTTGAGCCACAGGCACCGAGCCAGGCTTTTATTATTTTTTTCTTGGGGATATTTTCACTTAAAAACATAATGTTAATAGATACTAAGCTGTTAATAGATACTAAGATTTTTTATTTTTTCTTGTGTTAGTTTTGGTGTTTGTATTTTTTTTAAAGGATGTAGATTACTATTTTCAAGCGTCTTATACTAAACTTAAAAATTATTGAAAAAGTCTATAGATAAGGGCGACACCTGTGGCTCAAAGGAGTAGGGCACTGACCCCATATGCCAGAGGTAGTGGGTTCAAACTCAGCCCTGGCCAAAAACTGCAAAAAAAAAAAAAGTCTGTAGAAAAAAATAACCATCCAAGTTTAAAAAGAGTAGCATTATTTACAGAGGAATAATTTCCTTTTTAGATGATTCTGAAGTGAAAGGCTGTACATTTAGGTCCTGTCACTGTAATTCAATGTCCAGTACACAGGCAGTAATGGTCTTCCTTTACTGAGAACTCCTTATGTCTCTCCTGGAATGCGGTATTTACTTCTGGGTACCCTATGTTAGAGCAACATCTCATAAATTTAGATCACTCAAATTCAAATCTGGTTAGAAGAGCAAGGCAAAAAATGTCAGTCAACAACACGATCAGAATTCTAGATGAAATAGAATGTGTTGCATAATGTGTATGTATCCAATTTTGAAGAATAGTCTAGATAATTTTTGCCAATTTTTCAGAAGAAACAATAAATTGAATTGTCATAGAAATGTTGGCGTGTGTGTGTGTGTGTGTGTGTGATTATGTGGGGGGGGAGTTATAATGCAAAATCTATCTTTGAGTAGCCAATTTAAGCAATGTGAATACTATACAAAAATATATTTTAGATTAAAACAATGAAAAATAACAAAATAAAGTTTATGTTTCAGAAGAGATGATCTAGGAGGAGGAAAACATCTTGATTCAAATATTTGCATGACCATTATGTTGAGGGAGGATATTTTAGGCACCAGCAAGATAAGTAGAACGTTAAAAATGATAATAGACACTTACACAGCATTATAATGTACTAGATGATTCAGAGCATTTAATTCTCAAGATGCAATGTAGTTGGTATTTTATATTGCTTTATGTTTGAGAAAAGTGAAATGCAAAAATGCTTAAATAAATTACCCCAGGAAGCATAGGTTCCAGGCAATAGAGTTGAGGTTTAACCAGTATATGTGAGAGCTGCCTCCCTGTGGCTCCCAAGAACTCACCTCTTCCCAACTCTGTATTCAACAATGTTATGTTGGTAGTCTGAAATTACCCACTGGAGAGGTATTTCTATCCCCCAAATTGGCAAATTCTATAAACCAGCCCTTCCTAAGAATCTGTCATTAATCATTTACTAGCCCGCCATTGATTAAACTGACACATCATTCTTTTTTCTTTCTTTCTTTTTTTTTTCTTTTTATTAAATCATAGCTGTGTGCATTAATGCAATCATGGGGTAAAGTGTGGTGTTTTCATATATAATTTGAAATATTTTCATCAAACTGGTTAACATAGCCTTCATGTCATTTTCTTAGTTATTGTGTTAAGACGTTTATATTCTACTTTTAGAAAGATTCACTTGTACCCTTGTAAGATAAACCATAGAGGTGATCCCTTCAATCATCCTCCACCCATCCATCCCCTTCCCTTCCTCTCCCCCTCCTCCTCCATATTCTTAAGCTATAATTAGGTTATAGCTTTTATATGAAAGCTATAAATTAGTTTCATAATATGGCTGAGTACATTGGATACTTTTTCTTCCATTCTTGAGATACTTTCCTAAGAAGAACACACATCTTTCAAAGATCATACTGTTAGCCGCTATCTTTCATGGGAATTACCGAGGTCCAAAAGGGAGAAAGAATTTTTCTTTAATAGTTCAAACTGGAGGTTGTTTTAGCTTCTCCTGACATTGGATATATTCAACTAAAGAGTATATAACTACAATTTAGGACTAAAGCAGAAAACATACAAACATGGGATACAGGGTTGAAATTGTTTATTCTAGAACCAAATGCCTTTCTTCCTATCTTCATTATATATTAAGAATTTACACAATGTCTTTATGGGGGAGAAAAAATACTTTTCCTCTCCCGTTATTGGGTTCATGGCCAAGGCCCCTATAATAAAACACAAATTAACAAAAGAAAAGCACCCAAATGTATTTAATATAATTTTTACACAATATGGAAGACTTCATAAGACCCCTACCAAAACTATAAAATCTATGTATTTTTTAATGAAAAATACATAGACTTATTTTTTTCTTGTGCTAGTTTGGTGTTTGTATTTTTTTAAAGGATTTAGGTTAAGAAAATATATTCCCCCCAAACTATAAAGTCAATGTATTTTTTTATGAAGTAGTGGATAGTTGTGAAAAAGAATGATTGGCTAGAAAATTATGATCTAATCACAATAAACTCTGAGGAACTTAGAATGACCTTTGTGTTCAGATTCCTCTCCATGACCCTGTGTCTTCAAAGAAAAGGATGTTTGTTTCTTCTGGGTATAGGAAGGACATCTTTTGAAGGAAAGTTTTATGACCTGCTTCCAGAGCAGCTCAGAAAATCCTTCCTAGGTCTATGACCTGCTTCAAGGGAGAAGAATGAGGAGAAACTAAACGTGACCTTCCTGCTTCTGCTGTTTTCTTAAATGCCAAGGCCATATTGAGGAGTAGCATATCCTAACCTCCATCAGCATAAATGGTAACATTGATTCCTATTAGAATTCTTAGTAAGAAGGAAAATAGTTGCTTAAGTTTGGCTTACCATACACCATCATTAAATATATGGCATTTTTAAGAATTGAAAAAAACAAGTCTAACAAACTTTGAAGTTTCATTTCAAATCAGAAGGCTGACTCATAAACCAAATTCAACGTTTCCTAAAAATGCCATCCAAAGTCTGGAAGGGTCATTTTATTTTTGGGGTTGCATATTTCAAAGCAGCATGACATTTCCTTAGAGTCTTGCTTTATGTTGTAGAATCCTGCACTAAAATGGAAGTTATGGTTAACAGACTTTTCAAGCCTATTCTTTTAAGAAGAAATATATTCTAGTTTTGGCCTTTTATGCAAAATGAAATCCCCTAGCATACAGATATAATGTTGTTTAATAAAGGTTAATTTAAATTCATCATGTGCTGACTGCCTTCACAGGAGGGGCTTGGAGTAGTGGAAAATTTGACAGAAAGTTTCTCTAATCAACTTAATGGATAACTAATATTCTTTTGAAAATGAGGGAGGACCAGGGAGAAATACAAAATGGTCTTTGATTACTATTGTTTCATACTAGAGAGATTCTGGTTTTGGACAGTGGGTGTGTGCAGGTCAGCTGCTGAGAACAGTCCCTTTTGATGGGCACCACCATGGTGTTAAGTGCACTTCAACTTTGATCTTTCATACTCGAAGTCTCTCCAGGTTAGTACTTTGGAAGTTATTTCACTTCTGACCTTGGCCATTATGATCCGCAGGCGAGTGGCTGCGGTCATTAGCAGCCTCCTTACAAATCTGCTTCCTCCCTGTGTTTTCTAAGGATAAGTGAGTCTCTATTCCTTGTGTCATTTGTTATTTATTTTCCTGTACTGAATGTATAGTGAGAGCTGTATCTAAGAGATTTTAAATGAACTCTCCTATTTAAAAATAGGCTTGCTAATATCTGAAAATTTTCCAAAAGATCTTTGTTTAGATTTCCTCTTTAAATTATTAAATGTTACAAACAAGTTGATACTTAAAATCACAATGCATTTTTTCTCTTTCCCCACACAACTATGGAAGAAAAGTAGGAGGGGCATAAAAATAAAAGAAAAAAAAGAAAAAAGGGAGGGAAGCTATAAAATATAAGATTTCTATTATATATTTGTTAAGGATCATACTAAATGGCTTAGTATATGTTTCTCAGCATTTAAAATTTAGTTATTGTACTCATTTTAGGGTCAGTAAATGAGGTTCAGCAGAGTTAAGAGACTTGCCCCACGGTATTCAAATAATACACCCTGAACAGTGGAAAAGTAATTATTTAACAACATCTAAAAATTGCAGTTACTGAAAATAAAAATTCAATTTTCAATTTTTAAAAAAAAGTATGAACTTTCAGAATTGCTTCGCAAAGAAAATTACCTGTGAAAGTTAAATTCGTAAAGGGCATTACCAATATTGAACACACTCTTCCACCCATTGTTGCTCATCAAAGCAAACAGACGAAAAAAACTAAATGTATTTTAGAGCAAATGCAAGTGATGCCGATTTTAATTTGATGTTTGAAATACCGGGTGGCCTACCGTATGCATTTTCTACATACAAAGTTTGGAAATGTGCTAGTGTACTGGCCCACATTATTAGCACAGGGAACAGGACGAAACATACAAGCAAGTCAGAAATTAGGAAACGATCAGTAAAATTGCTGGGAAATATTTGAAGCCTTGTAAAGATAAAAGAAAATGCCTCTTTTCACGGCTCAGATTAGGTATTTCTCTCTTATTTCCTTGCATTAGACTTTATCAAAATTTTCTGTTCCATTTTTATTTCTGAGGGCTTTATCTAAAACTTTCCTTACCCCAAATCTGTGTGGAGTAAGGCAAAATGGCCTCCTGCTGTCTTGATTATACTTATAAGTAAAGCACCTTACTTATATTGGCCCTGTCCTAGGTTTTTAATATCACTAATTACAGAGGTACACACAGAAATCAAAAACCAATACAGAAATGGCAGGCTTAACAATTATTCAAGTGGTTTTTAATTATTTCCAGTATGACTTATATGCATATCACATTCGGTTTATTATATCGACACCCTTAACATGCCTTTCCTGCATTGTATTTGATAAGTACGTTGTTTTAAAAGCATTACATTAACTGTCTAAGAGCAACGGGTGTAAGATCATCGCAGTTTACCACTTGAGGGTGCTGCCTGCCATCCACCTCGCCTCCACTATTTTTACCAGCTCACCAGAATTTCACTGTGCAATTAATGAATAGCTTATTACAGTCTAACCTTATAACTTTTTAAAATCGAGTGAGAAATAAGATCAATTATGGCACTAGGCATAAAGAAATGTTGGTTCTCAGAAACATCAAAGCAGTTCGTGTAAAAGCAATAAAAACTTAAAGATGGTGAATCATCACTCCCAATCATATGTTCATTTAAACTAAATACAAACTGAGTGCTGAAATGAAAAGACATAATTAGGATTTTTATAATTGTTTTAGCTCTTTGAGCAGGGATAGCATGTTTATTGCCCAACTTTTGCAATTTTAGTTTTTATGCAAATTTTTAATGACATGATTTTTAAAAATATACTGTCAGTAAAACAGATATTTTAAAAAACTGGTTTCAAATTCTGTTTGTCTCCTTATATGACACTTGAAACCTCATTTACATACATAGTCTGTTCTTATTCCCTTGGGTTAAATTCACCTCTTATTACCAAAGTTATTAATACCTATCCCTCAGCCTATTGATACGGGGATAGTAATATTGATAGTAAAAATGGCAAAATGCAATGATGATAATTATAGCAATAAATACTAATATCAATAAAAGAGAAATTGGTTATCTTATTTAATCCTCACACTAATACTCTTAAGTAACATTCATGATGCAATTTTACAAATCAGGAAATAGTTGACATTATATAACATTTCTAGAACTTAACATCACGTAACTGATAAGTGGTAGAAGTTGTACCTAAATCCATATCTACCTTAGAGCAGAGTTTCAAGCTCTTAACTACCATGTGTACATTATTTCTTATATACAAGCTAGTCATTATATAAAATGCATTCATATAGGACAGAGAGTCCATCATCAATACCACCACCACCATCATTCACATTATCTTTCTAATTTTTTGGCATATTGAGATAGATAGATAGATAGATAGATAGACAAAGAAAATATACACACAGCCTTGGGGAACTTTCACACAGTAGGAATGAACATCCAGGTAGTCATCACCCATATTGTAAAATAACCCACCTAGCGGGTCTCATGCCCTTCCTCCATCGACAAGCCTTTCTTCCTCAAAGATAATCACTGATCTGACTTCTATCAACACAGCTTAATTTGGTCTGTCTTTGAAATTCATATGAATAGAACCACATATTATGTAGTCTTCATTGCAAATCTAGTTTTCCTCAATATTTTGTGTGACACTTGTAAAAGCTGTGGTCTATTTCAGTGGTTTATTCATTTTCACTGTTGCATACTATTCCATCATACCAATTTATTTACCAGTTTTGTGCTTTTTTAACCCACAATATTTGAATCAACATTGTTTTGTGGTTTGGGCTCTTAAAATCAGCATTACTGTGAACATTTTCTGCACATATTTTTTGGTATACATCAGTATGGTTGTATTGGGTTTATGTCTTCATAATTGAAAGGTTGGTACAGTGTATGCATAAGTACCCCCTTACTAGATATTAGCAAACAGATTTAAGTAGTTATACCAATTTATTCTCACAGCTCCACTATATTAGACTTCTAATGGATCCTCATTCTCTCTAGCTCTTGGAATTTCTAGTAATTTTAATTTTAGCCTTCAGAGAGTGGGCATGTGTGTGTGTGTTTCATTTTCATTCATTATCTTTCAGTATTTCCTTTGATTTGATTATATACATTTCATAGATAGATGGTGGATTACTAGAACTGAAATTGCTAAGGGAAAATTGTATTAAAAGAATAAGGAATGTGTTGGTAGAAGAATAGTGGTCAAGTTGTCAAAACAAGTAAAGGCCATTTGTACTTGTGGATGTTGGTGTGTGGTTATGAACACTGTGAGTTTGGGAAAGGATAGAAGATGGCAACGACAAAAGCCCCCTGCAGGGTTTAGCAAAGACAAAAGGCCCCTGCAGGGTTTAGCACAATTTGAAGCCTAGAAGAAAAAGAATGAATGACATATACCTAAGGGTAAGTATGAACATGTAACCTGAAAAGAATTGTTTTTGCTTTTGTTTTGATTTTTGTTTTTTGGTTTTTTTGCACACAGAGTCTCATTCTGTTGCACAGGCTAGAGTGCTGTGATGTCAGCCTAGCTCATAGCAACCTCAAACTCCTGGATTTGAGCAAGCCTCCTGCCTCAGCCTCCCAAGTAGCTGGGACTGTAGGTACTTGGCACAACGCCCAGATTATTTTTTAATTTTTTTAATATTCTATAGAGGTGGGGGAGGAGGTTGTATTGCTTTCCCTCTTGTTCAGGCTGGTATCAAATTCCAACTCCTGAGTTCCAGAGATCCTCCCAGAGTGCTAGGATTATAAGGTGTGAGCCACCTGTCCGGGCTGAATAGTTAGGTTTTCCTAAGAATGTCCACATCACCAGTAACAAGCATCTCACCTAGTTCTTACTCCACATGAAAGAAATTAAAACCCAAGGTCAGCTGTAGTCTCCATTTAATGTTAATTACCTAAAATCTCAACCAATAAATTAAAAAAATGTTGTCACTAGTCTGTAGTACTCTTGTTAGTCATAGTAAAATATTCATATTTTATTTTAAGACTGATGGAGATTTATCGGAAGACTCTGGAAAAATTACATTTTCCTTCATTGTTTTCATGAAAAACAGCTTACTAAAAACATCAGATGTCTGACTTACAAACTGACAGGTACCTAACACCTGTGCGCTCTCTCCTTCCACACTTTGCCCTGTTAGGGATTTTACACGTGTTCACTCTTTGTAGCCTCAATTATATTTGATGATGTAGAGTTAGTCTCTTTACTAACTTCTGTGGTTGTTTTTCATTTTTATTTATCACCACAATGTAAAATTCTACTATTGAATTTCTCTCTATTTTTATCTTGCATCCCAGATTTTTATGGCTTTCTTTTTTTATGGTACCCACTGCTTGGCCTTTAATTTCCTTGCTGGAATTGTGCCATTTTATAGATTTCTACCCCTGGGTGAATCTGGGATTCAAGAAGCCTTTTATCTCTTATTCACGTTCCACAGTATTCTCTAACATTTATTCTCAAATTGCTTTTCTGTGTCAGTAAACAAAACATGGAGATGACAATTTGAGGGACAGTTTAAAAAGACAAGCAGCAATCCATTTTTAGTTTCTGGAGATATTTTGTGCCGAAGTCACGGGCTTTCATTATTCAAGACAAATTAAGATTTATGAAATTGCATTCCATCTAAACGTATGGGCAGAGCGTTGGCAACTGTGGATTTATGAAATAAAAGATGAAGATACATTTTCCTTTGGCTGTTAGAAAGGCTGTTCAAATGGTAATAAGCTGGAATTATCATTTAAAAAGATCTCTTATTTTCCTGTAAAATTACAGCAGCCACTTTTATAATAAATTTTTCTATCTCTCAGACAAAAATGATCCATCATTATAGTTATTGAGAATTTTTCTACATAAACTAATGAAGGTAACCCTTCCTTTATGTTATAAAATAATGGACTCATTTTTAAAACATTTATCCACAAGTATTTTTTACATCAAGGTACATTATATGGATTCATAATTTTGAAAATTATACAGACCATGTCTCTTAAAAACACGAAGCACAGATAGCGTTTAATAGGATTTCTGAAGTTTAATTTTGACTTTTGTGGTTGGTCTGAAAATTAAACTTCAACCCTGAGCAACTTTTTGTTTTTAATTAGTTCCTTTTTCAGCTTTTATATCTATACCATGTGATCAAATGCTCTCATTTTATGGAAAATTATGAAATTATATTTTATGGGCAAAAGAGTAACTGAACTTGGTCCACAGCTTCTTTTTCAACCTTTAAGCTGCCATGTGAATAACTATTCCTTCCTAACCATCCGGCTGCCCACATAAACTCTCATTCCTTTTCTCTCTTATTTAGAACCTGCCTTTTAGGAAAGGTGCCACTAGGACAAACTTCGTAGTTTTTGAAACAGAAAATCCATGTTTCTGAAATTTGAATTATTCGTGGTGAGATCTTTCTATCTTTCAATAGTTACAATTCCTTTGTATTCTTAATGATAGATGCAGTTCTTTGCCCTTCCATTACTTTTTTTTTTTTTGCAGTTTTTGGCCAGGGCTGGGTTTGAACCAGCCACCTCTGGTATATGGGGCCAGCTCCCTACTCCTTAGAGCCACAGGCGCCGCCCACCTTTTTTTTTTAATGGAATCTCCTTGTCCATTATCATTGTTTCTCCCAGAATCTAGAATTTGACATTTGTTCTTTTCTGGCTAGACCTTAAATCTCCTTGCATCTAGAATCTTCCTGTCTAGTCCACCCATTGCATTAGCACTAGAGTTTTATGTTCTGTGTAATATTTAGCAGTATGGGTTTTGGAAATAGTCAATCATAGGTGTGAATCCAGCTCTATCGTATATTAGCTGTCAGCCTGATATACCTCACATAACCTCTTTGGGCATCAGTTTCTAATATGGGGAAGTGGGGCTAAAAATAATACATTTCATAGGGTTGAAAAAATTAGCAAGATCAGATGAATTTTGCTTTCATCATATATAATGCCTGTCAAATAATATATGCTTCAAACCAGGAGAGTTTTTATATTTACCTTTCTGCACAACTCTCTTTGCCAAGAGATCATAGATTTCTTGAGAATAGGAATCGTATTTCTGTTTGTGTTTTGTTCTCTTTAGCCTTGCTTAACAGCACGAAGCTAATACAGAATAAAATCTCAATAAGTGATTTTATTGCAATTGTATGCAATTCAACTAAATAATAAGATCCACTTCACTGTTCTGTATTTCTGCCTTTTATTCTACTGACATTCTGCATCTTCATGGCATTTGATCACTGCCACCTTCTTGAGGTTCGTTCTTTCTGGTGACTTCTATTGTATTGATGCTACTGTACCCAGGTCAGTTTTAAGCCTTCATAGGAGAAGCAATGACACTGTTTAGGCTTTTCTGTATTCTAGCCTTAATCACCTCACACCAGCCATTTATGTGGAACTGAACCTGTTGCTGAATTTCACCAACTTTTCAGTTTTTTGTTTGTTTATTTTTAACAACTCATAGTTTATATGTTTGAGTCCTTGGACTTTGCCAATCTGCTTCTCTTCCGGCAATTTATTTTAGCGTGGTAATTAATGGCCTGAGTTAGAAAGGATTCTTAATCCAAGAAAAGAAAAAAGAAAGTAAGAAAGAAATGGCTGCTCTTTTTATAAACTTAAGTTCTGGAAAATTCACTGCCTTGCCAGAAATCCTTTTCCTTATTACGACTTAGAAAGTTTTCCTTTGTTAATCAGATTTCTACCTTTAAGAAGCTTTCTTCCTGCAGTTTTAATCCTATCATTTGGGTCCAAAAAAGGTAAGCCTGACTCACTCCTAATAGAAACTTTCAGCTGTTTAAAAGTAGCATTTCCTTACTCTCCAAACACTAGATTGTACCGAAAAAATTACTTCTTTTTACTGTGATTTATGAGCCTTATCCCTGGATTCTCTAAATGATAACCTTTGAGCTATCTTCCTCTATGTCCTTACTCATGATCCATACCCACGCCTGACACTAGTGTGCCCTGTCCAGCCTGGAAGAGTTGTGCCAAATATTCTTTGGATACAAAAGTTCTAGATCAATTTTAGACCAACTCTGTAGTCCATTAGTAATGATTTTTGCTGAAATTGCCTTCACCTGGGACCTTAACACGTTTTTATTTGCTTCTGATATTCATTCATCCCTCACCCACCTAGAAAATACCAGATTGTTTTAGCAGGTATATGTTTTGCCCTATTAAATTTTACTGCTAATTTCTGACTCACTCTTTTAGCACACTGCCAAATATATTTAGATCATGATCTTATCAGTTTCCGAAATATAATAATTTTCCTTCCCTGTCTTCCAACTACTTAACCATCCACCTCTGGAATTACTTTTTCCAACTACTTGAAAGTTAAATTCATTAACATTTATGACATTTACAAAACCACAACACCTTTTTAAAATAGCTGTCGCTTTCAACCAAAAACACACTCGGATTTCTAAATCTCCAGATATTAAGGTAAATATCTGATTTTAAAATATGTATGTACATATCCTGAAATTTTAATGTTTTTAAAAATCATTCATATATCAAGTTTTTTTTCATTTTTACCCTTAAATATGTCAGAAGGATGATGTATATTTTATAGGAACAAACTTCCTCCTTTCTCAAATTAAGTTTAAAATATTCAAAAAACCAAATGTAATAGTTTAAATTATCAACTGATTGCATTTTTGTAATTACTATATTAGCCGTAGATTATATGAGCTTATATTTCAATTAGTACAAATTCCTGAGATAGTTGGTTTTAAACTACATCGGGGTTTTGTTTGCTTGTTTGTTTGTTTGTTTTGCTGGTGGTGTTTAAATCCAAACAGTAGGGGAGGAAAATAAAGTCGGAATTCTCTGTTGGCTCTGCAGGTGTATTTGCTTATTTCAGAATCAATTTATTTTAGATTCTGTCTCTTCCTTCTACTTTCTCTACAGTTTGCTGTGTCTTCCTTATTTCCTCAACATAACTGGAACTAAAACTCATATCACAGATCTGGCACACAGAGCCAATGGCCTCCCAAACAGTGTCTTTTTAGACTCTACAGCCTTAACATGGGAAGACATTGGAGACAATTTTATAAATTAAAAGTTTTATTTTTATGTCTCTGCTCTATGACTCCCCGAGGCCAACAAACATTGAATGATTTAGCTCTGCAGTGAAAATCTTTGTGACCTCGATACTTCATATGCCCCAACACGTCTTCCCCTATGTTGTGTCTTTCAGCTGCTCATGGTTCAAACAACATGGGAGACTGTTTTATATCCACCAGCTCCTTGTCCCTAGCTTAGTAACAAATGCTGTCATTTTCCCAACCAATGTCCCTTCCTTGTTTTCTTGTTGAATACACAATCATTATTTTAAATTAAAGGACTTTATTTATTTATTTATTTTTTGGGGGCCAGGGCTGGGTTTGAACCCACCACCTCTGGCATATGGGGCCAGCACCCTACTCCTTGAGCCACAGGCGCTGCCCAAGGACTTTATTTTTTAAGGGCACTTTTATATTATCAACTAAAGTCCATAGTATATGAGGTCAAAAAATTAAGTCCATAAACTCATCCTAGAAAAAGTGCCACATACCTCATTGTGGAATATCCCTATAGCGACCTTCAAGGCACTCCCCTTGGAAAGCTCTACATTGATGCCTATGCCTATTCCACCCTTCAAAGCAGTTTTGGAAATCATTTTCTGGAATGGCCCTCACAGCTATCATCATATGTATATATGAGGGTTCACTCTCTCTGTTTGGGGAGCTATATGGGTTTTGACCAACAGATAATATCATGAGTCCACCACTACATTATAACACAGAAAAGTTTCAGTGCTCTAAAAATACCTGGTTCTCTACCTGTTCATCAAAACCCTGGCAACTACTGATCTTTTTACTATTACTATAGTTTAATATTTTCCAGAGTGTCATATGGTTGGAATCATACAGTAATGTAGCCTCTTAGAATTGGCTTTTTTCTCTTAGCACTAGGCATGTAGGGTTTCCTTTGTGTTTTCTCATGATTTTAAAACTCATTTCTCTTTAGTGTTAAATAACATTCTGTGTCTGAATATACTACAGTTTATCCACTCATCTACGGAAGGATGCTTCAAAGTTGTGGTGATTAGGCTATTGCTGTGAGCATTCATGTAAGCATTGTGTGGCCATAAATTTCAACTCATTTGGTGCAAATACGTAGAAGGGCTATTGCTGGATTATATGGTAAGACTATGGTTAGCTTTGTAAAACATGCCAACAGTCCTCATAAAATGGCTTGCTATTTTTTATTCTCAATCGTAATGAAAGGAAAACTGTTTTTTCCACATCCTCACCAGTATTTGTTGTTGTCAGTGGTGTAGATTTTTGCCATTAGTATATGTATGTAGTGGTAGCTTACTATTGGTTCAATTTGCAGTTTCCTAATGACATACCATATTAAGCGTCCTTTCATATGCTTAATTGCTACTAGTATATCATCTTTGGTGAGGTGTCTGTTCAAAAAGTTTGACCCTTTTATTTTTTTTCTTAATGTTGAGTTATAAAAATTGCTTGTAAGAAAAAAATTAAGGCAAAATCCTTTTAAAGCTCCCCTCATTTTCATCAGTCATAAAGGTCAGTCCTTCCTTGGAATATATACATTTCCATTTATATACATATATTGTATATGTATATATTTTTCATTTATATACATAATTGTATATACATTCATTTATATACATAATTGTATAAAAACACCTGTAAACATTGAATGAATTAATTTGCTCATGCATTTACTTCCCTTGTAGACGATTGCAAAGTCTTCCAAAACAGAAGCATATCTCTATCCCCAGCCATGTGTTTTTCCAGACACAGAAAAAGCATTCAATAAATGATTGTGAATGAGTATCCAGACTCAGTTCAGCTAACATGGCCTCCATAGTTAGTTTTCTAAGACTGTCTCAAACATATGGTAAAATTTTGTTTCAAAACCTTAACAATAACAATTGAAGATTGTTCAGAAAGAAGGAAATACTTGAAGGGGTTGACCCAACTATCAAACACTTTAAAAGATACTCGATTCTTTATTCCTACTGCTTCCCCTTGTTTCTCAGAAGTCGAACTGCCTGGGAGTTAACTAGCTATATCATTCAAAAAACAAAAACGAAAACAAAAATCCATTTCTGTTTAACCTGACTCTTTACCAAGGATCACAAAAAAAGGAAGGTTTAAGCTCTTATTGATTAGTTCCAGCTAGTCAGCAATTCTAACAGGGAGACAGGAAGACAAAGGTGGAATCGTTCTGACTTCTTAAACCGACCCAATTCATTGAGCATCTTAAAGAACAAATTGACATCATTAGTTTGATTTATATGTGTGTGTGTATTTGGGGGGATGGAAAGATGAAGATGAATTTAGTGATATTGGGTATGCTGAGAATATATATGCTTTTATTTGACCCAGAATTCACTTCTAGGTAATCACAATTTGAAATCTCTTACACGTGCCCACAAGCAACCATATATATGTTATCATTTTTAATTGCAAAACACAGAAAATAACCTAAATGACCATCAATATGGTCCTAAGGTATAATGCTATACATCAGATAACATAAGTAAATAAATAAATAAATAAAGGCTACCTTAGTCAACACAAATAGGTTTCAAAAACAATGTTAGGCAAATTGTAGAATGATATAGACAAAAAAGGTAGAATTTATATAAAACTAGGAATGAATATATTTTGTCTACCTATGAGCCTACGTGTTCTTAAAACGGATATTTAAAAATGGGCTGGTAGTAGAGGATTCTGGGAAGATGGTGCGGTAGAAAGCCCCAGGAATCTGTCACCCCACCTAGGCACAACTGAACCTGCAGAATCTGTCTAATGTAAGTATTTTGAAATTCTGGAGTATATTGAAGTGTGGTAAAATTCAGGGGAAGGTGTTTCATTTTGGTCAATGTCAGCTCATGGAGGATGGTTTATTTCCTTAAAGAAAAACTAGGGTGCATTTTGTGGAAAAGTTTGTGAAAGAAAAGCAACATACAGAGCTAATTATAATGAAGAAGCAAAGACTGGACCATGTAATAACAGGGCTCATAGTCTTTAAAATTAGCCTATGCTACTCCAGGCTCTAATATGAAGGGGAAAGGTCATTTTCCTTTCAGCTATCTAAACCACAATGTGGGATTTTCAGAGCCTTTAGCAGTCCAAGTACTGATTCCAAATTCCTCTAGTCTTCCAAATCCCTGTCCCTTTTCCCTAGGGCATATTGCCCATTCTTTTCAGCCAAGCCGTCCTTCAGCATTCAGGGCCGCATGAGTGCAGCTCAAACGTAATGCCAAACAAATCAACAGAATAGCTGTCAGGCCTTCACTGGAAACAATATTAGCCTTGTCTGCTCATACTGAGAGCAGAATGGAAGTGACACAAATAAAATGTAATGGGATAAAATATATTGCTCAATGTACAGTAACAAGGAACTCTTGGTTGACGATTTTCTTCTCTCTCCTCACTACAATTCAATACAGTATCTTCATGATTCCTACCTAGTTTGAGTTAATTAAGTGCCTGTAGCAGAGTCAGACATATAATGACAGCACAATAAATGTACCTTTAATTAAGTAATAAATGAATAGAATTAAATCAGATTCAGTGAAAATTGGTCATAGAATCTTTACTTAGAAATGTAGAATCTCAAAGTTGGAAAAGGAATCTTGGCTTAAAAAGCCATGTGATACACTCTTTTCCCGGGAAATAAATTTTTTTTCTGCTAGGTTCCTCATGTGTAGTTATTTTGATACTAATTGAACAGAAAATCTTTTACCACACGTATCACTTAACTCTAATGATATACAGTGCTAAATATGCAAGTTACTTACATTAAAGAATAACAATGTTTTTTGTGGCCTGTAACCCCTGAACCCAAACAAGGTGAGCTGTAGGAACTATGAAATCAGTATATAATCACCTACACATTCATAGGAATGGTAAAACCTAATTATAGTCCCAAAAGAATGAGGGAAGAGGAAAGAGAGGGGAGGGGAGTGGAGATACCAGGAGGAGGGAGGGGTTTGGGGGATCCATCCTAATGTGCATAATACAATGGTACATCTCATTAAGAAATAGGTATGAATAAGAGTATGCTATTCAGAATAGAGTATGCATGTTTTTCCCACAACAAATAAGTAAGCAAGGGGACGGTTATGTTAATCAGTTAGAAGTACACATTCCACATTGTCTATCATATCACCACCTTGTACCCCATAAATGCATTCATGTACACAGTTATGATTTAATAAAGAATTTTTTTAAAAAAGTATTAGGAAGATTACATGAGCCTAAATTTTTTCCTTTAGATCTATGCCATGCCTACATGTCCAAAGGATTAATAACATGTGATATAATTTGAAATAGCAGAATATGATGCCTTTAAATCTATAATTTATTTTGCATAATACCTTTCTCTTCTGTCTCGATAAATTTCATTTTCATAATTAATAAAACAGATGAAAGTAAAGGGAATTGATAAGCAATTTTAGATGTCTAATATGTCCATAGAATTGTTTTGCATTCTATATACAAATTTTCTTTTCATCTTTGCAACAAAGCGGGTATTGCTGTTAATTCCACTCTCATAGGAAACAGGTGTAGGAAATTTAAAAACACAATGCCCAAGATTACACAGCAAGTAAGTTGTAGAGCTGTCACTTGAACCTGTGTCTGTCTGGCTAGAAAGTCCATGCTCATTCCTGCATTCACCACTGTCCTGCTATGTTGATCGTTTCTTTCCTAAAGTGCTCAGGAGAAAAAAAAAAAAGTCCAGAGATATTCTTGGCAAAGGATTTGCTTGATAAAACACAAACACCACTGGTTCTTCCCTAACATTTAATATTTGTGAAACTGTTTGCCGAAAGGAGAGAAATGCTGAGACTCGAGACCAAATGTTTACTGAGCAGATTATTCTTGACGGCCTTCTGCTTAAAAGTTTAAAATTCAAAATAGAACACTCTTCACTGTTTGTGCCCTGCCAAACTGTGTGGGAGCAGCGACACAGATTGCAGGGCGAGGCTTCGGAAGCTTGGTAATACATCTTCCTTTGCCCCTAGTGCTAATATCCACTCTCTTTTTCCTTAAGAACAGAAAGTAGTAACTAATAGCTTTAATGGCTGCCACTTTCATCACCTTAACTGCAAGTAAACTCAGTTTTTCTTTCACCTTTCAGAACCTACAGACCACAGATGGCCACCTACGGCTCTGTGGAGTCCTGGAACTGTTGCTTTGAGGGAATTACCACCGTGCTTCCCAAAATATGTCTCGCCACAAAAATGATAAATGGCAGTAAGAAGCCTAGACAGGATCTTAGGAGACTGTAAATATGTCCCTCAGTTCTCCACATGTACTTTGAGTTCCGCACCCTGAGGGAATGTGGTTGCAGTTATTAATATATTATGTGGTAAGAGTAAATGAGAGTGTTCTTTTCTGCTCTGAAAGAATTTGTAGAGCAAGGGGATTTTGCCTGGGGAGGAGCTGGAGTGAAATGAAATATTTCCTTTTCTCTAGATCTGTTTAGCTAAGGAGAAATGTGTGTATTGGGGAAGGCATCATAGTCGATCCTCCAGCCAAATGTATTGGTGTGTGAGAAGGATGTGTTGCAACGAAATACTGGGATTGAGGGAAGACAGGCCTGAGTTTAATCTCCACCTCTGCCACTTGCCAGAGCAGTGTTTTACCTTTTTTATTTTACAGCACACTTGAACCTAGAGTTAAACTTCTGTGGCACACTTAATTTCTGTTGCTCAGAAAATAATAATAAAAAAGTATATACTTACTGTGCTTTGAACTTCTTTCAAAAATAATTTACTTAATCTTAAAATCTTGTTTGTAGCACACCTAAGCTCCTGTCCCGGCCCACCAGCATGCAACACTGTAGAAAATCACTGTGCTAGAGACTTACATTAGGACATATAATGTAGGTTCTCTGTAAGTTCACAGTTGTGATATCAGGTGACATTGTTCTACCTTGCAGAGTTGACACGAGAATAGAAGTGGCAGATTTGGCAAATAAAAATGGAAGATACTTAGTTGAATAAGAATTTCAGATGACTGACTACAGCAAGAACAAAAAATTTAGGCTGGGAACAGTGGAGTTCAAGAGGAGTTCAAGACCAGCCTGAGCAAAGCAAGGCCCTGTCTCTACTAAAAATTGACAAAATAGCTGGGCATGATGGCAGGCACCTGTAGTCCTAGCTACTCAAGTGGCTGAGACAAGAGGATTGCTTGAGACCAAGAGTTTGAGGTTGATGATCCCACGGCACTTGACCCCAGGACAACGTAGTGATTATCAAAAAATAATATAAATATGTCCCAAATACTACATGGGACATATTTATATTAAATAAAATTATTATTTCCTATTTATCTGAAATTCAAATTGCACTTGAGGTCTTGCCTTTTATCTGGCAACCTTACTAGATAAATCAACACAGATTGATGCTCAACACAGATGTTTTTACTCAGCAGATTTTCTTCTCTACCTCCCTCATTTTGCTTTCATGCTCCCCAAAACAGACTCAAATGTCAAAATGAGTCAAAATTTAATATTGTTTCTCTGAAGCCACATATTAGTAAAATATCAAATATTTACTTTTTTGATGACTAGCTAAGTAATTTCTCTTTCTGCCATCATAGTTACCAGGAAATCTCAGAGTATCAAGGCTGAATCTCTTTACATAATTGACTTAGGAGGTAAATTATGTCATCAATTCTCAAATGCAAATCAGCAACACTTGAGTTTATGTGGCATCATTTTCAGTTTAAACACAGATATTTAATTTCATGCTATTTCATTTGACTATACAACAAGGGAAAAAATGGCCAAAGGTAAGACCCCATTCTATAGTTGCAAAAAGTGTTGCACTGATTGATTTAAAAATGATTTACTCACACAGACCTAGTTAGGCAATCAGAAGACAGAAAACGAAAATAAAACTAAAGGTCAATTCCCTGACTTCTCAGCAAATTTTATTTTGCTAGTATACTTCATAGGATGAAGAGAGAAGGAAATGAGACAGACTATGTGGAAGTATTTGGAAACCTTCATAAAAATTGGAAGTACAAGAAAACATTGTTATTTTTGTAGAAGCTAACTATATTTGTCACAATTAAGTCTATTTTCTCTCATTCCAATATTAAATGAAGAGCAAGTGAGCGATACTTAAACAACATTTAAATTAGATTAAGGTGCATAAAGGTTGGTAGTATGAAATGTAACTCTAATTTCATTTTACAGTTGGATTAAGTCCAGCCTTCTATCAATGTGTTATTAAATTCAATTTAAAAGCATTCCCTTTCTGCTGCTGCTAAAAATAACCATTTTAAAATGCATAATTATTAGAAAAGCATGCAGTTATGTTTAACGTTTACATATTAAATGTCATAAACACTACAACATGTGTGCTTTTGATTTATCTATTACCCAGAGGCAAATGAATATCCATTTTTTAATGGACTTATGTTGTAGAAAATAATATTTCAAATTCTTAGTGGCCTTTTGACATCAGGATACCTGTGATTTATGCATGATACGCAGGTTGATACCTGTCCCAGTTTATATTTCATATCATTTCTGTCCACTTTCCAAGTCTAAAATAAAGACCCTTTTATTCTTTCAGGAACTATACTTGCAACAAATGAATGAATGAATAAGATGAGCAACTTGAAAAATATCACCTCTTAATTTGCTTAGAATTCGTCTCTAGTTATGTGCAAGTTAATATATCTAAACATAAACATGTTTTAGGGAAATTTATTTTAAGTTGAAACTGGCATCATTAACTGAGGTACCAAAATTTTGGCCGTGCTCACTCCAGGTATCTCCAATTATTCTCCTTGGCATTTTTGGAATTCTGTCATCCAGATTTTTTTTTTTTTTAAGGAAATGGGATAACCAGCAGTATTCTATTAATGCCAAATAATTATGTTCAGAATTACTTTTTTTAAAAAATCTAAATTATTTCACCTTTTTGTTTTTCTAAAGGCAGTGTGAGGTCCACAGGAGGAAGTCTATAGCTTTCATCTTGATTTATAGAGACGATGATAAAAGTTTAGTCTCACAGCTTGTTGCCCACTCCTCTGCTAGAATGCAGCCTACAGCATATGTTCAAAGGCAGGTTACCCATAGCTGGATGTAGTTTGATTTTAGTAAACATAGCCTACAGTGGGAACATATTGAATTTAAGTTCAATAGCACAGGAAAGGAAGAATATTCCAATATGCAATGTTTTCTAATTAATTTTATGTACATGATCTTTGTTTGGTTTGGTTTCCCCCCTCTCAATCCTTAAGAAGTTTAATTCACAATACACATGGTCAATATATACTATAAACATACTGATGGACCATTTAGCCTAAATATAAACGTTATGACATTAGTTCATTCAGAAAACAATTTTCTCGAAAGCTTTATAGATAGCAGACACGTGGTAGGGATGAGGTCTATGCTGCCTCAACCCTTATCACCAGTTTTATACTATTGTGGAAATTAAATAAACATGCAAATTACAAATAACAAACCATGTTCCAGTGGGAGGGCACAGGCTGCTATGAAATAACAGAATGTTAGCAAAGACTCCTTTGAGGAAGGGATATTTAAGCTGAGACTCTAAACAATGGAGAATTAACCAAACAAAAAGGAAAAGGAAGAAGCTATATGGCAAAGGGGTATGATACTGATCAACAATGAAGCCAGATCTTGCCAAACCTTTGGGAAGACAATAGTATGGAAATGACACACGGATTCACATGTTCTCTTTCTGCTGAAGAACGCACTGAAGCTGGCAAAGAAGGAAGCAAAAGAACCAATACAGATGCTCCTCGGAACTGTCTGGTGCAACGGGAGGTAGGAAGAATTGGATTGTTTGTGGTCATTATGCTTAATGGATAAATGAAAACAAAATGAAACAAAGATCTTGGGCATAAAATTAATCATGAAATACACTGCATATTGGAATAATCTTACAGTAATATCCTTTGAGTAACCCCAGGGAAGCCTGAGAACCAAATTATTAAGGAACCTCTCTGAAATGAATGATGACAAGTCAGAGATAAAAATTAATGTCACAGCCTCTGCAAAGGCCTCATCCCCCACGGGCACAGTGAGCTCTCCTTTCTTCTCAGCACATAACTAACTCTAACCACAGCATAGAGAAATTATGTGCTTTCTTGTTTGCCCTCCTTGCAAGGGCCCCTCATTCATGCTTGCCCCCCTCATGCCTTTCTACTGAGCTCCCTTGTGTAGTGTTTTTCACACAGCAGATGTTCAACATGTGTGTGAACAGGTGGAATCAATGAATGACAGCTTCTATGTCAAATAACTGGAATGAATGTGATTTAACATAGTTGTTACCAAACAGTTCCACTAAGTCATACGGAATAAGAATTTACTTATCTCTGCAATCAACTTAAATTAGGATAAATAAATGTTGTTCCACAGAAGAATCCTAAACAGCACAACGACAAAATAGATGTGGCTGGGGTGGTGACGACGTGGGAACCTGAGTGAAAATGACTCCGAGATGTTGGTAATGCTCAAAATGGAGCATCTTTGGATTAAAAACAGCAACAACAACCACCCCAGCAAAGTGCTGTTTATAATTTTTAAGGGTAAAACACAAAAAGATGATGGAAAAGTTGAAAGTGCTCCAGTTAAATGTGATATTCTATAGAAATACAATATTTTAATTCTTAACAATTTGGTAGAATATTCTTTGTCATTTGTTTGGGATTGCTATCAACTCCCCTAATTTATAAAGATGATTAAGAGTCAGAAAATATTCAAGTTATAAAGAGATCATAGCAGTGAACTTCAGATGAAACTTTGTCACTGAAACTTATTTCTAAGAAAGCAATCTATACAATCTTTTATTTCGCAACACAATGTTATTCTAGATCCATGGTAAAAGTGACATATTTTGAGAGGACTACCATTCCCAGGGAGCTAAAATATGATTTTAAACTCACTAATTATAGCTTGCATCTTAACTATCATTTCTAAAAATGTTATTTGAGGCATATTGGACTTGTTATTTAATTGTGTTTTCATTTGACTTTATAGAATAAATACAATGTTGAATGGTGCAGTTGGATGGGACCTCTCTTTTTAGGACAAAATAGTTTTCTGTTATAAGCATTTGAAAATTTAACCTTTTTCATTCTTATTATTAAGTTAAAAAATGCTGTAGATTCTTAGGTAATTTTACACCCAGTTATTTTCAGACAAAAATGGAAACTTTGGTGAATTTAAGCTGAATCAGCCGACATGCAAATATCTATCGTTCCCTTCGGAACGTTGTTTGGTGTTGTCAGTGGAAAAGAGAAAGCAGTTTGAAATGACAATTTAATTGCAAGTTGAGAATATTTAAGTTTTTCAGGGGCTTAGCACAAATGTTGAGAGTATCCTTGTGTTTTCTGCTTGTGCCACTAAGTGTCATCTTTTCAGAGCACCATTGCTTATCCAGTTAAACCCTCCGGCTTAACAAATGGCACTGAGGCTTGAGAGCTTTGGGAAAGTAAATTATTTGACTTAGTAACACAAATAAGCTGAAATTTAAGACTTTTTTTGCAGTATATATATATGTACTTATAAATATATATATTTATTCCAAGATATATCCCCTCTTTAGGACACCATGCAGTAGGTATCTCTACCCTTGAAAAGAAAGAGATAGAATGGGTAGGCAAGGTCCACTGGAATTCCTGTATCAGCATTTCTGAAAAATGCCAGGTAAACGTTATGTTTTGGTCAGAGCTAATAATCTTCTGGAGGAATACAAGCATTGCATGACAATGTGTAGCAATAAAACTTGTACTGGAGCATTACTGGGTGTGAGGGAGGAACACATCAAAACTATAGTTTACAAGTTATTTATGAATGCCATGCTGCAATAAAATGTTTCCAGGATAGACTGGCCATCACCAAAGGGCTTTTGACTCAGCCAGATTGTGTTTATTCGTCCTGCCCTTAGCACTGAACCACCAATCCACAAAGCTGCTATCTCACTTTCTCCCAGACACTAAAGCAAGCTACTAAAATAACTTAATTGGCTTTTCTCTCCCTCCTGATCTCTTAGTTTCTAGGAAAAGATGTTTAGATTTTTGTGATAAGAAAGAATTTAGGAAACCGTATTTATCTACTTAAGACAACATAGCTGAAAGGAAAATCTGTCGTTGCCCAAATAAACTTCTCCAAAATCTTCCCTGAAATAGAATTAGAGTTTTGTTTTTCATGTTATTTTATTTATTTATTTTGGAGAAGAAATCTTATTCTGTCTCCTGAGTAGAAAGCTCTGCCTCAGGCTTCAAGCAACTGGGACCATGGGCACCCACCACAGTGCCCCACTAGTTTTTCTATTTTTAGTAGAGATGGGGGTATCATTCTCAGACTACTCTTAAACTCCTGAGCTCAAGCAATCCACTGGTCTCGGACTCTCAAAGTGCTAGGATTGCAGGAGTGAGGCACTGTGCCCAGCCAGAATTAGGTTTTTTGTTTTTTGTTTTTGTTTTTTTTAAGTTTCAAATAATTGCATGTGATACTGTTAAGAACCAGGATAAACATTAAAATCTTTCTCTACCATCTCTTTTGCTGAGGTCCCAGACATTAGTAGTAGCTCATCCCTTAAACAAGTAAAGCTGAGAATTTACAACAATGCCTCTTACTGGTCTGGCATCTGGGGTACAAAGGAAAATAATTCAAATGTGGGTTCTTCTCCTGGGGGGGTATGGTCAATGGTCATCAACCATCATTGAAAAAGGTGTTTCCTTCAGATTTATTCCCACCATCTACTTGCGACTTTTTTGTAATAGCCATTTCCTTATTTTTACTATTTTGTAACAAAATTATTATTCTTAGAACTTTTCCTCTGTCTGGCTCCTTAATCAACATGACTGATATAATAAATTAGGAATCATTCTCAAAAAGAAATTCAAGTGTTCAACAACAAAAAGCCGTGGAACTTAGCTGGAATCAATGGTACCAGGCAGGTACCCAAGCAGGTACTGCATAGTGAGCAAGTTCTCAGAGTGGGAATAAAAAAAGAAAGAAAAAGTGTGAAGGATTTGTTGAAACACAGTTGTTAACAACATCCAGTAACTGTGAATGGCTGAGAAATCACAGTAGTTAAATAGACCTGCTGGGCACATCTAAGGAGAGGCCTGGTTTTTTTTTTTTCCTTGAACAAAGTAGTTGTGCATGCCTATGAGCGCTGCGGGGTCTGGGAGCTGGGACTGAAAATCAAAACAACCCTTAGGACCGGCTCAAGATGGGAAAATCAAGCTATCTTTTACTATTATTTTCAGCCACAATAAATCATCACAGGCATAACAACAATAAAAAAAATTGCCATTAGTCATTTTTCTTTATGAAAAACATCTTACTGTGTGTCAATAAAATGCATTTATCTGTGTGCTCTTTGTGTATTAGTATTAGAGAAAACAATTCTGGTTTAAAAGGATGGAATTCCTAGTGGCTTAGGCTAAAGGAACAATGTGTTGTCGCAAGTAATTGAAAAGCTTTCAGGTGTTACTGGTTACAGGCCCTTGAGTCACAACTCAAGACTCTATTTACACCCTCTCTTCTCTTCCATACAGGCTCTGTCCTCCAACAGACTTACCCCTCGTACCAGCTGAAGCTACAAGATGCTGTAGATATCAAACTTATCTTCTTCCTGAGCCTCAAAAAGAGTGTCTCTCCCCAATTCTTTTAATTCTAAGTACAGCAATTGAGTTTCAATAGCTTTTATGGTTCTTCCTTAAGTCACTTTCCTACCTGGTACTGAACCAATCATTACCTTGCTGGGGCTGGGCTAGCATCAGCCCTATTTGACTCTGGAATAAAGAGGAGGGGATTCAGTATGAAAACCTGGATGCTGTTTTAAGAGTTGCGTGACTGATTTCTGTTAGATACAGATACCTCGTATGCTTTTTATTGGAAAGAAATAGAAAAAGGGAAATTTGGAAATCAGAACAGAGGGATGCTAAATCCAGACCAGGAGTCTAGATTTTGCAGCACCTACACACACAGGAATGGCATAGCCTCTCTTATAAAGGACAGAGCAAAAATGAGAGTGAAGATGGCTTAAAGAGTTACATAAAAATATCTTGAAGGCGCTATTTGTCTTCATGGGGTTATCAATGACTGAGCTATACCTACATGTAACTCATGAAATGGGGGAGGGAGGAAAATGTGAATGGAAAAGAAACAAATGGGTATTGAACGTTCTTCTCTTTCAGTTCTCTCAACAATCTTTCCAGATGGATTTTTGCAATCATCATTTCAGAGATGAGAAAACTGAAGACCAGGAAGAAATGTATGGTCCCCCAAGTTACCTAGTTAGTAAATAGAGAGCTAGAATTTAAAACTGAGGTGGGTTAATTCTAAAGTGATTAAGAGAAAAACTCGCTAACATCTATGCTCCTTTTAAACTAAGTAAAGAAATAATTTTGACCTGAGGAATTTGTATTAAAGCACCTTTATGGTATTTTCAAATCTCTAAGAATATTGTCGGGTGGAAGTCATCACTAGACTAAAATGCATAATATTTTGATAAATTCATCCTGCTTGTGAAGATATTTATAGCCAAGGCAGAAAAGTTAACAATCTATATTCTAAGGTGAAGAAGATCAATCATTGGCATCTAGTGATATGTTTATGTTTGTGGAAATTCACATATTGGCTTTAAAAATGTAGAAAAAGTAAAGTACTTTTTAAACAGACTTCATATTTAAAAGGAACAGAATCATAGTTTGCCTCAAAATGTCATAAATTGAGTGGCTGGAATGTTGAAAAGCTAAACTTCTTCAGAAATGCCAGAAATATAATTATTTAAAATGTGACTGTTGGTGTCTTGTATTGCAAAGGATTCAACCTCCTCTCCCCTCCCCATCTTCTTGGTGGCTAATATGAGGGAATATTTGACATGTGAAAAATAACCTTTTTTTTCCCTTTCCCTGATGGTGTCACCATATGGCTTTCACATTTGGTTCTTTCCTTTTCACCCTCCTACAACTATTTATTTTAATCACTACTTGTGATTAGTATAAAGAAGGGCTCTGAGAGTCTATTCCTGGCTGTATTTTCACTCACAGTTTGGCCCCAGATCATTCAATTTCCCGTAGTTGTGGAGTCTGCCATCTTTAAATGAGCATAATGTTACTCGCCAGTTGAATGAAATCCTTAAAAATGATAGTTCCTTATGTTTTAAGAGAGTTTCCATTATCTGCGGATTTCTTCCTCCCTGAGTTCCAAAACCATCTGTGCCTTCTCATTTATGACCAAGACTTTTTTTGAGTTTCAAATTTGCTTAGAGCTGACAAAACACAACATCTGGATTTCAATTCAAGGAGGAAGGCTCATTTGAAAGCTTTTTAATGCCCCTGGACCACAATGAGATCAAATTGAAGAACTTTTTTTTATGAGTTGAGTGCAAATGAATTAGAAACATGTGGATTAAATTTCTCTTAAACCTCAAAGGGAATTTAAATATTAAGGAAAAGTGCTTTGCAAACTGCTTCTTGGCTCCTGCTAAAGTCAGAACACTTGAAAAAAGAGTTGGTGATATCTACTGAATCCAAAATTTCCCCAGCATTTTCTTCTTCAGTATATAAAGAACATTTTGATCTTTGAATAAAAGGGACTAGAAATAAAGATTTGCATGTTTCATATCCAGTAATACTTAGTCTGCAGTCTGAAATAAGCATATTCTCAGACTTCTCATATAGATCTTTCCTAATTCTTTCATTATTGTTTGTTCTGTTTTGTTTAAGAATAGCCCAGAATATTAGTGAATGACATCATTATATCAGTGTGACCCAAAATTTCTCAGCCATTCATATGCTTTACTTCAGAGGTGAGAGAAACTGATTAATAATATTTGTTTCAAATTTGTGACTTACAGATATTTTTCTTAATTTCAGGTCAATTCTATTTTATTGGGTTTTGAAGAAACTGATTAATGAAAAATACCTTACGAAGTAGTTCTTTGAACACTCACCTCATAGCAATATTGTCAAAACAACCTGCATGTTTTGGCGTGTGGACGTGTAAAGGTAGATAAAAACCAAGTGTCACTAAGACTTTGGCTCACTACTTCTGACCCTGAGGACCCTGTGCACACAGTTGAAGTAATTCTTCAATTATTTGCAGGGGAGACTGCCATAGCTTTAGCTTCAGTGTCGTCCCCACAGATGACAGCCCCGAAGAGGGCAGACCAAGGGGAGCGATCATCAATGTAGGAGCCACGGTTTTCCCAATTTCCTGAGTTGGGAAGCAGCTTAAAATGATCCTTTGCTGGTAGCCACAAAATCTAGCAGTGACAAGGAGTAATTCTCCCCTTCTGCCCTTTCTCCTGAAAGCCTTGATCTACTCTTATCCTGAGGGTAACCAATGTCATGACATGTGTGCAGCCTTCCTTATCACCACTGCTAATAACAGATTCCTGCCTGGAGACAGCACCGGGAGTACAATTTTAATAGTCTCTTCTGGCACAAAATGATTTTGTAAAGCAGACTCCGCAGTGGAGGCAAATACTCACAAATGTGCCAGTGATAACTCCAGAAGTCACTTGACAACATTAAGATAAAACCTTATTACTGACAACTCCCTCTCTCTTTTTTTTTTCCTCCACTACATCTTACGTTTTAATATGACTTTCACAGCCTCAGAAGGTAGATTGCCTTGTATTACCCCCCTCATCCAAGTGAGAAAGGAAGCCTCACAGACACGTGATCTCTGAGTGAACACTGAGAGCCAGCTGTGCGGGGACTAGGGACGGAACGGGGTGAGCCAAAAGAAGCACCCCAAATTAAGTAAATAGCATGATAGCCCAGAAAATAAAGATGTATTTTGTTAAACTAAAGCTGAACCCGGCTTGCTTACCCCCTGTTGTATCTGAGGTAAATGTTTAAAGAAGATAAAAATCTTCACATTCACAGCTTCCTACTTATCCATAGTAGAAATAATCAGGAAAAAAAATGCATAGGAGAGTAGCCCCTTCCAGTGACAAACCTAACAAGGAGAACCCCTCTACTGTACTGAGGGATGGGGGATCAGCAGGGAGCTGCGGGCAGAGAGGGGAAGCCGCACCACTCCCAGGCGTTTCAGTGAAACTCACCAATCCTTATCACACATTTGGAGATTATACTCTGGGTTATAACAGAAGAACAGCTCAAGTGTTATGGAACAGCTTGGACTAATTTCAAGGCAGCAACGGATTGAAACACTAAAGATATCTGAAATGATACATCTTCTTTCTCATGAGGTCCATTCAAGGAAATGTTAGGTGTCCTTCAATTTACATTTTATAAAATTTCTCTGAAGCTCTTCACAGTCTGTGCTTAGTTATACTTAATAAGGAAGCCGTGCTTTACTCAATCTGAAATGCCAGATTCTAGCAATTTCTGTTTTCTAAAACCACACTGCAACAATAGTGTTCCTTTCGAAAAAGTACTGGAGAAAAATTCTATGCCTTTGATGTCAGAACAACTGAAGGGTGATTCTCGATCAATATTCCTGTGCAAATGTGATTTTTCACGATTTACTTGTCTTCCATCTTTTAATGATAATCTATAAAGTTTTTCACATTTACGCTGAGATAGGTAAACATTTGTCTGCAAATGAGTACAAACCAATGACAAAATGAATATATAAGCAATGAACAAATACAATAGGAAAACTTAAAAAATATCTTAAAATTAATCTGCACACCCCACTTTATCCCCAACATGGAGCATTATACATATTTGATATTATGATTTTTCTACTAATGGCATTGCTTGTTCAAAATACGGAATAAAATATATTCCTATTTCAATGTTGGAATCAAAATCAGTGAAAAAATGAATTATCTGATGGATTGCGAAACCCAGGAAAAGATAAGGTGCTTATTTACTCACCCTTCACTGAGAAATCGTTCATTGCAGAACATAGTGCAGGAAGAAAAGTCTAGATTCACAGAATAATAGAAGAGAGATTTAAATTTTAATTTAATTAGGGGCTACTCATTATGGTGGCACTAGCCAAATACTTTCTATGTTGTCTTATTGAATTGTCACAGCAATCCTCTAAAGTGGGTACCATTATCACCCTATTTTAGAGCTGAGAAAGCTGAGTCACATCGAGGTCAAATAGCTTACTGATCGTCACACACGTAGGAACAGTCAGAGAAGGGACTGGAATAAAAACTCTCTCCAGAACTCTCTCACTCACCCTGCCTTAGTGCCTTTGTGACAGCGATCTAACACATGCTGCTCCCTCTTAATAAATTGAGCTGAACCACTGAAAACAGAGATGGCCAAATATCTCAGTGCAGCTGCCTCCACTTTGCAACTGAGAGTCTCTTTCAGGCGTCTAATTTAAAATGTATAATTTCTTGCTCAATGTGTCATGTTGGTAGCATGGGTTGTGCATAGTGATCTGAGGGGTCTTGGCAGGACAAGGCTGTGTGGATTCGCCAGGACTCACACATAATTCCGGTGATGGAAGCTCAAATGTTTCTTCTGTCTGTCTGCAGCTTCCTTCTCCAGATACGCTGGTAATCAATTTACCAGCTGTAGTGATTCTTTAACATACTTTTTTTTAATGCACAAAAGAATTGTATTTTTTTTGTGATACTCCTGTCATCTGGATTTGCTAAATAAGGGTCTTTTTAATATGGCATCTGCTCTAATTTGAGAACTCAAATATAATTATATACTAATTATTGTTTCTAGTTCCCATATGAACACTTTGAAGAGAAAAGATTTTTGTGTGGAGGAAGTAAGATCTGGATATAAGACTGACTTTTACATTGCAGATTCTTTCACCCAATCTGCAGAGAGAGAGGCAGATGAAGACAGGAACTACCTTTACGATTTATTTATGAAGTTCCCTAGAGTACAGCATAAGCTGATGGAAGGTTCCATTTCATGCACATCCACGGATGTGCTCCTTACAGTTAGATATCTGTCACCTCTTCCATGAAGACCCCCTGGAAAGTCCCTCCCCATCCAGCTATGGTGCTTGTTGTCTCTGCCCTGGGATGTTTGCTAGCCGTCTCTCCCAGCTGACTGTCAGACACTTAGAAGCAGTAAATGTGTTTCATTTCTCTTTACATTCTTTCTTTCAGCTCAAGAGTCTGGCAAGTTATTGCAGCTCAAAAAAAAAAAAAAGAAAAAAAAAAGATTATTTAGAGGAAAGAGAAATCAGCATCCTGTGGACACAGACCTAACAAATGTCTCAAGATGTTTTCTGTAAAACATTCTCTTGAAATTTTACATGGGTGGTGTGATGGAGGTTCGCAAGAAGAGCAGAAGTAGGAAGAATGAAAGAAAAATAATACAGAGTGGCCATAAAGTTCGTGTGCAATCCAAATTAGGTTTAGAACTTTGTGGCCACTCTCATATTTGTTGATCCTGATACACCTGCCAGATATTCTGCAAAGTCTTGTGTTTCAAGATCTGTCTTCATTTATCTTCCCAACAACCTCACGTGATGAGAACCTTACAAAAACCTTGGAGGCCAGGAAATTGATATGCAAAGCAGTTCAGTGACTTGCGGGAGAATGGGCCACTCAGCTCTGAAGATGTTAGGCTGCAAGTGAAACGAAACCATCCTATTTAGAAGGCCACACCACATACACTTCTTCTCTGGGAATTGCTGGCCTTTCCGGCATCTAAACCAAGCACAGGAGCTTGAAGTAAAGCCAGGTCAGGTTTTACTAAATAAGAATGTAAAAGGCAATGAAGTCGTGAAAAAGAACAACTGCGAAGGAACAAACACACCAGAACCCAGGCCTGCACATTCCCAGTCCAGCTCATCAACACATCTCGTCTTCACTGGCGGCTACGAACACTCACTGTGCCTCTGTGTGCCAGGGTTTGCACCAGCCCCTGACCCAGAGCCCTGGAGGGACTCACAGTTCAGCAGATCTTCATTTTGAAGTTTCACTGCCTGATACACTAAGTAATTTAAATTGTAAATAAAATTAAAGAAAATTAAAAATTGAGTTCCTTTATCTCTCTCAGCACGTTTCAAATACTTAATAGTCACAGGTAGCTAGTGGTGACTTTATTGAACAGTTCAGATAAAGAATTTGTTTTTTCTCATACAGAAAATTCTATTGGGCAATGTTGCTCTAATGAACTACATTGAAGAGCAAGAGCCCTTAAATCAAAGAGGCAATAGTTCAAACCCTGGGAAAACCGTTTTGAACAGGATACTTAACATCTTTATTCCTCTGTTTCTAGTCTCTTTATCAGAAAAATGAATAGAATTATTATACTCCACTGCCAGTATTATTTTAGCTAGCCCACAGTAATATTTGGAGTACTTATTTTTATCTATATGCACTCAACAATTGTTAGATTTTATAAATATTAAGTGGCACTGATGTTATTACTAATGATAAATGCTTTATACCTTACAACATACATGATTTGGTTTTGACATAAATCCTGAAAGACAAAGCATCCCCTTTCCAATTTCTATGAGAGAACACTTTATTCTCTGAGAAATAACTCACATCAATCAGATTCACATGAATGGAAAGGCACAAGCACAAATTCTTGCCTAACACGTTTGTGCCTACCACATGCATGACCACTCTGGGCACAGATCTTTTGTCCTCATATTTCTTTGCTATATAAATAAAATGAAATGTATATGATACATAATAAGATTTAAAAAGACAACTAGAAACAGATACTGTTCAAGTAATTTATAGATATGAGGGTTCTTTCAAATTGGCTTGGGTGTAGCAGTGAGCTTTGAGAGAGCAAGTACTTTACGCCCATATCTTATGTCTTTCCAACTCTGTTTGCCACTTAAAGAACTCATTTCACCCAGTGCGTGAACCTTAAGGTTACACTTATATGTCTGGGGTAAATCCTCCTCATTGGCAGGCCCTGAAAAGAAACTAAAGTGCTGTCAGAGGGTCTCTCCTCACAAAGCACTGGAGGAGACACCTTGGATGAATGGGTGATCCTCCATGGATTCAATTTTCATTGATCTTAGAGCAATTCACTGAGTAATGTGTTTGGTGTCCTCCGCAGATTGACCAACTGAAATTCACATATGTATGTTATATTTTGTTTGTTTATTTGTCTAAGACATGGAGTAACAGTTACCCCATTGTAACCTTCAACTTCTGAGCTCAAAAGATCCTCCTCCTGTCTCAGCCTCCTACATAGCTGGGCTTGCAGGCATGTGCTACCACAGCTAGTTTTACAGGTCCTCCCTATGTTGCCCAAGTTGGTCTCAAATTCCTGAGCTCAACTGATCCTCCTACCTTGGCCTCCCAATGTGCTGGGATTACGGGCACTAGCCACCTAGCCTGGCCTGAATGTAAATTTGTAAATGTTGTTTAAACTATCTAAAATATTGCATTTGTTAGTACATTGTTACAAGAAATGCATATAGTATTCATTCAAATGATAATTTTGTTTGATCTCCATAGAAAATTATTTAGATGTTGATTTAATGCTGGTGCTCAACTGTCTGACATATGTAATAATGAATATAGTGATTAAATATTGTGTGCCTATTCTATTCCTGGCACTTTAGAATCATATTAACATGAGTACACTTAGAAACAAAAGGAAAAAAGGAAAGAAAAAGAAAGAAACAAATAAAGAAAGGGGGAGGAGAAAAAAGGCAAAGCAAAAGTAATAATCACATGAAGACATTTTTTACTACTGCTCAATATTTTTATTGGATAATTCCACATACCTCAAGAGTGTTAAATAAAATGATAGATATATAGCACTTGATACATTGCACATCCCTTGCCCCTCAAATATTAAAAACTAAAATTATTAACACTAGTGTTTTAATATGTGATCCTCTCAAAAATCTTACAAGGTAGGTTTTATCTCTTATTGTTGACCAGGAATCTAGGTTGCTCAAGGTAAAACAGTACATTCAAACTGAAAGATATCAAAATGATACTTAGTAAAATCAACCATTTATACCTATATCTATCTAGATGCCTTCCACTGCTTTTAAAATAATATGTGGTGTTGGTATGAGACTATATTAAAAGCATTTTAGTCTAAGGCTGAAAAATGACATATAAATTCTGCAAGTCTATAGAAAAAGGGTGAAAAATATGAGAAACACATTCTGTATGCTGATTACCTTGAATGCTGTCTCTAGCCTGCATGAGCACTCTAAACTCTAGACTTGTATCCAAATGTTTTCCCAACTCCTCGGCTTAGCTATCCAATAATCACCTCCAAATTAATATACTTGAAACCAAACTCCTGATCTTACCTTCATCCATCCCTCTCCATCTGCATTTGTGTGTATATATATATATATATATATATTTTTTTTTTTTTTTAATGACGCTACCTGGGAGTTTTAGCCTACTGAATGTTCAGGCCAAAATCTTCAAGTCATCTTTGACTTCTGTTATACTCAATATGCAATTACTTACAAATTTTGTCAATGCTACCATCAAAACCTATCTAGAAGCCAAGCACTCCTCATTTCCTAATTGATCTATCTATTTTTTTCTCTTTTCTTTAATCTGGTATTAGCATAGAAGCCAGAATCATTCTCTCATCTCTTTGAAAAAGAAAAAAAAAAAAAAAGCAAAAAGCCCTTGTAATGATCCACATGGCCTCTGTCATTCTAACCCAGCCCGCTCCTTTTATTAACTGTCTGGCCTCAAATTATAGAACCAGCCTCTTGCTCGCTCTCCTCTAAACACACCGGCCTTCTCGATATTCCATCAACAGTCAAGGCACATTCCTACCTTAGGGATGATGTTTTGGTTATTTCCTCTACCTCTAATGCCCTATCTTCAGTTGTCCAGTAGGGTCAAAATCATACCTTCTGCAAGTATTTGTTCACACCTTATTTCTGAGTTTTTCCCCAGTAACCTATTTAAAATTATAATTCCTTGTACCCACACATAGGTTTCTTCCTTTTCTCTGTCTTAATTTTCTCCATAGTATATTTATCACTCTGTTGTATAAGGTAGACATAGGGTTGGACACAACAGGATATGATATTTATCATTCCTCTTCTCTTACTAGAATTAGGAGTGAATAGAACATTATCTATGCTTAGTAAGTATTTATCAAATGAGTGAATGCATAGATACATGAAGGGAGAAGGGGTATAATGGTAGAATGACATTTCATTTTATTTTTCTGCTCTTTTATACGAGCACTGATTGTTTCTACTTTAAATGCCATATTTTCCTATATGATAGATTTCCTTCTTGAGTTTCCATCACCATGCCTGTAATATTTCATTTCTTTCTGTTTTCTTATCTTGATTTTAGGAGGTCTGTTTTTGGCAAGCATTGGAAAAGTCTAAAAACGTTCATTGCTTGAACATTCAGTGATAAATGTAGTGATAGTTAATGGTAACAAGAGCAGAACAATCAGTCACTGAAAAACTTTTATAAGTTAGGGACCATAGTTGATCCTTTGTGCTGGTTTACTTGACCCTCAGAAAATCTCTATGAAGTATCCATAGTTAGAGGTGAAATCTGAAGTTCAGAGATATTAGATAATTTGTTTAAGGTCACAGAACCATTAATAAAAAAGTTGGAATGCTAATGCAAATAAGTCCTTACCCATACACTTTAAAGTATCTTTGTCTCAGAATATGAAATTACAATATTTTGAAAATGACTATTTTCTCAATATATACTCATTAACACGATTGACTATCATATGGATTGAACATAAAAGGATTATGATTTTCTCACGTAGTTACTATAGCAAAGTTTTCAAAATAATTCATAGTTCTCAAGTTAATCTCTCCATATTTGAGTTAACAATACCTGAAATTTTGTCTGAAAGCATTTTTTTTCTTTTTTTTTTAAAGGTCTTGTATGATAAACAAGTGACTCTTTACACAGCCTGACTTTCTTTTGGAATAATGGTCTTGCTGCCTTGAAAAGAACTCATAATCACACCATTACCTTCCGTTAGATACGTTTGCCAGACTCCTTGGAGAGGCTTTGAAATAATGACACTTCACATAAGTGCAGTGTGTTTGCCAAAAAATTTCTTTGTTGGGAAGGCTGAGGACTTTTTTTTCAATTTACTTATAGACACAGCATGGTTTATAGCTTCCCAGAGTGAGGAAATGAAAAAGGAAGATGGCAAAAACAAAATCAAACCAGCTAGCTAGTAAAATATATTTGTAGAAAAGGAGATGAAGAAACTTTGAGAAAGGAAACTGCTTAAAATTAATCAAAGTGGCATAAGGGGAAATGACATATATTGAGTGTCTATTATGCACTAAACTTTCGGTAAATTGCCTAGGTAAGTTTTATATCATGAGTCTTTATAATAAGTCACTGATATAGATGTTATCCCCAATTTCTTTTTAAGATACAAATTGATGTTTAAAGAAGTTAAATAACCTATTCAAAATCAACTGTCTGAATGCCTTTTCATTTGGAAAACTGTGAACCTCCAGAGCCAAGTAAAGGAGAAAAAATTTATAAGAATTCTGACTTTTTCATTACTCAATAGGTTTTTCATTCTCTTTATACCCTCTTCCCATATGCCAGGCTATTTTTAGGATTCTAGAGAAATCAGAAGTTTTTAAAAAGTAATCCTGGTAAAAAATACTCCTCTGGATGGTCAAATACTCATTATTTGGTTAGTAATGATAAACTTCCCATTAGAACCCAAGTTATCATGAGTATTCTGCCAATATTCTCTAAAATGTAAGCTAAAGCTAGGATGGAGTATCAGGTGCCAAATTTCTCATTTCACTGGAAACTTTAACAAACAGATCAAAGCTATTAAAGAAATTCTGTTCTTGTGCTTCTGACAGCACAAGACAGTGATACCTGAGAGAGGCAAACTTTTAATTGCCCCCAAGTTATGGCATGGTGAGGGTTTCCATAATGCAGCATTGAGAGGAGAACCTAGTCAGACCCAAACATCTCCTTGAGTTGAGAAGATGAAGCTGGGAGTCTGGAGAGAATGGAGACAAATCTAAAATTCTGATCCAATATTATATGCTACCTTCATATCTGGTGAATCCAGGAGAGCCTCAAAAGGACTAACCATTGATAAGATCCCCTAGGCAAAGGGACAGACACAGTTCCTGCCTATCCCTGAATAGTAGGTTTCAGTTCCCTAACAGTCCATGGGATTATCCAAACAAGTCAATTCTATCCTTCTGCAGGAACTAAGGGTCACCACTCCTTGGACTCCTACAGCCTAAAGTTGTTTGTTACATTTCCAAGTGTAAGTCAAGGCCATTGGCCTGTGTTGCATGTGATGTCCTCCTCCCTAGTCTGTGAGTTTATGTGACTAATAAACTGCTACCCAGCTCATCTGTCTTGTGTTCAGTTCCAAGTGTTGGGTTAGTTCCAAAGCTATTGGGGGGAAATCCCTTTCTCACCAATGAAGTGAAGAGGAGATGTTTAAAACAGGGAGGGAAAGAGCTTGTAGGTCATTGTACTGGAGAGAAGAGATTTACAGAGAGAAATCTCTGGAGATCAGTAGAGCATTCCATCAAGTCTCCACTCCATCTCATTACGGACAAACACATGTATGAGAGAAACTACTTGAAGGCAGGGAAAGAGCCATGCAATGAGAAAGGGAAAAAAACTCAAAATTCACATATAATCAGAGTATTTAGAAAGCTAATGCCTTGGTGTGGAGCAAAGTTAGATGTAGATTATTTTACTCTAATGCTGTCTGGTATAGCTTAATGGCAAACCTAAAAAGGATCTATCTAAGTAACTTATCTCTGTTTCAGAGCAAAAAGCTCAAGAATATTTATGGAAATATGATCATTTTCAGTATCAAAAAGTTGAAATTCACAATGTACAGAATCTTATCAAAAATTCCAAGGCAAGCAAAGAAGCAGAAAAATATGACCCATAAGGTGGAGAAAAATCAATCAATAGAAACAGACCAAGAGACCAGGAACAATAGGACATCAATACTGTTACTATTAAATTTCTGTATGTTCAAGAAGGAAGGGGACATATTAAACACATTAATTAGATACATAGACATTACAAAATTTTTCAAATTGAATTTCTAAATGTAAAAACTATAATTCCTGAGATGAAAAAATATACCAGTAACAGGAGAACAGATGCTACAGAAGAAAAGACTGGCAAACCTGGAGACATGGAGATAGAACCTATCCAAAGTGACCCCCAGAGGACAAAAACACTGGAAGAAAATAATGGACAGATCATCAGTGAGCTGTGGGGTTAGCTTCAAGTGACCAACAGACGTATAATTGGAGTCCCAAAGGATAAGAACTAGGGCCATGAAGTAACAGAAAAAATACATTTGAGGAAATAATAGGCTAAAATGTTTTCCAGTTGGATGAAAATTATTAAACCCAACAGAGCCAAAAAGCTCACCAAATCCTAAGCACAGGAAATATGAAGAAAACAATTCCAAAGCACATCATAAGCAAAATACTCAAAATGACAACGAGACAGTCTTCAAAGTAGCAGGACAAAATGATATGTGTTCAATAAAAGAATAAGGATAAGAATGATAGGTTTCTCATCAAAAACAATTCATGGCATCAGTGGAGCAATAACTTCACTAAAAGAAAATACTGACAACCCAGAATTCAATACATAGGAAAATGAGTCTTTAAAAAGGATGATGAGATAAAGAGTTCCTTAGATATATAAAGCTGAAAGAATTCATCACCAGCAGACCTGTACTACAAGGGAAGTTGTTAAAAGTCCATCAGACAGAAAGAAAATGACACCCATGAAAACTATATATCTATACAAAGCCACTAAGCACATCAACAATTATAAGTATGTATTGATAAAATATATTTCTTCTTCAAACTCTTTAAAAGTTAATTGAGTATAGTAAAAAATAATAAAGATGTATAATGAGGTTAATGATATATTTAGCAGTTAAGGTACAAAGGCCAGAAGGGAGCCAATGGAAGTACAGTATATTGAGATATTATTATGTTATATATGACATCATAAAATTACATAAGTAATAACTTAATCATATACAATAAAAAATAATGGGATTTTTCAAAAGGACACAAAAGCTAATTGATGGAGCTCCCATTCTGGAACATCTTGAGTATCAAAATAAATAATTATTGTATAATAATTATTAAAAAATAAATAATTAAGAGAGAAAAGCCAGGTGTGGCAGCTCACACCTGTAATCCTAGGAGTCTGGGCAGCTGAGGTGGTTGGATTGCCTGAGCTCAGGACTTTGAGACCAGCCTGAGCAAGAGTGAGACCCCATCTCTAAAAGAATTTGGGTATTGTGGCCGATGCCTGTCATACCAGCTACTCGGGAGGCAGAGGGAAGAGGATCTCTTGAGTCCAAGAGTCTGAGGTTGCTGTGAGCTATGATGCCAGGCACTTGATATTGAGGGTGACAAAGTGAGACTCTGTCTCAAAAAAGTGGGGGGAGAAAAGAAAGTTATTCTTATCTGTCCCTACATTTTATACTATCCTGATGTAACACTTAGCTTCTTTTGTCAATAAAACACATGGATAGAGTTCTATAGACTCATGTCTAAATTCTGTGATAAATTTTTCTGATAAAAGATTCTCATTATAGTCTGTGCAGACTATATACTTTATTAAAAGCATGAAATAAAATTCCTTATCTATACCTTGAATTTTTCTTATTATTGGGTCTATTGATTTAGAAATACAATTTAATTTTCAATTGCTTTTACCCTTCTCATCTTCCTTTTGAAATATTTATAAAGAATTATGTTTTCATAATATACCTAATCCAGTTTCAAAATTCAAGAAAAAAAGACATAAGATTTGGATAAACAGACATCTCTGTTCACTCCACATGTTTAAAATGTAACTGTGTGGTCATTGTTGGTACTAAAGTAAATTAACAGTAGAACCTCTATAGTTGACCACCTCCCTACATTGACCACCTCCTTAAGTCAACCTAATTTTCACCAACCAGACATGCACCACATGTACTCAATGGAAGTTCCTTATGTTGACCATCACTGTATGTTGACTGGTTTGCTACAGTTCCTAGAGTGGTCAACTTAAAGAGACTCTACTTTATTTTTTCTTTAATTCAGAAATAACTGTTCATGTGTGAAATTATCTGATGTACTCTATATCTTTCTTATAATTGACATAGATAATACTTATTGTTCCTTATCAAAAATAAAATCAAATTAACTGCTAGTTTCTTATGACTAGCAACAGAAATGAGATAGAAAAGCCTTTTTTAGTCTCTCCTTTTCTAAAGGAGATAGTGTTATCTGATATCACATATACTGCAAAAACAGCTATTCCAGTAAAATATAGCAAAAAATTGGATGCTAGATCCTTATCATACAGAGACATAGAATAAGCTTCAGGTTTGCATATTTTGGAATAAAGCAAAAAGCTAACTCAGGCATAAAATGACAGTAAAAAGAACTCTATACCTTTCTTTCCTTCTGTTATTTTTATTGAGTGTCAAATACTCAATGTCAGTCTCGGTTCCTGTTTCCAAATACAAACTCCGTACAATCAAGCATCATATGTTAGCTACCATTATCCCTCCTAAAAAATAAGAAAGTCTACCATTTGATCCTTTGAACTAATTTGGCATTCTTTATCTTAAAATAAATCTATAAAACTTGTTAAAAATGTAATCTAGTTATCAAGGCTAAAATGTAATAAGTAAAAGTTTAATAAAAGTAATTCAAAATGATGTTTTATTGATAGAGGTTTTACTACAATAAATGCAGATTCTGGATTTATTTACAAACCATTTTTACACATAACCTTTGAAATTTATCTCCAGGTAATAAGAAAGCCGAGTGAGATCCTTAGAAAGGATTTTTGGTAATCTTTTTCCCATAGGAAAAGAAATTAACCATTTATTTTTTCTTTCAAGATATATTTTAAGGCAGAAATTGTAGGGGATTAAAACATACTTTATCTGAACTAAGAGTCTGGACATTTTAAGAAATTTAAAATTGATTCTAAGTGGCTGCCACAAAAAAATCTCTTCAACAACATGATACATAAAGAAAAAGAAATCATTTATAGTTTCTTCAGTTTGGTTTCAGCTATAAATCATTAACCTCCATAACATACTCAAATTTGTATATATCTACACTCATATTGTTTAAAGCATGCTTAAAACATGAATAAAAATAGCAACAATAACAACAACAACAAAATCCCAGTTGAGATTGAATGAAGAAGACAGTTTATTTAGTGACAATTGCCAATACGATCACAGAATAAAAAGTATCGATGTTTCCCAGGTGAAACTATAATTGACCTTCAGGGAAAAAATTTTAAAAAGCCTCATCTTGCTCCTAAAAATACAAATAAGGTAAAAATTGATTTGATTTATTTGGCTGTGTAGTAAACGTGTTGTCAAAATATTAACACTAATTAAAAATATCAACAGCCAAGAAACAACTAATTCAAAAGCTTCATGTTGAATGATTTCAAAATGGATTAAAGTTAAAAATAAGCAAGCAAAAAAGTAAAAAGAAGACTATTTAAATATCAAACTAAATGAAGATATTTTTAAAAGGTGACAATTCAAAATGTAAAAAGATTCTTGCCCCTTATTTAACGACACAGAACATTATCCAAGTTGTAAATATGATACCGGCATCTGAGGTCTGGCAAATCTTTTTATCTATCTGTTTATTTATATAATAATAGCATGACTTTCTAAATGTCTGGCACATTTAGAAACCTATGGCAATAAGAAGGCTATTTTGGTTATGACATACACTGACCTATCCAGAGAGTAAAGCCCCCCTCTAACCTTCCCAGGTAGCAAATGATAACAGAGGAAAATGAGGAAGCAAGTGGCCCCAGGGTGGCCCAGATGGATTGGGAGGGAAAAGTATTTTAAACACCGAATAGTATAAAGGGAATATTTGCCTAACATCCCTTACACTGTGCTTTGAATATTGAGATCAACTCTTTACAGATTAGAGTATCAAACTAGTGTCATACTGAGCATTGTTAGTTTGTATGGAATAAATATTCTACTCTAAGTATGAATGTATATATTTAGGTATTCAGCCTTGGGTGAGAAGTTAGGCAGGACCCCTAAACTTGAGAGGTTCACTATTAAAGAAAATCAAAAGTTCTCAGGCATAGCACAGGACCTGTTTAACAGATCAAAATATTTTTAGGAGATGAGCACATATTTGGCTACTAAACAAACTTATCAGGTCAATCATTCTGACCTCACTGATGTTAACAACTCATTTCTCCCCAGAGCCCCCCAAAAGTACACATATGTGAGGAAAGGAAAAAACTGTATTAAAATTGTAATACTCAATGAATACTGATAACAAAAGATGATGCAAGTTATGTTTCACTTTTGTCATTGAAGGAGGTGCTCAAAGCAGTTGCCATCAATGCCCAGACATTTCTGATTACAGTGAACTACTGCTTGAGCAACACTGACCAAAGTATCCACTGTCCACTTATTCAATTTCTTCCCAAAGTGCTGATGGTATAGTGGGTTTTCTACATTACATCACATTCTGTAAGGGCCCCCACATGTAGAAGTGAAGGGGTGCTAAGTCAGGAGGATGGGGGGAAGTGAACCACACCTCTTTCGTCCTATCCATTCTCCTGGCAATTCTCATCTAGGTAACTGTTCATACCTCAGTGTATGTAATAATGTGGGGATGAAAGCCTTCCATTTTATTGTTTTAAGAATGTGTCCATCCTGTTTCATGTGCATGGTGTTTGGTCGGCTTCTGTGGTGAGCAGGTAAACTGTTCCAACACCATAGCAGAAGCAGCAGGACTTGTGGCCGTGCCAGCCCCCCAGGACTGTCCCTTGTACACATCACACACAGTCTCATGTGTCTCAAACTTATCAAGAATGCATGCAGCTGTTAGGTGTGCTGGAGGTTCTGTTGCATGCTCGCACCTCCACCATTGTTGCACTTTCTCAGGTGTAGGGAAAATTGTTCCCTGACAATTGTTCCCTGACAAATTGTTCCCTGCTTGAGAGACCCAAAGAGTCACCAGAATGGCATGTGAGTTGTGTGCATGAAGGAGGGCAGAAAACGGATCGCCAAGAGAGAATTTATATGTGAGATGTGGCAATAATAAAGATTCTCTGGATCCAAAGGTCTCTTGATGTTGGAGTAGCACCAGACGTCCCGATTTGGGCGGGACAGTCCCGCTTTTCAACAATTTGTCCCACTTTCCGCGCATTTTAAAAAAGTCCCGATTTTTGAAAAGAATGCAGGAACGGGCTAGAGAACAAGAAGGGAATATACGGTTTTCGGTAACCATATGGCTATTTCGCCAGAATATGAGTTTTATATTATTTTTGTTAATTTTATAATGTTAAACTGTAATAAATAATTGCTGAGAAGTGATTATCGAGAACTGCTTATCAAAGTTTGCCTTGTTGTCAGGCCCTGCCCTGCGCCGTCCCCTCCCCCCCATCCGCCCCCCACCCCCCCACCCCGCCACGTTGTCCTGCCTTACAGATGTTAGAATCTGGTCACCCTATGCTGGAGGCAAAGGTTGTGCTCAAGGCCTGTGGTTTACAAAAGCAAAGGTGGACACATTCTGTCTGATCTCCACGTCCTCCCTAATCAGTGCTAATGCTGGAGAAGCGGCTTTTGTCTACTCCTTCCTGTTTCATGATAATGGAGACCCAAGGTTTGCTCGGGTGAGCTCCTCCCTGAGTCCCTCAGTTCCCCAGCACAGACCATATGTCATGCCTCTTCATTTCTCCTGCCAAAACCCCTTCATCTGGTGACCCCCCTACCCCTTCACTTGGATTTCAAATATCACCTGAAAATGGTCTTGTGCTTCTTAACAAACAACCATACTTCCACCATTTTCTTTGACTGTTCTGCCTATCGCACTGTGACACTAGCATACAATTTATTAATGCCGTCTCTTGAGCAAACATTGTACTACATGTTGGACCAAAATTTAATTAAACTTTTGAAAAGCAATACATACACAATATCTGGTAAAATTTGTGGACATTTTTTGGCACTGCCAGTATTTCCTCTTCTCTTTGAAACAGCCTTTATCTCAGATTTTTCTTGGATTTGTTTGGACCTCCTCTCACATATTTTTCCTTCACCACACTGTCAGGGACCCCAGGATCACTCCACTCCATTCATTCTCATGAATGGAACTGTTTGGTGTAATTTCCACTATGCATCAACATGTAGAAACACCTCCGGAAACCAGCTCTTTCTATTCCTTTTAATGGATCTGCCCTCACCTAGAAAGTAACTCTCTTGAGAGCCAAGACTCCTGCTATCATGAATAGATGCTCTATTAGGTGATCAATAAATGGGTATTGAATAATATTACCGAAAATGTAGGACAGATTTTATTATAAAGTAGCCTATCCCAAATCTAACTGATGAAAACATTTATCAAGATCAAATGTCCCAAAATGTGTAATGAGAAAAATGAATATTAACATAACCGTGAAGATATGTAACAGACTATGAGGGTGTGTGTGTAGGACCTTCCAAAATGATTGTCTGGTTTTTTCTCATTAAGAAACTGAGGAGAATCATTAGCCAGTGTCATTGAGAAAGTCAGTGCTCAGATGCTGAATGAACCAATTGTCTCTGTTTTGGTCTGTCGTTTTTTCTTCTTTTCAAAGTGTCCCAAGGCATTTTGCTCCCCTTTTGTGCTTTACCATTGGTTTCTTTCATGATTTAGAACCCTTTTTAGCTTTACTTATGCCTGATCTTACAATTGATCAAAATAGTCTTTTAAAGAAAAAAACATTCAATGATACTTTTTAAAGCACGGTAAGGAAAACTTTACTCAGAACCAACAGGTATAAAGACCATTGCAATGTGGTCTTGCACTGGGGGAGAGGAATTAGGCTCAACTCCCAATACAGCATGGGCAAGTGGGCACTTATAGCATTCATAGTGGGCATTTATAGGGGAGCAGGGTGGGGGATAAGCAGATGGAAAATGCCTAAGAGGAAATTTCAGGGGTAAGGGGTATTTTGACTAAACCAACCTAACAGGATCCTTGCTGAAGACGGCCCAAGGTGATCAGACACCACTGCGGGAATAGTGGAGGGTGAAGAATCGAATCAGATAGCAGATATAACTAGATATCCAAGATGGAACGTTCTGACTAAATTGACTTAGCAGTGGGTTTTTTGCTAAAACTGCATTGCACAAGGAATTGCATACGGGCCTAGGCAGAGGTTCAGAGGTTCAGAAGTTTGGCCACACCAACACTCTTTGTCAGTTTTTCTGAAGTTTCGAATGTTTATCGATCAGTCACATCCCATGTTTGCTCTACCAATATACTCTTGCCACCCACTACTATGGACTCTTTTGTTCTAATCTAGCGATTTTTGTTTTAAATCCAGCTTGCACATTAGGATCAACTAGGGAGTTTTTAAAAACAATTTTGCCTGAGTCTCATCTCAGATCATTATATCAGTGTCTATGAGGGTGGGGTTTCACTGTGTCTTTTAAAAAGCTCCCTAGTCAATTATAATATTCAGCCAAGGTTCAGACCTACTGCTTTCAGCTGAATAGCACACTCAGGGTCTCCCTTCTCTCCCTGTCATGCGCAGTAACCATAACGCTTATGTCCTACTCCTGGTGACAATTGCCATATCCCTAGGTAAATCCCCAGCTTCTAAAGAGTACTCCACAGTGAAGAAACATAGAAACCATGACACACTGGTGTATGCATGTGTATATATGTGTGCATCATTAAATCAAGGTGCTTTATTTCCTAACTACTTACCAATACATCCATTACTTCCATGCATTAATCAATAATGCTATACTTGCAGTAATAGCTGTCTTATCTCCTGGCAAGTGAGACATGAAAAAAAAGCAAACAAATACAGCCTCTTCTAAACATGCTTCCAGGAAACTCGCTGTAGATAAAATCTTGAGGGAGGCTTAAGCAGGGACGCTTCATCATAACTGGAGTGAACTCTGCTTAATGCACCCCTTGATGAGTAGATAATTGTTCATTGCAATCAGAAGCCTTTCTATACTCCCTTTATTTTTCTGTTTAAAAATGTTTTGGCTTTTTTCTTTTTCTTTTTTTTTTTTTTGAGAAAGGATCTCACTCTGTTACCCCAGCTAGAGTGCAGTGGCCTCATCAGAACTCACTGCAACCTTGAACTCCTGGGCTGGGGGAATCCTTCTGCTTCAGCCTCCCTGGTAGCTGGGACTATAGGCACATGCCACCACACCTGGCTGATTTTTGTTGCTATTGTTCATTTGTTTGTAGAAACAGGTCCCATTCTTCCTTAGCTTCGTCTCAAACTCCATGCCTCAAATGATCCTCCCACTTCAGCCTTGCACAGTGCTTGGATAAGAACACTTCATGTTTCATCTATTACTATTAGGCTATATACAGGATACATATATATAATATTAATATATATTAATATCATGTTATTGCCAATTAAAAAAAAATGACCACTAATAGTTAAAAAAACAAAATCAACTTGAAAGAATGCTTTTATTTAATGACACTAACAAAAACATATGTAGTATAATAATAAAGGTTATTTAACTACCTCCTGATCTGTGTACCCTTCCCAGGGGTTACCTAGAGTAGGTCAGGGAATGTTCTTCAAAAAAATGTTTCCACACATTGATGAATGCACACAAATATATAGTTACTCTGACTTTTTTGGACTTAGTTTTTGCTTTTGTTTCTTAACTTGGCCCCATGTGTCATCTGCAATTTCTATCACTCAAATGCTGAGATGTTCTCTGCTGATGTTGAGATGTTCTCTGCCTTTAAACCCTTACAGAACTCATTGTCAAAGTGTAGCATAAAACATGCCAAGGGCCTGTAACAGAAGTGTAACTTGAGAGAAGATATTAAAGAGAAACAGTAAAATATGTCACCACTTTGCTTCTTTAGGAGATGACTAAATGTTAATAATAAAATATGGGTTGTTCTGATGCTAGGAGGAGGGTACTGAATGGGATTAAATGGAAAAATAATTTCCACAAAGGGTCTTTGGAACTAGGATTAAAACAAAACCCTGATGGTTCCATTTCATTGTTTTCCTAAGATTGCCTGAGCAGGATCATATCGTGCCTTCTCTATATTCCTCTAGAGCAGTGGTTCTCAACCTGTGGGCCATGACTGATAGGAATTATATTAAAGGGCTGTGGCATTAGGAAGGTTGAGAATCACTTCTCTGAATGGAATGGATAAAAACCAGTGCTATTAGTAGGGGCAGGGGAGGAGGAAGGGGTAATATTCCTCATGGCAACAACACAAATAAGTGGCATTTTCTCAGTGTATGGTCCATGAATCATTGATTTATAAATGACATTTGGTGCTTATTTAGAATGAATATTTCTAGGCTCTAATCCAGGAACACTGAATCAGAATATCTGGGGAGAGCTTAGAAATCTCCATTTAAAAAATGCTTGAGATGATTTTAAAGCACAGGAAAGCTAAAAACAGTTAAGGTGTTACTCAGACACTACTTGTTTCATCTGTGGCTCCACACCACCCTGGATTGGTAAACAGTAAATTGGTTCTTCAGGAAAAACCTTAATAAAGTGAGAATGAGGCACATGAAGAAAATCCCAAAAAGCAAATTAACTGACATCTCTGTAACCTGCTCATTCTATGGGAGCTACTTGACAACGATCAACCATATGAGTATCTCCTAAGTACACAGTCCAGGAGAGATAATTTTGGAAATGCAGAATTAAGTGTGGAGTACCTGACCGTAAGGGGTTTATAATCTGATAGGAGGCAAACAACTATACACAAAAGTTATTTAAGGAAAAATAAATTCATCACCATAATTATTTGGGCAATAGTTTAGACTTTTCAACTTTAGCTACAGAGATAGAAATTCTCAATTGAGTCTTTTAACTTTTATAAGATTTTCCATTAAATATCCTGAGTGTGGGATCATAATGGACTCTAAATTTTTTAGTCTGTAGTCTAAAAATTCCCACTGAGGCACCTAATGTATAAACATATTATACTGTGGACTTTCAATATATATCTAGCTTCAAATATCCCATATTACTTTCTCAAAGTATTAAAAGAGTCAGAAATTCTATGAGTTTGAAATTCTCTACTGTTTTTGTATTCAAAAGTATCACAAACCACATGTTAATTTTCTCTTTCTTAGCCACAAATTTAGAGTAATCTATAGTAGGATATTAAAATTGGTTTAAAGTTGGTCCCTGTTCTCATGGACTACAGCCCAAGAAATAAGGGAGATATAAAAATAAATCATGTGCCCTAATTTGGGGTTTGGAAAATATGCATATGATTGCTGTATAGAATATATATTGTCCCCTTTGCTTGGCAAATAGTGATGATTTCAGAATTCATGAAGCAGACGAAATTTCTACACAGCAAGTAGTTATATATAAGATGAGTGGAGAGGAACATTTATTTAAAAGCAGCCCAGTTACGGGTAGGCAATAGATAAGGCAAAGAACCTTATTTTAGCTGTAGAGAGGTAGAGGACCTTGTAATGATCGGCCCAGTGAAAGGAATGTGCTCCTTAAATAGTCACTATCTGACACGTTTTCTCCATTTGGTAAATAGATTAACTGTGACACAATAGGATTCAGGGCAAGGATGAGGGAAGGAAGAAGAGCTCTCAACACAAAACGGAAATGGAGTACACCATAGGCTTGCCCCACCAACTAGATATGTCATTTGTGAAGGGAAGTTCCCATCAAAGTGTGTTCAGTGTAGAATCCTGGGATGCCTTCATTTATCAGCGGGTCCTTCTCCCAGCTGTGGCCGGAGTCTCAGATGCTAATTGCCACCACAGATTCCTAGATATACACGCTACACCCTATGACATAATCCTAAGGGAAACTGATGAGATTGGGGAAGACAGATCTCCTCAGTCCCTCTGTGAGAGATAGATAAGCAAACCAAAAGCGAACCTGACACCTTTCCCTTTAATTGATTTAAATTAGGAATTCCTCCAACTTCCAAACTGTTTTCTGATTAAGTTCAATATGAATGATGGCCCATATTGTACATGGTTGAGAGATAAGTTTTCTAAAATAATAATGAAGCAGAAATGTGATCTAGATTTGTGGAGGAGTAATCCATGCTATTCGGATGACATCCTTCAAGGTTTAGGGAGGTGGTGGTGATTAGTTTATTTTAGGTTTTAAAATAAAGATAAATCCTCCTCAATAAGCCTTCCAAAACTAAGGCTCATCTTAAAATTAATATTAATGAGATTTTATTTTTGTCAACTTTAAAAATTAATATGTGCTCATGAGAAAATATTTGGAATATAGAAAACAGAATATAGAAAATATTTGAAATATAGAAAATCCATAGTATCAGTCATAGTCACTGATAAAATTAACATTTTGGAAGGATTACTTCTTTCCTACTTCGTGTTTTAATCTGTCCACAGTTTTGAGATAAAATTAAAGTAGGCCAGTACAGTTAACCCCTGAACAACATGGGTTTGAACTGCCTGGGTCCACTTATATGTAGATTCTTTTTTTTTTTCTTAAAAGTTACAAGTGTGTCTGCCTCTCTTGCCCGCCCTCCTTCCTCCTCTACCTGATCTGCCTCTGGCATCCTTGAGACAGCAAGACTGACCTCTCCTCTCCCTCTTCCCTCAGCCTTCTCAACATGAAGACTCTAAGCAGAGATGAAGACCTTTGTGAAGATCCACTTCCATTTAATAAGCAATAAATATACTTTCTCTTCTCTATAATTTTCTTAACAGCTTACCTTATTGTGAGAATACAGTATATAATTTACATACCATACAAAATATGTGTTAATCAACAATGTGTGTTATTAGTAAGGCTTCTGGTCAATAGTAAGATATTAGTTAAGTTTTTGGAAAGGGGGTTAGCACTGCTAACCCTTGCATTGTTCAGGGTCAACTGTATATATCTTTTTATGTGACATAAAATATGCATTTTTCCATGACATGGAATAGTATGCAAGGATATTTTTAATTCTTGGATGTATTTCTTTGTTTAAAGCATGCCATAAGTTATAATATTTGTGCATTTCCTTCCTTTCAATCATAGGTACTATTTCCAAGTTTTGTTTGTTTGTTTGTTTGTTTATTCATTCATTTTTGAGACAGAGTCTCAAGCTGTCACCTTGGGTAGAGTGCTATGGTGTCGTAGCTCACAGCAACCTCCAATTTGGCCTCAAGGGATCCTCTTGCCTATATTTTTCTATTTTTAGTAGAGGCAGAGGTCTTACTTTTTGCTCAGGACGGTCTTGAATTCATGAGCTCAAGCTACCCACCACCTCAGTTTCATATAGCATTCAAGAAGAATGGACCCTGGGCCCCTTTCTATGTCTATGTAACTTGATTCTAAAGCTTTCAACGGAATGGAAATACCTTGGGGCCCTTCACCTCAATCTCTTCCATGCATCTCTAAACACACACTAAGGGCAAAGGAACAACTTGATGGCACCATCCAAAGCCTTGAATTTCATATTAAAGTGTGCTCAGATTAGAGAAATTGGTTCGAAACTCTGGGAGAACAAAGAAAATATTTAAGATATGATAGATATAGGTCACATATGAAGCCTCTGATTAAGGAAATATTTGTGTTTCAAAGTAAGCTCAGCAGAGATTAATAAGTAAATAAATAAATGAAATGTTTTTATTTTCTTTATAAGGTAGAATATTGCAAATTCAATGAAACCAGTTTTGCACATCTTTCTCTCCATCAACTCTTTATTGTGGTCATTTTTTTTTTTAACAGATTTCAAAACTGTTAACTTTTATTGTTTTTGCAAGTGATGAGGAAGGGTGAGTGCCCATAAATAAAAATAACTAAAATAATAATATAGATCAATGTGCACTTTCATACTTAGATAATACAAAAGGAAGCACATGTATCACCAGTCCTATATAAAGTGTATTTTTCTATTAAAAAAATGATTTTTTTAGCCAATGTCTGTGTAAAATTTGAAATGTTGTTCTGCGCAGAAATGGAAATAACTCAATAAGAAATTATCCCCAGAAGTTCTACTTTTTTCCAGCTCATATTAAAATAAGATAAAATGAAACTATGCTGAGACTAAAAATAAATTTGAACCATGAATATAATATAAACTATTAGCAATACTATTTTTCCCCACTAAGAGTGAATAAATGGAATGCATTTCTCTCTCAAGATCCTCTCTTACCTATATTGTTTCCACAAGGGATTTTTATTTTAATTTATTTTCAATATTCTGACCTTCGTTACCTTGATTGCAAGGTAACAAAGGCTAATAATTCTTACTACTTTGCATCATTGTAAGGATTACAAGACATATATGTAAATTAAATACCATAATGCCTATCATTTGGTAGGTCCTCATTAACATGCATTTCTATCAGGCTGTATGTCTTAAGTACCATAAATAATGTATGGCATAATCCACAATTTTTCAGTCTTGGAATTGGAGCAGTGGGAACTACCTGCTGTTCAATCATTTGAGAGGAAATGACAAAACTTAAGAAAGACTGTGTCCATTCTGAAAGCTTAAAGGCATCACTTGATTTATTTTCCTCAACAATGACCCTTTTTTAAGAATAGAGGATCAATACAGTGAGACGCAGAAGAGAAGCTCTCTTCTGATCACTGATGAAGGAAAATGGTCGCTGTGCTTTTTAAATACATGTGGCTCGCAGAGAGAATACAGAGTGGTATTTTAGGATCTATAGAACAGGAACAAAGTGGGATGTTTGAGGAAAATGCAGAGGGACCTATTAAGGGGGCCTCACAAATCAAGCCTTTGTTAGGCGTCTGTGTGACTGTTCTGCTGTCAGCATTTGTTTAGCTAACGACTCTAACTTGTTAAAATTTTAACTACGGCTTCTCCGGCTTCATTTCAAAGGATTCATAATGTTCCCTGTATTATTTGTTTTCTGTACTTGAAAAGATGATTCCACATGAGTATTTCCTATTATTTAATAGCACTGGGCGGTTATTCAACTGTCTGTCTGCACTGCCCTCCAGTTTAGCTGACTGTTCTCTCCTTCTAGCAGACGACCGATGCCTTTTATTTATTTATTTTTTAACTTGACATTCTAAACTTCATCCAGGATAAGGGCAGCTAACAAGTAATGAGAAAGTAGCCTGGAGGTGGGGAAGAGAATACCATTTGCAGGGAACATAGTGAAATTGTTGAACTAGTTGATAATTTCCAAAAACATTTTGCTAAGAAATTCAGCTACATTTTCTGACTCAAGAGTCATTCTCATCCTAGGAGAGAGAAATTATTTTCACATCTATTTTGCTAAACTGAGTCTAAACATGGTAAAGTAACTTACTCAGTATTTACTACTGGTGTGCTTCCAATACACTCTGGCTTCTCTTTAAAAATGAGACAACTTTATGAAGTTTCCTGAAATAATCTGTAAGGTTGTTGTGTTTCCATTTTACAGAGCACTGTACCAAAACTCAAGGAAGTGAATTGCTTGTGCAAGTTCATGTAAATGCTATGAATGGATTTTTCACAAAATTTGATCTAAAATATATTTCATAGTTCTTGACTTTATTATATATCCTCTTTGATACTTGTCTATTCATGAGTATTTCAAGTAATATAAAAATTAACAAAAGTAGGTATTTTCCTCAAAATGCTGACAGCCTATCATCAGAGAGAAATTTGATATACAAAAATGTCTGTAGTAAAATGTAGGTAGTGATTGATAATGGTCACCAGATAAGAACAGCAGATAACTATGGAATGAAGTGAGAGGAGAGGGATGTGAAAAAATTGGATGGGAAATGAATAGGCCTCCAGCCACTCTCTAAAATAGTGGGATTCAGTAAAAAGTGCTGGATTACCAATTATGAAATCAATGTCAGGGAAATGACCCTACAGCCATTCTAGAAGAATGATGTTCTTAATCTGGCCCATAGTGATGCAATATATTAATACTCTGATCTCCATCTATTCAGAGAATTGGATAATGTTGATTGTAATTGTACTAAAATTTACCCAGGCTTAATATGAAGAAAAAGAAAAAGGTTTGCTAAGAAATTTTGCAATAAAAAAATAAATTGAGTTGGTTCTTAATATACTTTATATTTTTAACTACTTGGAAAAACCTTTAAAATAATTTGCATATTGCATTCCTTTCACTATAGAAACTACATTTGAAAAAATGTTAGTGACATGAAACTTAAAGTAGTAAGCTTTTAACGGTCCTCTAGTTGTTAATAGGACTTTTTCTTTCTAATTGTGTTAACCTGTTATTGATTGTTGAAAAAATATAATTTGGCTAGTTTTTCAACCCTAAGTTTAATCTGTATTTCTTATACTTTCATGCTTTATTTGTCTGTAAAGTTTCTGTAACTATTTTTTTTTCTTTTGGGATTCATTTTAATTTTTAACATCTAGATCCCAGGGTTATGCAATGTGATAATGCCAACAGAAATTTGTGCGTTTTCTCCTCAATGTCAGCTGTGAACTATACGATACACTAGTTATAGACTAAAAAAAAATACACATCAGCTATGCTTTGTAAATAATGAAAGTCACCATTGTAATTAAAGACTAGCTCAGTCATGAAGGCACTGAATTTAAGTTTAAAGAGTAAATGAGGAACTCTGTCAATATTGAACTTTAATTTCCTGGCAAGCAGAATTATTGGAAGTAGCTTTTAAAACTTTGTTGGAGCAGAGTAAATTTGGACCCTCCTTATCTTGGGGAAAGAGAGATAAAACACTTGAGAAAAGAAAAAAACAATTGCATAGGGGAGGGGAAAGATAGAGGATGAAAAAGATCCCATATCAAAAATATTTGAAACCTAGAAAGCCACAAATGATGGATGTAGCAATGGATTGAGGAGAGAGAAAATGATTACTTGAGAGAAGTAATGCTGTTTGTGTTATTTGATGAGATGCCTTGTACGAAAATCAAGTAATATTCCAAACATAATGTGAATGTGTCTTCCAAGTTTTATTGTAGATGTCCAAAGGCACAAAAGAAAAAAGAGCAGAAGCATAAGAATGGTGTGTAGGATGCACCTACCTATTCTAGCACTTTACATCTATGCTCACTGCATGAGAGAATTGAGGCACAGAGACCTTTGACAAGTTACTCAAGGTCACAGAGCTAACATACAAGAGGTAAAGAAAAGCATCTAGAAATCGGAGTCAAAACCATGGTTTTCTATTACACTACTTTGCCTTAATGTCTGATTTTTCCATCAGTTTGTCATCTTCCTACTCTCATATAAAAACTGAAATGCTTACATCACAGAGTTCAGACATTTACAGAACACTGAAAAACATAAATACACTCACATCTGTCTTCAATATCCGATCAACAAATGTACCAATCAAACAGGGTGCTTTGGAGACTTGAAAAAAAATTAAGTGCTGAGGAATGGGTGGGGCAGTGTCTATCCAAAAGGTCTCCTGGGGAGTGGCTAAAGGATAATGTGGCCCAGCCTATGAGATAAATCTCCATTTGGGGCATAGAATGTCATATTAATAGCCCTGACCCTGTTGCATATTTGGCCCATTTAACAAACCTCTTTAAGCCAAGTTCTGAGCATTTGGTTTTCAACAAACTTGATTACATTGTTTTGGGGGAAATGTGGAAAGTCATTTCTCTTGATATTTAGAATCACTTGCTTTAGACTTTTCCTGTGCACATAGGCTTTTTTTTAGCCCTTCTGCTAAAAGCCACATTCCCGAGAAAGACCTATATTTTCATCACAGACAAAATAAAAATGATGTTTCTGGGCCTTCAGGGTGGACGGCCCAGAGACTTACCTACTATGGTAAAGGTAACACCCCTCCGTAAAACTTGGTCCATTGCACTTTCACAGATGAAAAATCTATCAGATTTTTTTTTTCCTATTCTGAAAGATTTTAAGAAGTTCTGACATGATAAATAGTGACTATATCATCAAAACAATAGCACAGCCAATAACTTATTATCATGTTGTTTAGCTGGTTATATTTAGATACCCTTCCCCCTCTAATCCAATGCATTATGTTAAGTTTTGAGGTTTTTTTATTCAAATTTTGCTTCTGCACCAAAGACTAGCTGTACTGTGAAGTCCCCTCAGAAGTGGGATTGGGAAAGTAGCAGACAGAGGAATTGTTTTTCATGTATAATCACATAATCAAAGCTGACTTTTCACTTTAAACAGAGAAACACAGTTTATAAACCACTGCTTTATTACATTATCCATTTTAGATATCAAAGAGATTTTTTTTTAAATAAAATCCTAGGCTTCATATGTCCAGCTTTGACTTACAGTTTAGTGAGAACATAGTTTTTCACAGTTACACTTTTGCTATTGAACTGCTTTGTGAGACTATTATGCCCAAAATTTTGCATTGACATAGATTATTTTTTTTAAACTATGATTTTGCACAAACTAGGTGCCTCTCCCCAGGGCAGGTATGCAGGCAATGGGTGTACCATAATCCATAAATGATTTTGAACAATTTCAATTACTGTTATTTTTTCAACAATTGGAAATGGCTGATTTTGCAGCTGCCACTAAATGCCTGGTTGCTTCAGGAATTTTTGTTTTTGGGATGGTATTAACTTAATGACAAACTTCACAACTCTCCATAGTATGTAAATATGTACGCACACCATCAATATCACCCCTATGGCATTTGGGCTTATTTTTCAAGGAATGGAAACTGTTTTAGATTAATTCTAATAGGAATTAATGGATCCTTAAATAAATTGTTGTTGACAAGCAACAGTTTCTGAATCAAGTATTCTCAGGTTGCCGTTTGTTCCTGGGAGCAATGTCTGTATATATTTATACCAATAGCTCATTAACTGATTCATATTTTATTTAAAGAGTCAGCTTTATGTCAAGTTGAGGATATTTTTTTAAAGCTGTTGAGTGCTCCTATAGGCAAGACACTATTCTAGGCACTTGACATCTTTTTTCTCAAATCCTTCAGCATTGATGCAGAACAGAAACTATTGTCTATATTTTGTATAAAAGAAACTGAAGACTAGCAAAGGCTACAGCGCCAAGGCAGGATGCGTGATGGGGAGTGGTGCGAAGGACAAAAGGATACACAGAGGGGACTATTACTTAGTACTTATCTGCTATATGCCAGGCACTTCAGAATAGGCCTATCGTTTAATCTCTCTAACCCTGCATGAACAGATATGCTTTTAATTAAAGTTAATTTACTTCCACTCTTTTTTAATACCTAGACAATTCAACAGATAATTACCATCGTCTGCTATTTTGTTGTGTTATTTTAATCTAACAACACGGCAAAGATGTGGGAGGGAAAGAATGTCACATAGTTCTTACAGAAATATCTTTTGGATTATTAACAATCGTGACTTTTATAGCTGATCACCTCAGCATTTGAAAACTTCTTATAACTTGGAATAGTACCTCATAAACAGACATTTTGGAAGGTCCCTCTAGGCACACAAGAGTGCTTCCAGTGAATTGAAGAAAATATATATATATTTGCATGTATCCTAAATCTCTCTAATTTAGGTGACAGAAAAATTGTCAAGGCAGATGTAAAGTCAACCCTGCACTGATTGATGATGATGGCCTCTGTCAGAAATAGGCTCCTAATTCAGAGACTACATCCATGGGAATTTTAACGTTTTGTTATTTTATTTTACAAAATTTCGGATTTTAGGCCCTCAGCCAAGGAAAGAATCATTCCCTGTTTATCTACAGGAAGTCAATTCGGTATCCTCCAATGGTAGCTTGGCTATGGCTTCAACCAGATTTCCAGTTGTGGCACTCAGTTACCATGTTGAACTTGAAGAGTAGTTGCAGGGGTGAGAGGTCAGAGCTTCATCAATATCAGGCAATCTCCTTGCCATATTTATTCAGTTTTATTAAGCACAGTGAAAGCTGTATGTTCTGGTTTCCTTATTATAAACCATACCCTTTACCATACAGACTTAATATGCATATAACTGTAAACACCAGTCTGCAAACAGATTCCACTTAAACTAGATGTTTTTATGCATAAAAGTGTTTTTCAGTTAATCTCCAGTGCTGTGACAGCCAGAGAATACTCCTAGTCTCTTTTAAAGGGAAGATTGAGACTACTACTTCATAAAGAGTGAAGTTTGCTGGATGAATGTGTTGAGCCTCAAACTAACATGTCAGTATCATGGCGGCAGGCATCGTGATGTTTCTTTTTTAAATCCTTATATAACCTTTAAAAATTGTTTCTGAGGTTAGTATAAACATGCCTTCTCTATAAAAAAATAATTTTTGAGGAATTAATGGTATTAAATACACCTTGAGTAATAAGGGAGCTGGAATTTGAATACCTTTTAGGTAGTTTCAGAAACAAATCCTCCTCATTTATATACTAAACTGGGAAGATGGTAAACTTCATTACATATCCTTTTATTTACCTTCAAGTCATCTCTCAGGCCAGTGTTGCCTAAACCACTCAGTGGAATAGTCATTCACCATCAAATACGTTCTTTGAGTTTATAGCTCACACAGCACCTCTTTCTATTCTCCTGCTTCTCTGTATTTGTTTCTTTCTCTCCTTCCCCTTATGCATCTATAGTATGAATTTCAGATTATGAATGTCACCCAAAGTCATACTCCAAGGTAGAATTCACTTTAAATAGGTAAAGGAAGGAGAAAGGTAACTGGAAAAAAATTACGTGTTCTCTTTTCTCTTTCTGGTGCAAAGCATGCTGCCGTGTGGGGAGAGGATACATGTCTTTCTATGCAACATCCATTTCAAGGGGTCTGTAGGATGGAGAAGCTCGTTCATGGATATATTCAACACTGACAAAGACTTGGGCCTCACGTTTAAAACCAATCAGCAGAGTAGAAAATGTATAACAAAAATAAAAGTAAACAGTAGAAAATAAACATCTATATTCACTGGTGGCACTGTAAGAAAGGGCTATCAACCATAGTATTTAATAAATGTATCTCCCTGTATTCCGTAGACATCTGTATAGATGTGCATATATTTGTGTACACATGTGTATATAATTTTGACTTTGTCCTATCTGTTATTTTATGTGCTCAAAATTAGATTTTAAAAATTATTTTAGATTATTCCATTACAAGGCTTATAATGTTTCTTGGTCAATTTTTCTCAGGTATTTATGTTATTTTAATTTTTATGCACTATTCCTATTATCAAAATCAAATATTGTTGTCCATATATAATCATGTAACTGGTAGATTACTAGATAAAAAATGTACAAAGTAAACTCCAAGCAGTTTATCAAGTGCTAGTTAAATAGGAAAGAAATGGCATACTGTTATCTTCATTTACATTGTTATGGAAGTTTATTATGGATTTTACAAGTTTATTCAACATTTGTATTACCCATTTAGAAACTCTTCCATTAAAATTCTTTGCCAACTTTATTATTGGAAAATTAGTATTGAATTATATAATGCTTCAATTTAGGGCATTACTTCTGTTATTATTTTTGTATTTTTCCATGTGTGTGATATCCTATTAATATTTTAAGAATTTTTTACCTCTACCTAAATATGATGTTTCTCTCTCTCTTTTTTTTTTTTTAGAGACAGAGTCTCACTTTATGGCCCTTGGTAGAGTGCCACAGTGTCACAACTCACAGCAACCTCCAACTCCTGGGCTTAGGCGATTCTCTTGCCTCAGCCTCCTGAGTAGCTGGGACTACAGGCCCCTGCCACAACACTCAGCTATTTTTTTGTTGCAGTTTAGCCAGGTTGGGGACTGAACCTGCCAACCTTCGTATATGGGGCTGGTGCCCTACTCACTGAGCCACAGGTGCTGCCCAGTATGATGTTTCTTAATAGTCCTAACTATTATCAATGACTATTATTGTTCCCAAATGCATGGCTTATCTGTATTTATAAGTTTCCACAGACATTTACATTTTTAATCAGGTAAAGCATCATGAATACAAAATGTATCATGATCCAATAAGTTTCCTCTAAGTTGCAGAAATCTTTAATATTTGTTGGACCACCTATCAGCATTCCCGCTGATTACAATAGCTCTGCCCCCCATTTTAAAATAATATTTTTGTAGATGTTCAAAATAAGCACAACACCTATTTTTTTTTGTTCCATTGGCTAAGTTTCATGTATTATATCCAAATTTTAAAAATCATTTTCACCTTATAGTGTGTTCTTACAAGAAACTTTAGAACCCTTATTTAGATCATCTTCAATATTTTTGTTTCAAATATTCTATTTACTACAACACTTTGCCAATTTCCAAAGAAACCATTGAAATTTTGAAGTCTCCATAAATTAATGCATAAATATTAAAATATTATGGATGTCACATACTCTTTTTCAGAAAGAGTCATGTTCTCTCCATTTGAACATATGTTCTTCTGCATTCTTTGCTTAGACCTGAAACAATTCACATATGTTCTGTTGCTCAGATTTTGCCAGGACTACTTATAAATAATTTACATAATTCATTGATAGTCCGAGTATGTTTCATCATATTGGAAAAATAGAAAACGTTTTTGATGAAGATGAATTTATCTCTGATTAATTTCCTAAGCCACTACTTATTTGACAACAAAATTTCTTTGAAGATTATTACCTGTGAGTATATTTGGGGAGTGTATATCACCTGCTTTCCCATTACATGAACTAATGCATTTACAAAACCCAAATTCAAAATTATTGAGTAGACAACAGGTAAATGATCAAGTTTATTAATAAATTCTACTTTTACAGAAATGATCAGAATTTCCAAAATATTTATATTCTAGTCAATAGTTCTGTTTTTTTTATTTTGAAATTTCTGCAGTTCAGGTGCTCTTCAAATACTGCATTTAACGTTTGGGGTTTGTAGGTCCCCCAAAACATCCTGGTTTGTATATTTTCTGTGTATATACCTGATCTCCTTCCATAGAAAAGTGCCTTTTTAAAAATAAAATTATCAAAGGAAAATTGTTTGTCCTCAATTACTGAAATGCTAGAAGAATTTTTTTTACCCTAAAAACTAAGTTTGTCCATTAGTTTGCAACTAACCTTATTTATTCTTTTATGAATTATTCATGAGGAAAGGCAATTGTCTTTAGAGATTACATGTTACTGTTCAATAATGCAATTTCATTGTTTCAATGTATTAGTAGATTGTTATTAGATTAATAAATTAACTGATAATAGTATTGTATTCTGAGGTTTATTTTCCGTAAGCATGATACTTTTTGACATTATTATTTAATTAAATTTTCTGATATTTAATTTGGAATTTTTAAATGCTGTAATTAAAATTGTTCTAAGGAACTCTCATTTTTTTTTTTCTTAAGAGACAGAGTCTCACTTTCTCACCCTCGGTAGAGTGCTGTGGCGTCACAGCTCACAACAACCTCCAGCTCTTGGACTTAGGTTATTCTCTTGCCTCAGCCTCCTGAGTAGCTGGGACTACAGGCACCCACCAGAACACCTGGCTATTTTTTTGTTGCAGTTTGGCTGGGGTGGGGTTCGAACCCACCACCCTTGGTACATGGGGTCTGGTGCCCTACTCACTGAGCCACAGGTGCCACCAGGAGTTCTTATTTTATTCTCATACTATTTATATTCATATCATGGAATAAATGATATATATACAAAGAGAGAGAAATTTATATAACATGGTGATGATAACTACAGTGTTTGAAACTTTTACAGGCAAAGCATTCTAAGCCTAGAGCCTTGTTTTGGGAATTGTTCCACAGATAATACATTAAAATTAAGAAGGCTTAATTTTATGTATTTTTCTTTTTTTTTTGCATTAATGATTATTTTTCCTCTTACATATTATTATTCTTGGATATTCCATCGAATAGTTTCTATTTGGATTCTCTTTAATGATAAAAGTCCAGTCTAGTGGGATTTTGCTGCCATATTAACATATTAGAAGAGAAGACAATTGTTAATTTCAGTTAGAGTTAGGTAAAAGAGAATTATACTTTATGATGTATAATTAAATAGAAACCAACAATTTACCTAGACACCTCATAACTCAAAAGTAACAAAAGAACACCTACTGGTTTTACTTATGTAATAAGTTACAGGAAGATGTGGTGATGGCATGGTGACTGACTATAATAAAGACTATTTGATTTTCTTCTGAAAAGAGGCTAGAAAAACTAAGAATGTGCCAGAATCTGTCTGGCCTGTGTTATATATTTTACTTCTCACCTTCTACATGGTAAGTCACTCTAGTGATTCAAAATAAGAATGGTTGTCTGGAAAAGGGCATTCAAATCACAAGAGCTAGACTTTTTTTATATTGACGACCATTATTCATAACTTAGAAAAGGTAATATTTCATTTCTTTCACCCATCATTTATTTGTCATGACTTTCAATCATACTGTCATTTAGGCCACAATCTTCTAGACTCAATATAATACCTGTTAGTGTTCTAAACTTAGTCAAAACTAAAGATGATTTTTCCTTCTTTTTTGATCCTGTATTTTGACTCTTATGTCCCCAGTTTCCTGCCTCATACAATCAAGAATAACTTAATGCATATCTCTCATATAGTGGAAACTAAAGTGCCACCTAAAACAGTTTTGAGTCTATTGTTATAGAGTTCATATTCTCGTGGGAAGAGTAGGCCAATGAAGTTTCTCAAACTTCATTTGTTCCTCATAAAGTGGTAGGACAATTTTCAGAATTTTCCATACTTCTGCTGAGCTTCTGCTTGAAGATAGAAATGTTACATTTACCTAAACTATTTTCAGCCCCAGAGTTTGCATTGCTGAGGGGTGTAGCCTTTAGATAAGTTCCTGGAATGCCTACACAAGATAAAGATTGTTTTGAACTGTTTATTAATTTCCCAGAGGGAACATTGTAGGCCCATATGCTCTGCAATGTCAACTTCATTTTACTGTCTTTGAGATAAACAGAGACACATACAATCTTGAAACAGAAAAACAATAATCTTAAAAAGAATACAAAGTTGGTGGACTTATACCAAGTTCTAATTTCAAAATTTACCCAAGTGGTTATTAAGACAAGGTGGTACTGGAATAAAGATGGACTTATGGAAAAATGAAATAAAATTGAGATTCCATAAATTAACATATATATCACTGTTCAACTGATTTTCAACAAAGGTGCCATGTCTGTTCAATGAGGTATGATACTCTTTTCAATAAATAATAAATGGTGCTGGGGCAACTCAATAGCCACATGCAACAGAGTAAATTTGGACACAATATATAAAACTAACCCCAAATGTATCAAAGAGCTAAATGTTTGAGCTATAAAACTCTTAGAAGGAAAGGTTGGTGTAAACCTTTATAATATCTTTTTTTTTATTTTGCAGTTTTTGGCCTGGGCTGGGTTTGAACCTGCCACCTCTGGTATATGGGGCCGGTGCCCTACTCCTTTGAGCCATAGGTATCGCCCTTTATGATATCATATTTTGCAATAAACTCTTAGATAATGATACCAAGAATACAAGCAATAAATTATAATAAAAAGACAAATTGGACTCTGTCAAAATTGACAGCGTTCACACATACAAGCATACTATTAGAAAAATTAAAAAACAACCCACAAAAACAAAAGAAAATACAGTAGAACCTCCACAATTGACCACCTCTCTACATTGACCACCTCCTTAAATTGACCTAACTTTCATAGACTGGCTGTACACCAATATGTATCAGTACAGTAGGCCTATTTCCTTACGTTGACCACTTCCAAATGGTGACCAGTTTGTTAGAGTCCCTTGGGTGATTCTTCTGTATTTACATTTTTGTTTGTTTGTTTATTTTTATTTTTTAGAAATAGTATCTCACTTTGTCACTCTCGGTGGAGTACCATGATGTCACAATCACGGCAACCTCCAGCTCTTGGGCTTAAGTAATTCTCTTGCCTCAGCCTCCTGAGTAGCTGGGACTATAGACTCTTTTGTATTTATAAATCACATATCTGATAAAGAGTTTATATCCAGTATACATAAAGAACATTTACAATTAATTAAAAGAAGAGAAATAACTCAATTAAAAATTGTGCTAAGGATCTTAAGACATTTCTCTAAAGAAGATATACAAATGGGAATGAATCATAAAAGAAAAGACATGGGCAGTGCCTGTGGCTCAAAGCAGTACGGCACTGGCCCCATATGCCGGAGGTGGTGGGTTCAGGCCCAGCCTCAGCCAAAAACTGTAACAAAAAGATGCTCAATATTATGGGCTGTAAGGGATATGCAAATCAAAGCCCACTGAGAAACTAGGATGACTAAAATAAAAAAGGTAAATAATAAACAAGTGTTAGAAGGTGGAGAAACCAGAATCTTAAAAACTGCTATTGCAAATCTAAAATGGTGCAGCTTCTGCAAAACAGTTTGACAGGTGTTCAAATAATGAAACACATAATTACTACATGACCCAATAATATTACTCCTGAGTATACACCCAGAATAAATGAAAACATGGCCACACAAACATTTGAATATGTTTAATGCCACATTTTCCAAAATATGCAAAAGGGTGGAAATAACTCAAATGTCCATTAAAAGATGAATGAATAAACAAAATGGATATATACACACAATGGGGTAGTATTTGGCCATAAAAAAGCAATGAAGTGCTACTGTGCTTTGAATATTTCTCTTCTACAAAAGTTATATTGAAATGTAATCTGCACTGTGATAATACTGAAAGTGAGGCCTTTGAGAAGTGATTGGTCTTGGGGGCTCTTCGTGAATAGATCAGGCATTACCATGAGAGTGGAAATGGTGGCTTTCTAGAAAGAGGAAGACACAACTGTGCTAGCAGGTTAGCGTACCCAGCCCCCTCACCATATGATACCCTGTGCTGCCTCTGGACTCTGCATAGAGTCTGCACCGAAAAGAAGGCTGTCACCAGACTCAGCCCTTTGACTTTGGACTTTTCAGTCAGGCGCCATAACTCTAAGAGTTCTTCATAAATTACCTAGTTTCAGGTATTCTGTTATAAGCAACAGGAGATGAACTAAGTATTGACACATGCTGTAATGTGAATGAACCTCGAAAACATTATGCCAATTGGCATAATCCATTCATGTGGAATGTCCAGAAGAGATAAATCTATAAGACAGAAAGTAGATTAGTGGTTTCTTAGGGAATGAGCAGATAGGGAAAAAAGGGTGACAGTTAAGGGTCATGGAGTTTTCAAGATGATGTCAGCAACATAGCATGGTAGGAGTCACCAGCTTTTGTTCTATAAAAAACAACCATAGACAGATGTCCATAAATGAAAATAGCCTTAGAAGGGCTCAAGAGTCCACTTAAGAACCTTCAGTAACACAGTGAAGCATAAAAGGGAAAACAATTACATACAAGATTGCTGAGGAGATGGGCTTAGTGGAGACATCTGGAGACAGCTGGGATGATAGAAAAAGGCAGCAGTTATCTGTGGTAAACATATGGTGGGTGCCATCACAGTTTTCAGAAACCTACTGTGTGGATGACCCCGGTAACCACTGCTGCTGAGCACTCCAGCAGCACCATGGCAGCCATGAACTTCCCACAGCTTTCACAGTGGAGGATCCCATATGTTTGTTAGCTCCAACCCTAGCGGTCTGTTCCATGGAGGACACTGGCTCCTTTTATCAATGACGTAAGGAACAGCCATAGCAGCCATGGACCCCTAAGAGGGAAACACTGCTGTACCCCACCTCTGAAAGAGTTATAGCTGTGCTTCTTTAGGACTAGACCTGCCAACACCATCCCAGAGTTGAGGTTGTTCTGTGACCACCTCCACTTTAGATCTCAGCTCTACAGCTGGTCTGTTCAAGCCCATGCTGCAGACCAAGCTCCACAACTTCTCTGTGGGCACCCTGTCTGGGACAGTATAGCCACCATTCCAATGAGCTGACCATTGTTCCTGGCCTCATGCTACTGCCACTCCATGCACAGCCATAGTCAGGTTCTTGGCTCCATGAGTGCTCCACAGTACATGGTGCTCATCAGTCCTCTTAAAGACAACTCCAAGAGAACTTAACCTAGACCCATTATAATAAAACTGTCAAAAATCAAAGGGAGAAAAAATTTAAAGTAGCAAGAGAAAAGAAACATCTCATACCAGGGAAGCTCTACAGGCTCTTAGAAAATATCTCAGAATACTTACAGGCCAGGAGATAGACAGGGGGATGATATATTCAGTGTGGTAAAAGAAAAAGGAGAGAGAAAGAAAAAAACCAAAAACCAAAAAAACAAAAAAAAAAAACCACTTCCAACTAAGAAAACTTATCCTAAAAAGTTGTCCTTTAGAAATAAAGGAGAGGTATCTCTCAGCTGAAACCTTTCAGGCGAGAAGAGGATGGTCATCAACTTTTAATCTCCTAAAACAAAATAACTTTCAACCCAGGATCCTGTATCCAGCTAAACTGAGTTTCATCTATGACGGAG
>NW_003852602.1:640619-649782 GCF_000181295.1 Otolemur garnettii | reverse complement strand
AAAAAAAAAAAAAAAAGAAATAAAGGAGAGGTAAAGATTATCCCAAACAAACGCTGAAGTTCATCATCACTAGACCTGCCTAACAAGAAATGCTAACCAGAGTTTAACTATTTTATCTTTTTTTTTTTTTTTTTTTTGCAGTTTTTGGCCCGGGTTTGGGTTTGAACCCACCACCACCGGCTTATGGGGCCTGCGCCCTACTCCTTTGAGCCACAGGCACCGCCCTAACCAGAGATTTTCAACCTGAAGTGAAAGGATGCTTATTAGTAACATGAAGTCATATGAAAATAAAAAAACTCACTGATAAAGGTTTTTCATATGTATCTTCTCAGCCATCTAAGAGAGAAATAAAATATTTTCTTCAGCAGGGGAAAAAAAGAAAGCAGGGTTTCCTCCTGATTCTAATTTATACAAAGTGCAGCACTAACAACTACATGCTCACGTGGGACAAAAACTTGGTTAGATTTATGTAAGGCGGAGAGAGGGAAGGGGTCGGGTAAAGTCCTACCCAACGGGTACAGTGCACGACTGTATTGCACACTTCCCGGGTGAAGGAGACAAATACCGCCTGCACTTTAGTCTCACACAAGCAAAACCTGTGTGATCTAATCGTATGTGCCCCCATATTAATCTACAATTTAAAAAAACAAGAAACGTGTGGAAAGCCGACACTGTGCGTCCGGGATGAAGCCAGTGGGGGCACAGTCAAAGGCTTTGAGGGGCTGGTGGGGTCTGAAGATCACCTGCTGGGACCCAGATTTCTTGTGGAAATGATAATAAGGAGAAAGCTTACGGGTCATAAATGACAGCGCACAAGAAGGGGAACCCAGGGACGCGGCAAAGGGAAAGTTTGAGATTGTGGCCATGCCTGGCGGGGATGGAAAGACAGTTTACTGGAGAATGTCGCTGCTGCCCAGGGCCCCCAAAGCTGGAAGGGAAATGGCTGGAGCCTCAGCCTCACTGCCCACCGCCACCACCCCTCCCTGGAAGCCGAAACGGAATCCCAGTGTTCTTTAGATTCCCTGTTCTTTACTACCCTGCGAATACCACGGGAATTATTGCTGCAGCCATAATGTTGAAACAGAAGAAGCAGAATCAGCACCAGCCGCGGTCTCCGCAGCACCCTCTGTTGTCAGAGCCGGAAGGGAGCGGAGATGAAGAGGGTGGGAGTCCGGTGGGAGGACCAGCCTCTGGACCCAACCCCATGGCCAGGGGCTAGCCTGTGACACTAAGTCAGGATACCAAGTCAGGGGAAGATGTTTGGAACAAATACATCACCAATAAGGAACTCATATCTAGAATGAATAAAGAACTCTCCCAGACAAGCGATCGGAAAAATTGACAAAAGACCAGAACAGACACCTTATAGAAATGGAGATCTGACTGAAAAAGAAACTTGTGCACAAGTACTCAATGTCATTAGTCATCAAATAAATGCAAGACAAAAAAAACAAAAACAAAAACACCACTTTGAATGTGGAACTCTTGTGCACTGCTGATAGGATTATCCATTCTCCATTAAGATTATTTTTTCTTGGACCCCATATTTGTTCTCATTCAGCCTTATAAGCAAAACTAGGTCACATATGCCACGATTTGCACAGATCTCCAAGAAACAATACACGACTAAAAAGAGAAACAAAACTGAAAACCGGGAAAGGAATTCTCAAAAAAACAAGCACTCCATTATGAACAAAGAGTTTTAAAAACTCTGCTTCTTTTTCCCAAATCTCCAAATCATCTTCTCTTCCCCGTCCTCCAGATACACTGTGCCCCCACTGGTCTTAATACATATCAGGGAAAGGAGTCCGTTAAGTTTCCCCTACAGGATAAACTGCACGTCCACCTTTAAAGAGAACTATTATCTAATAATTCGTTTTGGAGGGCTGAAAGCTGTACAAATGTTTTTGTTACATAGACGCCACGTGTCATACATATGTTAGGGCTTTTAGGGGGCCCCTCATCATAATAGTGTTCCTTGTACACAGTAGTTTTTGCCCCTGTTCCCTTCCAACCCCTCCTTCTTGGTTTTCATTGTCCTTTACATCTCTTTATGCCCACGTGTGCCCATCATTTAGCTCCCAATTATTAGTGAGTACAGGTGGTGTTTATTTTTCCATTCCTGAGATACTTCACTTAGGAAAATGGTCTCCAGGTCCATCCAGGTTGCTGCAAAAGACATTATTTCATTCCTTTTTATGACTGAGTAGTACTCCAAAATATCAATTCATGGGTGATTAATGTGATCTGGTAATCCTAGAGGAAAAATAAAAAGTAAAAATCAGTAATTTCAGGTACCTCCTAATCCATTGATTTTTATCTTATTCCCTTAGAACCAGTGATAAGGGCCAAAAAGTGGGTAGGCAGCCTAATAAGTACAGTTTGAATCTTTCCCTTGTATTTATACAGTTGGGAAAAATGTTTTATTTTTTTTCGCTGAGATTACGAAACCTGGAGGATGAGACTTTAGAGCTAACAATAGCTGTCTTCCCCAGCACAAGGAAAAAGCTTGTCTGCAGAATGAAGCTACGAACAGACAATGATGAGAGATTGATGGAAACAATGGTCTTTGAAGTATTTGATTCACTTCAGCTCCAGAGGCTCCAATTTCTTCAGCTCATCCTTTGATCTTGTGAGTTTCCCCAGTTACTTCGCAGATATAGTAGTCTATAAATTTTATTGTAATTTCAACTTCATCCAGTTGTGTTTTTATCCCTGCAATCAGTTTCCTTTTGTTGTTGTTGTCGTTGTCATTGTTATTTTTGCCATTTATCCTCCAAATGTCTAGTTAATGGATATTGAGACTAATTATATAAAAGTTATATAAAGTCATAGTGATAGTTTATTCTTCATGAAATGGACCTTTCTCTCATCTTAAATACTGAGATATTCATCTCTAAGTTTATTGCATCCTGTCCATTCTACATGGCTACTTACAGACTTGCAAGAGCTTTTTCTAGATGTCTAATCAAACTCTTTCTCCCTTTCCCAAGGCAGACTGATAATAATAGAATTTGGCAAAAAGAAGTTATAAAAAATTAATAATAAATAAGCCAGCAAGTAAAATTTCTCCAAAATCTTTACTGCAGCATCTGCTGGACACTACCTGGCTAGATCCCTCTCTCTATTCTGCCATATATATTATTTCTATGGTTCTTTGAACCTGCCCCATGTTCTGCCCACGTTCTGGAATATGCTTCTTTGTGCACTTTTTTTTTAACTGGAGTAAAATGTCTGACAACCCTTCAATTGTTATATTTAGTTGAAGCCACTGATTAATACATGTCATAGGTAAGTCATAATATTCCTACTGACTTTTCTTACATGCTCACAATCAATTTATTTGTTATCATAGTGAGATATTATAATTTTTTCTTAGACATTTTTAAATGGAAAAAGAAACTTCATATTTGTTATCACAGTGAGATATTATATTTGTTCTTAGACTTTATTTTAAATGGAATAAAAGAAACTTCATACTTTAGACTTGCCACTCAACTTCTGCGCATCTCAACCTTCGCATTGTACTGGGCTAGAGAAACCACAAGAAATAGTCCCCTTTCCTTATGAATGATAGTCTTTAGTAGAGGTGACATGCAGGTAGTCTGCTTGCCTGAAAGATAGGCTATTAAAGTTGTCCGTCTCTCTTAGGGAGGCTAGGAAAAGCCTAATTTATCATCAAGTCTTAATTTTGAGATCATTTTTCACTAGAAGTCGTCCATAGTGCCATAGTCTGGTTAAAACTGAAGTTTATAGAACTGAGTAGCATGTTCTAAATAGCCTTACCTATTTAATCTCTCTCTTTCACATCATAGTATGAGCTCCATGAGAATAGAGACCATGTCTTATTTATCCATCAATGGATTCCTTTATACAAAGTGCCTGAGTTTTATTTTCTTATAAATGAATACCAAGGCTAGATGCTTTGTATTCACAAAGGGAAAGCACAAAGATGTAAAAGTAGACAAGAAAAACTCGTTTTATTAACAAATAAAAGAAAATAAATGAAAACAAAATGAGTATTTGTGTCACACTGACTATATTCTGAAAAACCATGACTTCTTGCAAATTTTTATGGTATCACCTCAATGCTAAGCAAATATCTGGGTCTATAAATGAAGCATATACAATATTAATTTTTTTCCAATTAATTTTACACAAATACACTTAAATGGGAGCATTAGGGAATGACTTGTCTCTCATTATCTTTGCAAATGTTAAGAGGAAATCTACAATGCAAATACTCTTTTAGAACTATGAACTAAATCTAAATGTTTTCTTTGAGGGTGGGATAGAGTAGATATGCAGACAGAGTGTAAATACCAAGCAGTGAAAAGAATCGTTTTTTTTGGCACATGGTCATAGAGGCTCAAATGAATGGAGATTAAGAAAGGAGAAGGGATTTGGGAGTGAATTCACAGCGGGCAGATCATTTCTTATGTGTTCCAATTCATTCATGTGTGAAATGGCATCATATCATAAAATGAACCATTAGGAAGCCAGAGAATAGAGCATATGGGGAGTAAGTTCCTGAACCACATCAAAAAACAAGTGTGTGTGTGTGTGTGTGTGTGTGAGTATATGTGCATTCCAGTAATGTGTAGAATCTAAAAACTTATCTGTTCTTGATGTTTACACATTATAAGGCAGGCAGGTTTAGAACCGTAGAAAGTTCTGGAGAAGGTATTCCTAGTACTCTAAGGATAACATCATCCAGAGAACTTGTTACAAGATCACAAAGTAAAAAACCCCTCCCTTAACCCCACATTTAGCAAACATATCTGAGTGGTAAAATCTGATGAATCCGTATATTTGCCTATCTTTGCTTTTACAAACTCTCTAGCATTATAAGACAGTAAACGGTCAATCTTGGTAAACACAAACTATGTAGTAATTCAGTGTCACAGTCATTAAGCAATATTTCAAGACTCTAACCTTATGCTGACCTATTGACTCACTGCAAGAAGCTTTGTACAACATAGCCAGTTGTATAAAAGGATTATCCTAGATGCTCTAGCTTCACCATGTCTTGGGATTCTATTCCTGTATCTCCCCATCTCCAGGATTATTGGTTGCCTTCTACATATATATTTCCGTCACAGCTCACCTCTAAATATATTTTTTTACATTTATCTTTTTTCATCTTCAGCACATTTTTTAAAAACAGTATTTGAACCACAGCACCATTTGGTTATGTGAACTTATTATCTATTCAACCTTCTGAAGTTCAGTGTTTTCCATCTGTAAAATTATGATTATAGTGCAAATTACTCCCCTCCCCAAATTCAATTTTAACATTTAGGAAATTTCAGGCAGTGAATGAATGATAACTTACACTGATTCTATTAGGGCTTCATGGAGTATTATGACGACACTACAGTCTCAAATACTTGTTTTCTCCAATGCCAGGTTCTCCCATGTCCCATGTTGGGTGAGGTGGGGCTGGGAAAAGGGGGAACAGAAAGAGCAGACATGTAACATGGGCTCAAAATTCTACTAGAAAAAATAACCACAGAGGGAATCCAGAGAATGTAGAAAGGAAGAAAAACATAAACATAAAACAAGTTAGATATAAGACTAACAATACAAACAATCAATTACACTTAAAACCATTTCTATTTTGTCAACAGACTATAAAAATAGAAAAGCTTCTGATAAATTTATTTAAAGATAAATAAGAGCAAGAGCAGAATTTAACATTAGGAACAGTAAGGGGACCCTAAATATATATGGAGGAATTTTGTTAAACATTGGAGATTTCTAAATGCAATCTTTTTTTGATAATTATTTAAATGTATATTTTTTTCTACAGAAGTTTTACTAATTTTCTTTCATGAATACTGGCTCAAAATTAAAAACGAAGACTGAATAGGTGCATAACTATTAAGAGAAGCAATAGAAATAATTATCTCTCAAAAATATAATTACTAAGTTTGAATTATTTAATAGGTAAAAAAATACTAGCAAAATCGCCTAAAATCTTCACTACCCTATTTTGGACAGATTTCTATTATCAGCTATACCTGAATACCCAGATATAGAAATGTAGGCATTACTCACAGTGAATTATTCTGGGAATGATTTGCATATATAAAAAAAGTACAGCTTAATTCATTTACATTAACTGGTTGACATTGTATCCTGTCATGAGAACCAGGATGATTCATCCAAAAAAACAACAAAATCACTACTTCCTATATTTCCCAAGAAGTTGTATGGAAAGTTTTACCACCACTGTCATAGAATTAAATTTAAATAAATACATTAACTTAGGAGGAGAGACAGGAAGGGGGATAGAGCAATCTCCAAATGAAGAGAGTAAGTATTAGTATAAAATATATACACACTAATGTAGGAAAATAGAATGTGAAAGGCACTAAATGGAATGGATTTCAAAGAAATTTCTAGATGGTTTAGTTTGATTGACTCCAACAATAAATAAGAATCAATAAGTTGGGAAAAAAATAACTTTTGGGGAAAGTATATTTTGTTCAAAAATTGGCACATACTGAAGATAAGAGGCATGTGAGAGTACAGTATGTGAGGAGTGAAACATTGTTACTTTAAACATTTGAATGCTCCTTAATAATCACGAATCTAGCAGAATTGAGTGCAAGAGGTAAAGTGAGGAGACATAGGCAAATTCATTCAAATGACCTCTAAGTTCAGGTAGGTAAGAAAGGAAGAGACCTCTGTCTACTAGAGGTGGGAAAGGTTTGCTGAGTCACACAGAGCGTTAAATCTGGAAGGATTCTTAGCAATCTCATTTCCACTGCTTCATTTTACACAGGAGAAAACTGAGATCCACCTATGTTCACAGCTATACCTAAAATTCGTGATAAAGCAATGACAAGAACAGCGATTTTCTTTGTAGATGCAGGAACTTGTTCCTCTGGAGAAACGATGACATTGTGATCTCGTCTTTGCAGAGAATAAATCTAGTTTCCTCTATACTCATGTGAAGTTTTATCCTTATTCACTCTTCTTGATACAGCCTGATACCTTCACGGGAGCTGTTGATTAATTACCAAGAATTGTCAAACTCTGCAGTGACATCCCCCAGGCAAAGGTTGTCTTCCTGCCTGAAATGCCAATCTGGGTGAAGGTCTGGGACACTCCATGTTTTCTGACCTTCTTGGCTGTGTGGCTTCTCTGCCTGGGGCTGCTTCAGTGGGTAGAGGGTTGACTTTAACAAACAAGATGCTGCTTCCCCACCAGCAGGCCTGCTGTTGCTGTTGTTTCTAATGTTCCCAAGGCGGGACACTCCATATGCTCTCCTACCATGGCCCCGGCAAGGTGCTGAATGACTGCACAAGTGAATGGGAGGAGTAGGGACCAGTGGAATTTCAAAAGAGGGCTGGCATTAAGCCTAGTTAGGCAATAGGAAAAGGCAAATACTGTATCATGCAGGAATGGGGCTTCTGGGCCCAAATGCTAAGAGCTTAGTTTCTGGTCCTGCTAATCTCCCCAGGCAGTTAAAAGCAGTCAAAACAAGAATAATAACATCAACGCTGCTTTGCAATCAAGTCTGAATATAACTTTATGATTCTTAAATTCCTAGAAGTTAAACTTAATAATAACAACATTACCATCCAGTGATGACATAGGTTTTACCTCTTAGGAATGTTATTTAATTGGGAACAACATGATGAGCCTTAACTATATTTACATCCTTCATATAGCAATTATTATATAAAATAACAATTCAAATTATGGTTCGGGACACACAAGAACAAAAAGAGAGCCAACAAAGATCTATGTATAATAGAAGTCATGAAAATATGTTTTGCCCATCTCTGCTGCAGATATGAAGACACTAGCTGCTACCCTTCAGATTCTCCACCAAGCTTGCACCAAGCCTGAGCTGCATGAGGGCTGCAAGGACATAGCATAGTGGGGTCACTGAGAGGTTAGCTGGTGAGATGAAAAACTCCTTCAACAAGTGATTTTGACCTGACAACCCCCCAGAGACCCTGCTGAAATTTGCTTGGAACTCTGCTGCCGTCTGGGAGTCTTCTGAACACAATTACTCTGCCTTCTGCCTCCTCTTTCATAGGAGACACACCAACATTTCATTCTGAAGACACTTCCTACCTTTTCTCTTCCCCAAATCTCTCTCTTCAATGTCTGCCATCTGATGTACGTCTCAAATATCTAATACTCTTCTTGTCTGATTCTTGAGAACTCAAGCATGTAAGAATATTTAACCTATTAGTCATTATGAAAAATGTAAATAATTAAATACCCAAATGCATGATGAGGTTTTGAATGGTTATAATAGTAAAACGTACTGACGTCATACTTTTAAAAAGTAAAAATTATATTTTGGGCTAATGCTAACATCTATTTAAGAGAGTTATATCTTTGTTAAGATCGCGATCTTAGTAAATTAATCTACAAATCGAACAATGGGCAAAGATTGTAAGATTTTACAATGCCCAAGATTGGGATGATAGGAAAAATTTGACTGTTCTATAGTCCCTTAAACAAGAAATTTTTACTGCTAAGATTATTTTAATTTCCATATTAAACGATCACATTGTACCATGTATTTCTTTTTGGAGTTTAGGCATTGATCCCTGCTTTCTCTCCTAAACTCGAAACTCCATGAAGGGAAAGACTATCCTTGCCTGATTTATGGATGTTACCTCTACTGCCTAAGATCATGCTGGGCACAAAGTAGTGTGTCTTTAGGATAAATTCTAAGGAATTACCATGGCTTACAGATTCTCTTCCTATTTTTCCTAAATCGTTGCATTATGCCCCTAACGTTATGGGAGACAACTGTGAGCAACTGTAATTGTTAATTGAAGAGAAAGAAAATTTTAAAAGAATGAAGGAATGAATTGAATGAATCAAGAACCTAAATCCATGGAATACAAATAATGAGATAATACTATTTGCTTGATAGCATGCTTTTTAAAAAAAACTTCTGGTAGGTACCAGCCTGGATACTTGATAACATGGATTAATTAAACATACATTTATTTACTGCATATTGTGTATCAGTTACAGGGCTATACCTTGAGTAAAGAGAAACAAATGACACTTGTTTGCAGGCTTCAATGTATTCCATTTATCAAGGAGAGTAAAGAAGTAAAAAACTAAAGTATGGTAACCTATAAAGGTAACTATGAGAGAACTATATCTTAAGAGCTCTACT
>NW_003852602.1:595855-640528 GCF_000181295.1 Otolemur garnettii | reverse complement strand
CAACTCCTGGGCTCAAGCGAGTCTCCTGCCTCAGCCTCCCAAGTAGCTGGGACCACAGGCGCCCACCACAATGCCCAGCTATTTTTTGGTTGCAGCTGTCATTGTTGTTTGGGGGGCCCAGGCTGGATTCGAACCCACCACCTTAGGTGTATGTGGTTGGTGCCTTAGCCATTTGAGCCACAGGCACCAAGCCTACTTCATTTAATATTTAAAGCCTTTCTAAGTGGTTAAAACTGGAAAGGATAGACTAAATTCTTATTAATCGTTATATTTGAAAGACTATCTAGCATTGTGTGATACACATTGTAGCATTCTCAAGAACTGTGCTACTCTGTCCAACTCTTCACATAGTTTCTCACATAACTGGATGCTAAAGTGTCTGGAGTTCCTCATATAGAAGTAAGGGTGGATGATTACTGAGCCACAGTGACATGAGAGTCTTCTCTTGGCATTGCTGGTCCTGCACAATAATCTCATGAAAGTTGCATGATTTAAGTATGTGTGTCAGAAAATCCTGAAGGAAACTATGAAACAGTTGCCTGAGTTATAATTGTAAATAGCAATCTATGAAAAACAAGAATCTGCCAAGTGCTATTAACCAAATCACTATTCTATGAATGCTGCTTCTAAAGCTTATTCATTCTGATTTCTATTCTGTATACATCTATCATTTACAGTTATTTATGCAACCGAACTCAGACCCACTCTAATAAGCACAAATTAACCTTGTCACTTGTACCTAAATCTCTGAAACTTTCACCCACATAAAACTTTAATAACTAAAAATAAATTTAACACAATCGAGTATGCTCTTATTAAAAGAGTTATTTCAGCACTTAGAAACTATTTCAAGATAATAGATATTTCTTTTGCAAGTATAGCATGAATATACTGAATGCATGGCATTTAGAAAAGAATTCACATCATTTCCGTGGTCAATATCTTTTCCCGTATCATTGGGGATCATGCCTCTTAATCTGCCCTCATGTCAGATGGCGTTATTTTGTAAGAGGTGTTTCATTGCTTTAAAACCATCTTCTGCTTTCTCACTTTTACAGCTCAAATTATGCACATCACAAATGCAGGAGCATGATACGCAGCTGTAGAAACAGCTATTCATGACAGTCTACGTGGTGGTTATAAGGCAGTTCCACTACATTTTACTTAAGACCAAGTCATGCTTTTTATGTCCAGGAATCAGATTAATACATCTTTATGATTGATATTTCTTTTAAATCAAATAGTCCTCCCATTTAAAAAAAAAAAAAACCAGGTCATTTCCCAATTTCATTTCTAATTTCACATTGCTGTCTTCTTTTGCATAATTTACAAGAATTCTATTATCCTCTAATGTAACAGAACCTGTAATTTTCCATGTTTGATAAAAACCATGGATATTAACTATTTTTTGACCAAGGATATTTTCAGTTGCCTTTTATCTTATTAATAATTTATATTTTAATTGAATTTTTGGCCATAGCTAAAAGAGAAACTGAACATAGCATTGCTGTACACACTCTTATAATATGTAAACAGTTGGGGCAAAGGTCTACTTGTGGAAGCTCTATTCTAATTGCTAGATTTTCTATATTATACACACGCAGAAGTTGTATTTCTTTATTCCTTTATTTTCTTCATTGAACACTCTCTGTGACTACTAAAATGAAATTGGCATTAGGTGCTTGGGACTCTGTGATGAACAAAGCACTTTACCTCCCTGCTCTCTGGGGGCTTATATTTGGAAGACACAATCACAACTTGAAATATATTCTCTGAAAAAAAATTGAAACTCCAAACCAAACAAAACAAAGTGAGAGGGGTCTTTTTAAAATTAAAGTGGAGACAACCTGTGGAAGAAGATTTATGTATCATGGAAGAGAAAACAGCTCAAAAAAGCACCTGACGTGTGTGTGGTGGGGAGTCGGGGAGGAGGTAGTGTTCGTGTTTCTCTCAACTGTGAAGGACACAAGTGTAGTGAACGAGCCAGGTGTGTTCCAGGCTAGAACCCTGCAGAGGATAGAATAGGATATTAATTAATAAGTTGAAGAGTAAAGAGGGGTCAGAACAAGGACTTGTTCATATCCATTGTTTGCTCAGATAAAATTTAGAAGAATTTCCTTGGGAACCTTATTTGTGGATAAGCATGTTCAGTTGCAATCTGCCAGTAATCCTGGGTGACACTTGATAATATGCTCTTTGTTTTGACCCAGGCTATATGTCAGAACACTGTTATGGCTTAAATGGTGCTCTTGACAATTATAAAGCAAACTGTTTTCATAAGCTTTACTTTGAAGAAAAGGGTTTATTATTATAATGTTTGCCTTTAAGAGTTCTGTACTGTAATATCTATATATGCAGATGTATATATACATCTATAAAACTATTATGTGGGAAAGTTGCAGTTTCTTTTATTTCCTCTTCATCTGCAGAAGAGTGGATTTTATCAAATGGCTACAAAGTCTCATGAGTAAAAATGTTTTATAAATATCAGATTTCTACAACAGCTTTGTAAAACAGCCATCTTTCCCTTTCACATAACCTCTTGACAATCATCTAAAGCAATGGTTCTCAACCTTGGCTGCCGGTGAGAATCACCCAGAGAGCTCCTAAAAACCTATGACCAGGCCTCTCCTGAGATCAATCGTATTATAATCTCAGGGGCAGGGACTGTGGCATGTGTGCATTTAAAGCTCCCCAGGTGGCTTTAATGGGAAGCCAAGGTTAAGAACCACTGTTATAGGGTAGCATGTATAGTGATGCCAAGATTATCTTCAAAAACAATTCATGCACTTACCTTTTCAAAAAAATAGATTTCCCTTTTGAAATCCTACTCCACTTTCAAGTCCCAAAAGAATTTTCAGTTCTGTTATGAACTCTTTCTTTTTGAAATGGCCTTTGCTCTTTAATATACTTTGTGCATATTTCTATTATAACACTTACAAAAACAGTTATGGATAACAGAAAGGAACATGAAATGTTGAACACTGCTTTTAGAAGGTAAGTTCCTTTAAGGCAAGGATAATTTCCAGAACCTTTACAGCATTTAGAATAATGACTTTTCATACTACATACTTTGATTAATTTTTATCAAAATTAGAATATAATTATAATTTAAAATGTATGCTTAACCATATATCTACAGATCTGTGTATCTATGCCTAAGCCTACACCTATCTATCTTTATCTCCACATCTATATTTATATTGATCTATATATAGATACAGTATGTGTCAATGTAGATATAAAGATATAAATATGTGTACATATATAATCAGTGCTAATCAATGTACAGTTTGATAGTGTTTTGAAATTCAAATGTATTTTAATAAAATACATGTTTTATATAAATTTAGATTTCCTAAAAGTAACATTGAAAGAACTGTGTCTCTGAAACAAATATTTAGTGATAATTTTTTCATGGCATTAGTTTACCTTGAAAAAATTTCTTTGCATATTACTATAAATCCTGATTTTTTTCAGAATAATTATTATATCAGGGAAGGAGGAAAAAGCAGTGACTTTATCATAGGGTATATTTTTTTCTTGAAGGGATGAATGGAAGTAGGAGATAGAATTTGAAAAGAAAGCAATGTTAATAGAATTGTAAAATACAGATTCTAGTTTGAAATCTGACTGGTACTTGCTGGTTGATCCATGCAAGTACCTGTTTCTGTTTCTTGGTTTTCTTCTTTCTATGTATGCTTTTATAAAGTACGTAGTTGAAGTTAAGTAAGCGACAGTCACTATTTTCTTGAATAAGAAAAAGAAATCTATTATTATTGATTGATTCTATGTACCTGCAGTTGGATAGTGACAGATTTAAGTCAATAGCCAAACTTCTCCACCATAGATATTTTACTCTTGATGGTTCAGGAAAAAAAGGCTGAGAAGCCCATACACGGCACTGACAACTTTACCTTGAAATGCATACCAGGTAGAAAAAACCAAAGGGGCAACGTAAGTGTCTATAAAAAAATTTGCCTTAAAAAAATGTTTGCCTGGAGAATGCCAACCATACAGCCACCAGTGGGAAGACATTTATATTCTGAAGATTTTAGACATTATAAACATTGCTTAGATTTGAATATTGCTAAGATTATATAAAAAAAGTAGAGAACACAAACTTGTAATTGTGGATCTCACTGATTTTTTTTTTTTTAGTAAATATTTGCCTGGCTATTAAGCCCTTGAAATTTGACCAGTGCAGCTGAGGGACTGAATTTTTTATTTCATTTCATTTTAATTATTTTAAATCTCAACTGTGACATGTGGCTAGTGTTGCCACACGGGAGAGGGTGAGTTTAGACTAGGTTCAGTTTGAACTCCTTTGAGGACAGAAAGTTCACCACATAGGAAAGACCTTTGTCACAGTTGGACACCTATAGTTGATCTTCCTAGTTTTGAAAGCTAAAACTCATCTGCTTATCCTTTCTTCAAACCAGTTTTAGCTCAATCCTCTGAAACCACACAGAGAAAGCTAAATCTTTCTTTGGCGTGATAGCCATCTAAACACTTCCTCAATCCCGTCCAAGGAGTCTCCTTTTCATCAAACATTTCTCTAGTTTTATGCTAGGTTCTAAGCTAGTAGTAATATGGACTGAATTGAGCCCACCCACCCCCACCAAAAAAGATAATTATAAGTTAAAGCCCTGACTCTCAGTGAGAATGTATTTGGAAGGAGGATCTTTAGAGAGGCAGTTAAGGTTAAATGAGTTCATCAGGTGGGGCTCCAGGCCAACAGGAATACTGATCTTGACAGAAGATGAAGTGACACCAGGCCTCCCCAGGCTTCACGTGCAAGGAAAAGGATCACAGGAGCCCACAGTGAGAAGGGGGCCACCTGCAAACCAAGGAGAGGGGCTTAGAAGAAACCAAATCTGCTAAAACCTGGATCTTGGGCTTCCAGCCTCCAAAGCTGTCAGAAATAAATTTCTGTTGTCTAAACCACCTGTCTGAGGTGATTTCTCATGGCAGAGGAGCAAACAGAGTCTAGCGTTCTTGAATCAGCCAGGTGTAGAATGACCGTATTACGCATAATAACTATCTCATTTGTTGTTTATAAGGAATAGTAAATATACACAGCAGGGGAATGGTAGTGAAACTACTTCTCACTCACTCATAATTGCATCTAATTTGGTTTTATTGAACTATATCCTCTTAAAGTTTGAGACACAAGTCGAGACCCAGTGTTTCCATTTACTTCTTATATGAATTTGACCACAGGCACAAAGGAGAACTTTGCAAATACTTGACCTGATGATACATTGGTATTATTTTAGGAAAAGTATCTAACCATTCTCTCCCTTTAGTGAAAGAAAGAGAATTGTTTTGGTAACAAGTTTGATGTTCCTAAACTTTCACTGAGAAGAGGCATTGCAGGATTTATTGAAGTCATCTGGTCTCCACATTCCTGAGATACTTGCTGTTCCTGACTGCAATGATTTGTTATCTACAGGACTCCCACTCTTACTGTGGGGGATAAAAGCAGTTTTATATCAATACACCACAGACAGCTTATTCCCTTGCCCCCCAGAAATTGTTCATTACTTTTAAGAGCAAAGAATGGCTGAAAATGTGTAGGTTTCCACAGATGCTCTTTTTAAAACTACAAACTGCTCCACCTGGACACAAAACTACACATCAAAAAGAAAACAATAAAATTCTTTTCAAGTATAGGACAAGCTCATATTTCCAGTTACATTTGCGAATGCCCTGCTAAGTTTAAAAATGTTACATAAATATTGTATATGCACAGATACCTTTAATACAATTTTGGAGGGTTCAGGCAAATTGAAAGCTAATGAACAAACATTTTGAAAAATAAATTACTTTTAAACAGTACTGAATTTTAACTTTACCTTCATCATGGTATAAGTAATTGATTAGTTATGCATTCAGTTTATAGGTATGTATACGTTCTGGAAATTTATTATCTTTTGAAATTCATTTAATTTTCATAAAATATAATGAGGGATGACATCAGTGACCTAAACATATTTTAACATACAGTACTTCTTTCACAAAATACTTCCTCTCATAGGACACATATATGATAAAGCATTGTCTAACCAAATAATTTTTATCTATGCTAATAATTTATTTTCTGTGTTTTCTTTAAAGGTGCACACCAATTTTAGCTTTTATTAACATGAGAAAGATAGTCTAACTACCTTTAATCAATGCATGTATTTCTTTTCATCTTTTATTCACTCAGGAAATACCTCTGAGTACAATGTAATGTGGATACAGCAGTAAGGGAGATGTGCGTAGACCCCTCCCCCATGAATTGCACAGTCTACTAAAAATAATAGATAGTTAAACGATTAATTACAAATAAATAAGGTAAGTATGAGAAAGCTTTACAGGCACGAGGAGCCTAAGGGAGGGATGAGGGTTAAATATATTGTGGTATCCTGAATGCCATCTTGAAACAGAAAAAGGGCAGGAAGCAGAAATTAAGAAATTCAGTATGGATGATCCGTGTGACAAAGGTACCGTAAGATTTTTTTTCTTTCTTTCTTTTTTTTTTTTATTAAATGATGGCTGTAAACATTAATGCAAACATGGGGTACAGTGTAGTGTTTTCACATCCAACACAAAATATTTTCAACAAGCTGGTTAACATAGACTTTGTGTCATTTACTCAGTTATTGTGTTAAAACATTCATACTGTAGTTCTAGAAAAGTTCACTTGTACCCTTGTTAGACAGACCAAACTTAATTCTAGCCTAAAGTAAGATTTTAATGGTAAGGGAAATTGAGTGTGGGGTAACTCTTTTTATTAAGTTAAAAATTTGTTTGAAGATCGCAAATTCTTCTAAAAGAAAAAGTTTTTTTAATATAATTATAAGATTTAGAAGGTGTAAGATGGCAGCAATAGCATTGATTTAATATTTTCAAATCTAACAATTTAGTAGATTGTGCAGCAATTGGAAGAATTTACTTACCTCCACAAGTACAACAAAATTAACTAAATGAAAGCAAACTTAAAAAAAAAGAAAGAAAAAACTACAGGGAGAAAGGATTCTTGTAAAATGTCAATAAGGACAGGTAAGGCCAAACAACAGAGTAATGAGAGGTATGTAGGTAAGACCTCTATGCAGGAGCAGGCTGAGGGATTACAAAGGAAACTTCTGATCATCCCAAAAGCAGTGGAACAGAAAAATGGCTAACAAGCACTCATTATCTAAAGAAGGGATCCCTACCGAGAGTGGAGGCCACAACTGGGTCTCTGAGTACTGCAGTAAATTTTGAAAGTAGGCTTTGGATGGGTAAGTTCAAAGGTCTCTAGGGCTCTCTCTCATATTGTTACATAAGGTGTGAGTATTGTGTGGGAAGTTCTTATTTTCTGGAATGGCTTGGGTTCTCTGAGATAAATAAAATAACCAGTGTAAGTCAGAAGCTCATAATGAGAAGAAACTACTGGAAATAGAACAAAGGGATGGACTTCAGGGGAAAAGGAAAAAGATGGTTCAAATAACAGGGGGATGAGGACCCGAGGAGGCAGATGCATTAGAGAGATCTAGATAGACAGGCATTATTTTTAAATCCTTTTGTGTAGTTATATAAGGGAGCCCTATAACCGTAAGGCTAATAAACTTATTCTGGCCCATTCTCACCATCCTAGGAAGGAGCCATCTCCTAAAAGAGGTAAATGACTTTAAACAGTTTTATTTAAGCATAATTGACGTGCAACCAATTGCATATATATTTAGCTCTGTACATACGTACAATAAAACCATTACTACAGTGAAGATCATGAATGCCCCCAATATCACCCAAGCTCCTCACGGACATTTATAATCCCTCCTTCTCACCTATGGAGCCCAAGCAATGAGTAATCTGCTAATTTGCATCACCTGTCACTATATTATTTTGTATTTTCCAGAAGTATATATGTGAATGAAATCATGAAGAATGCCCTCCTTCTTATCTTGCTCTTCTCTCTCAGCCTTATTATATTAAGATTTATCGATACTGATGCCTCAAAAACTCAAATAAAGAGTTACCCCACACTCAATTTCCCTTACCATTAAAATCTTACTTTAGTACGGTACGTTTGTCACAAGTAGTATCCATTCTTAATTTCCTTAATTTCTGCTTGCTGCCCTTTTCCTGTTTCAGGACGGCATTCAGGATACCACAATATATTTAACCTCATCCCTCCCTTAGGCTCTTCATGCCTAGGGAGGGATACAGCTTTCTCACACTTACCTTATTTATTTGTAATTAATTGTTTATGTATCTTTTTTAGCAGATTGTGTAGATTGAAAAGCTCATTCATTTTCATTGTTATCAGTGCAGATATATTTAGGGTGATTTTGTTTGTTTGTTTGTTCGTTCTTGATTTTTCAGTTTTGGGGTCTTACAATAAAGCTGAATTGAGGTTCATGTTTTGGATCTATGGTTTTACATCTCTTAGATCAATACTTAGGAGTGCAAACTGCTCTCCCAGATGTGTTTCATTTGATACTTCCCCAGCAGTGGATGACAGTGTTAATTTTACCAAATCCTCCACAACTCTCGGTTCAAATTTTTAATTTTAGCCAATTTAGAAGTATGCTGTAGTATCTCTTTGAAATGAAGTGTTTATGTCACTACCAATTACTGATACTGAACCTCTTTCTTTGTGTGTATATATATAATCCATATCCTCTTTAAGAAGGGTATGTTCAATTTTTTTTTTTGATAGAGTCTCACTTTGTCACCCTCAGTAGAGTGCCATGGCATCATAGCTCACCACAACCTCAAACTCTTTGGCTTAAGCAATTCTCTTGCCTCAGCCTCCCAAGTAGCTGGGCCTATAGGCACCCTCCATAATGCCTGGCTATTTTTAGAGATGAGGTCTCCTTCTGGCTCAGGCTGGTTTCAAACATGTTAACCCAAGCAATCCACCCGCCTCAGCTTCCCATAGTGCTAGGATTACAGTCATGAGCCACTGCGCCCAGCCATACATGTTCAAATTCTTAATTGGGTTGTTAGGTTTTGAATATTTTATGCATTTTTGATATAATTTCTTTATGGCATTTGCAAATATTTTGATTCACTTTGTGCCCAATCTGCTAATTCTTATAGTATGATTTTTCACAAAGCAGACATGTTGAAGAAATTCAATTTATGATTTCTTTCCTTTATAAATTGTGCTTTTGTGTCATATTTTTAAATAGCTTTGTCAAACAAGAAGTCACATGAAATTCTTTTATGGTTTCTTCTAAAAATCTTACACTTTTGGCCTTTATATTTAGGTCTATAATTGATTCTGAGTTAATTTTTATGAGATCTGAAACATGAATGTAATTTTTTTCTGAGTGTTTCAGCACCATTTGTTGAAAAGATGTTTTTTTTCTGCACTAATTTACCTTTACATCTTTGTTAAAAATGAGTATTCCAAATATGTGTGGTCTGTATATAGATTCTAGTATGTGCCATTGATCTCTCTACCTTGACATGAATGCTACATTTTCTTAATTACTGTAACTTTGTGACATGTCTTAAATTAAGGGATGGAAAATTCGACTAATTTGTTGTTCTTATTCAAAGTCCCATTAGATATTCTTGTTTCTTTGCATTTATATAGAGAGTTTTGAATCAGTTTGTCATTAAAAAAAAAGCAACAATAACACTCTGAAGATTTTGATTAAGATTGTGTTCCTTCCATAAGCAATTTGGGGAGAACTGATAAATTATCAATATTCAGTTTTCTGCTCCAGGGAAATGTTATACATCTCACTTAATTTCAGTTGCTATTTTGGTGTTTATTCTCAAAAATATTGTGTAGCTTTCAGTGTGCTGGAATCACATATGGTTTGTCAGATTTATCCCTGAATGTTTAATATATTTAATATAAGTAGTACTTTTTTCCATTTTTAATTTCTGGTACTTCTTTATCAATATATGAAAAATAATTGATTTTTTATTTTATATTACATGGTACAATGTTGCTCAATTTATTTGATAGTCCTAAATTTTTTGTTTTCTGTAGATTCCTGGGGATTTTCTTCTCAGAAAGTTATGTTCACTACAAATAAAACGTTAAATTCTTTTATTTTAAGTATTACAGCTTTTATTTCTTTTTCATACCAATTACATCTACCAGAATCTGGGTATAATGTTCAATCAAAGTGGTAAAAGTGTTTAATCTTGCATTGAAGCGAAGCATTCAGTCTATGACTATTACAGTATGATGTTATCTGGGGGTGTTTTTTCAGGATGTGTTTTATCTGGTTGAGGAGCTTCCTGATAATTTCAGTTTCTTTAGACATTTTATCAGGAGTTGATATTAGATTTTTGTCAAATGCTTTTTCTGCATCAATTGAGAGAATATGAATTCTTGTTTAATCCTCTCCGTCAGCTTATTGCCTAAATACACACACGTATATATTTATGAAAATCTACATTTTAGTAAAATTATAACACATAGCATAAGAACCTTATGGGGGAGCGTATCCATGTCTTTCCCCTCCCCAACTTTTGTATTATTGTACATGTTAAGTCATTACAGATTATAAACACCATAATATTTTATTAATAATTTGGCTTTGAGTCGATTATTCTTTTAAAGAATTAGCTAATAAGAAAAAGCCCTAACATTTTCCATTGTAGTTAGCATTTTTAATGCTCTTCATTTATTTGTATATGTCCGTATTTCCATCTAAAACACCTCTCTACCTGAATCTTTTCCTATAGAAAAGACTTTTGGTGACAATTCTTTTAATCCAATGGGTCTGAGATGTCTTATTTTATCTTCTTTTTGAAAAATATTATCTCTCCTAATAAAATTTTAGGTTGTCAAGGGTATGTTTCTTTTCTTTCTTCAGCACTTTAAGTATTTTGTTTCTTTTCAAATTCTTCCCACTTGTATTGCTTTCTGATAGGAAATATGCTGTTACTTTTTTTTCCTCGTCTTTAAATTGCTTTTCCTTTGGTTGTTTTCAAGTTTCTCTGTTTACAGTGGTTATTCAGCCGTGTGTTTACAATTAGTACTGGTGTAGCATTCTTCATGCCTCCTGGTTCATTGAGATTTTTTTTTATCTGTAGCATTAGAGTTTATATAAAATTTGAAAGCTTTTTTTTTTTTTTTTGCTATTATTTCTGCAAGTTTTATAATGTTCCTTTTGCTTTTCTCACCTTCCGTGATTTTAACAGCGCAGGTAGTAAGGCATTTGAGGTTGTACTATACCTTCCTGATGCCCTGTTCATTTTTTGCCATTAATGTTTCTGTGTTTTTAGATCATTTCTATTGGTATGTTTTCAATTTCATCAATCTTATTTTTCTTCTATGGCTAATCTGCTATCAAGCCCACTCGGTAAATATTTAATTTAAATATTTTATCCTTCAGCTTTAGAGGCTTTGTTTCAGCCCTTTTATATCTTTTATGTCCCAAAATACCACAGTTAATAGGCTCCTTTCAACCATATGAGTTTATAGTTAGGTTAACTTACTGAATATTTTTGCCTATTAAATCTATAATGTGAGACAAGCCAGTAGCACCTTTTCTCCTTTAAGATTTTTACCACTTCAGACATTTACTTCATAGAACTTCGATCTTTATATGAATTGCTCAAAGTTTGGAAACGTCTTGATTGGATGAGAAAAATAAATGCAAACCAGGAACTTCCACCCAGAGTCCTCAAAATTATTAACAACATAGAATAAATTCACAAGATAAATCAATTCTATCAGCCTAATAAACATATTTCCCATAATCATCATTGCTATGTCTTTGTGAGTGGCCTATGAAACAAAGAATATTAGTATCCATCCTATCCCGCTATACTTACTATCAGAAAATACTTATTAAAGAAAACACTTAAAAAAATTAAATGTGATGATCTGTGTAATTGTCAAAGTCATGAAAAAATTCTGCAAAGGAGACACGATTATCCCTATTTAACAAGTGAAGATGCAGGCACTAAGATAAATTTGCTGGCGAACTTTATTACAACTAGTGAGTGGTAAATGCCAGGCCTCTAGATTTTTACTTGAGCTCTGCAAACACATTATGCAAGAGTTTTCTTTTCTATCTTTCTCTTCTTTTTTTATTTTTTCCTGTAAAGCCTTTGGAAATTGTTGTGGACCTATGGGAAGGACAGAATATGATACTGTTTCAGTTTCCCAGAGACAAGGTAAATGAAAATGAGAAGAATATATTCTCTCATAATTCTGGAAACTAGAGGTCTAAAATCAAGGTGTTAGCAGGGCAGGTTTCTTCTGAGGATTGGAGGAACAATCTGTTGTATGCCTCTTTGCTACCTTCTGGTGGTGGCCAGCAATCCTTGGCATTTCTTGTCTCATAAACACATCTGTGTTACTGCTACCTCCGTCTTCATGTGCATCTCTGTGTCTTCACGTAGACTGAATTCCTGTAAGGGCACCAGTCCTGTTGGAATTAAGGCCCACACTACTCCATCCAGTATGACCTCATCTTAACTAATTATCTCTGCACACTTTATTTACAAAAGAGATCATATTATGAGGTTGCAGGATTTAGGACTCCACTGTATCTTTTTTGGGAGACACAATTCAACCCCTAACAGATATATTCCTATCTGAATGTAAGAAGCATTCCTCTAAAGCTTCACAGGGTCAAACCAAAGGACAACACTTAAAAGGTGATTAATCTTTACAAAACACAAAGTGAAAATAAATAAGTCCTTGGCTTCAAGAAGAAAAGGTTATTTTTGAACAGCAGTTCTTTAATGCGGTGCTTATATTTTATTAATAATTAATAAATGATTAATGCAGATTGCTTTCTTCCAAATAAATTATCAGAATGTGTTATAATAGATGTGAATAAATCATGGGCTCTAGTTCATGAGCTGTCTGCACAAATGTCAAGAGTATAATATATTATATTTAAATATTAGTTATGTGTCTGAAATATGGGCAAAGACTCAATCGTAATATATTAACCACTATTTCTATCAATTAATTATTGAAATTCAGTATGCTCTAAAATAACTTTCTGGATGTTTTATTACTTAAAGCATGTATTGATACTAATTTAATTTCTTTTTTTCTTTTAGTGGCACATCATTGGATAGAGTAAAAAGCAATCTATAATAATTAGAGATAGTCTAAAACATCAGAATACACTAAAAAAAGGTTATACTGTATTTTTCCTTCCTGTCAAGAAATGAAATTGTTTATTCTCTTAATAGAAATAAGGTTTACATGATGAGAATAAATTAACAGAATAATCATCATCTAATCATCATTGCCATCATCATCATGATCATTGACACTGTTTATTGAGTGCTGACTTTGCGCCAGGCAATGAAAATAGTGCTCTAAAAAATTTCATTCCAACTTCATAACAACTTCAAAAGTAGCTATGATTGAACTTCCCATTTTACACATGAGAAAACTGAGTTTTGACAATGTTAAAAAAAATTTCTGATGCTCTGTTAATAAGAGCCAAGTTTCAAACTCAAGAAGTCTAACTCCAGAGATATACTATTAATCTATCAAATCCCAGGGCTTCAGGACAGTGACACCTGGAAGGGTTCTGTTGTTTCTGCGTGGTGATTCACTTAATTCTCGGAATCTGACATCCCTCATCTACAATTTGAAAGTATTAAGAAAGATGACTAACATGTACAATGCATACAATAATCCAGATATATTTATTTATATATAAATATACATATTTAATATATATATTAACTCATTTAATCCTCACTAGCAAAGTGTTCATGTCCTATTAGAGATGACAAAACTCCTACAATGATTATTAAGTAACTTTTGCAGAGTTATCCATTAATGGTTGTCCTAAAGCATGAAGCTGGGCCAGGGGTGGTGGCTCACACCTGTAATCCTAGCACTCTGGGAGGCTAAGGTGGGAGGATTGCTTGAGCTCAGGAGTCTGAGATCAGCCAAGCAAGAGCAAGAACCTATCTCATTACTTCTTAAAAAAACAAAAACAAAAACAAAAACAATCATCAATCAATCATACAAACAAACAAAAACACATAGGTCTCTCTACATCTGCTTCTCTGCTTCTTAATGAGAGGGGTCCCATTCCAACTCTCTTTGGAAGTGCTCTAAACTTTCTCTTTTTTTCTTCCTTAATAAAATATCTTTTTGTTACAGTGAAACTTGTGCAGGTTACTTTTGCTCTCTATTCATGTTGCCTGTGCTGCTCCAGTTTTATTTTCCAGTTTCTATTCATTTTTACTTTCAACAACCAATAGATAAGGGCAATGATGCCCAGAGGTATAGAGAAGCCAATGAAAGACTTGCAACCTATTTTAAACTAAGAGAGTATCTACACCAGCCTTTGGGTCTCTGTTTCTCTGCTCCTTCATAAGAGGGACCCACTTCCAATTTTCTTTGGAAGTGTTCTAAACTTTCCCACTGTTCTTCCTAAATAAAATTTCTCTTTGTTACACTGAAAAAATAGATAAATAGAAAAATTAGCTGGGCATTGCAGCACACACCTGTGGTTCCAGCTACTCAGGAGGCTGAGGCAAGAGGAGTTTGAGATTGCTGTGAGCTAGGCTGATGCCAAGGCACTCTAGCTTGGGCAACAGAGTGAGACTTTGTCTCAAACAAGCAAATGAAAACAAAATGTCAAACTGAACTTTGCATTTTTGAGATACTTTACTGAGAAGAATGTGTTTTAACTACATCCAAGGTACTCAACACTAATATGAAACGAATATATAAAAAACTACACTCCCACATGAAAGAAAAAGCACAAATACAGTCTAGCAAGAGGGAGGGGAGAGTTAGAGGAGAGGAGGGGAGCGGAGGGGCATTGGGGAGATCTCACCTAAGGTGCACAATGTGAGGGTATTCAACATGCCCCCAGGTGAAGGGTTTAACTACAACTTGAATTTTACCATAGAACTGAAAACAATGTAACTTAAACATTTGTACCCTCATATTAATCTGAAATTAAAAAAAAAAAAAACACCTGAATTTTGGCTGCAAAGCCTCTGCTCCTAACGATTTACCATTCTATGTATTTATGTATGTATATATGCATGCATTTAAATAGAAGATTACCAGTGTCCTCCAGCTCAAAGCGTCTGTGAATCTGTTTTATCTCTCTCTCTCATTTTCTCTCTCTGTTTCTTTTTGATATCTGATCTTTTCTTCATGTCCCAAGAACATTTTAAAGTGATTTGTATTCCAAAGTCTTATTAAAGAAATAATGTTGTCAGTTGGACAGGAATTGGGAAAAAATATTTAAGATGTTCTGTGTGTATGATGGTGAGCAAAGCAAGGCTGCAGAAGTATAGGTCATCCAAGGTCTCCACGGTGATACCCGCATATTTCTTTACCTTATCTCCTACCACACTCTGTGACTCCGAGGCCCCAATCTTGTCCAACTTCTTGAATACTAAATGCATGTTTCTTGTCTTATCCTTGCATCTTGAATACAAGACCTGGAAGCACCAAACTATCAAATTCAAGATGAATGGAGTGATCACATAAAATAGGTGCTATTGATTGATTACCTTCTGTTACATATTTTGGTCTGAAAATGGTATTTTAAGTGTATATTTCAAACTGCCTTTATTTCATCATAGCTTTAATTTAAAACTGTCACATGACTGAGAGTATTCCTCTGTAACCAATGCATTCCAGCTTCTTCCTAGACCTACAACTTACCTGTATTCTCCAGCTACTCTCATCATCATGTGACTAATGGATGTCCCATATCAGCAGAATTGATGCTCATTACAACTAGGATGACTCACAGAATCTTCTATGAATACTTGATCTTCTTCAGTCCTTTGCTGTGTAACATATAACACGATGGAAAGTGGCAGAGCCACACGAAAGAAGGGACCTGGGTCCCTCGATTTACTGCGTGGAGCTGAGTTGCCTGCTGAATAATATTTCAGGTGAGTAAAAACAAAGTGTTCTCATGTTTGAACAGTTGTATCTTCTTGAGGCATTTGTTATAGTAGTCAGTGTTATCTTAAATAATGCATAAACCAAAATAAATAAATAAGCACTCAAAAGTTGCCATTATTGAAAAAATGCACTCAGGGGAAGCAAGCAGTGTCCTTCACTTCCAATCTCGCTAAACTTATGCCTATGCAGATTTCTGCTATCCTCTCCAGCTTCACCTCATTTCAGTGTTTCCTCAGGCTCACTATACTCCAACAGAATCCTAAAAATATATCTCTAATTTTTTCCTCTATGTTTTCTGTTTTGTAGGCCCAAACTATTGTATCCTGGCATCTTTTTATGGCTAGCTCATTATCAGGTATCATTTATACATTTATACTATGGAGACTGTACTACCTAGTACTGCAAGACTGTCTACTGAAAGTTGATTGTATAATATTGTGGTTACCTGCTCCAGCTCTAGAGCTGGGCTGTGCAGTCTGGAAGCTACAAGATACATGTGACTGTTTTCTCAGTTCACAGCAGCCACATTCACAGCAGTGTGGGTCTTGTGACTACCATATTGGATTGTGCAGATTATAAGCATTTCCATCATCACAGAGAGTTCTATAAAATGATGCTTCTCTAAAGACAGATTTGGGACTATAAACCTTTGACTCTGACTCTCAATGCCTCTGTTTCCCATAATATATCAAATAGATACTTTGGGAAGTAAATGAGACATTACGTATAAAATACCTAAAACACTGTCCTCAAAAATGTGGGTTCTCCCATCAATCTCTACACACATGTTGTATGTCTCTGTAAGGTTCTGTCAACAGCCTCAATCTTAAGTGACCTGTACTGGCTTGTACTGCCTCACATACCTTGACCCCTGTCTTCCTGACCTCATCTTACTATTTTGTTTTCCTTAAATCTGCTATTTGACACTATCTTTACTTTCACTTGTTAAAATGATTTGAAACCACTCTGATTCAATTGTCTCAATATTTTAGGTAAATATCTCTTTTTGTTGTTGTTGTTACTGCTAAATTCTTAATTTCCTGTTCCAAAGACAAAAATTTTAGCAAATTCTGGTTCTCTAAACAGAGAAGAGACTCAATAGAGAAGAGTCTTTTTTTATATAACTGAATTTTTTTATTTCAAATTAATATGAGGGTATGAATTTTCAGGTTACATTGTTTTCAATTCTAAGGTAAAGTTCAGGTTGTAGTTGAGCCCTTCATCCAGAGGGTGTGCTGAACATCCTCACACTGAGCACATTTGATGGAATCCTGCCAACTGCTCTCCTTCCTGCCAGTTACCCTCCCTCCCAACCCCTCCCCTCTCCCACCTTTCCCCTACATCTTTATGTTTACCTGGATGGAGCTGAAACACATTCTTCTTAGTAAATAAGAATGGAAAAATAATTCAATGTCTTCAATATTAATATGAAACCAATATATATGCAACTACAAGGCCACATGAATGATGAGACACAAACATAGTTGAGAAGAAAGAGCCTGGTAATAAGAAAAGGAAAAGCATATTGGAATGCTGCCTCCCACCACCCCCAGTATCCAGTGTAAGTAAATCCTGTGGCTTGCCCTGGGAGGGAGAGAGGATCACAGGATTCACCACTGTATGCAGGGTGTAGAGAGAAGAGATATGTCCCCACCATTTCAGAATCCCTTGAAGCACTGGGACTTTTTACTTTTTTTAAGTCACTGCACAAATATCTCAACTCCACACAGAATTCCAATGAAGAATTAAAATGATGTGACCCAGAATTTACTTCTAGTTAGGCTATTCTACAGAGATACGACTCAGGCAGCCCCAGGTTGAAAATGAGCTGTGTGTAGTAGGTTTGCTCTTAAGTTGAATTTGTATGCCACCATTTGCAAGTGTAAGTTGTACATAAGTCAGATGTTTGTAATTCTGGGACTGCCTATGACTTAGGGTAAGGTGACCAGATTTTAACGTTGGTAAAGCGAGACACCATGGGGGGGGGGTGGAGCCTGGGGGGTGGGGCCTGACAACAATGCAGACTTTGATAAGCAGTTCTCAATAATCAGTTCTCAACAATTCTTTGTTATTATTAAAGTTTAATATTATAAAATTAACAAAAATAATATAAAACGCATATCCTGCTGAAATAGCCACATGGCAGCTGAAAACCGTATATTCCCTTCCTGTTCTCCTGTGTTCCCTAGCTTGTCATGCATTCTTTCCAAAAACTGGGGCTTTTTTAAAATGCCGCAGGAGGCAGGACAAATTGTTAAAAATCGGGACTGTCCCGCCAAAAGCAGAATGTCTGGTCAACTTACTCTGGGTGGGGGGAGGGCTACTTGTTTCTTCCAGACAGTTTGGCTCCTTCTGAGCTAATTGTCCTTGCCTAGAAGCAAGGGAGGGAGCCAGTCTCCTTCTGATACCTTGCCCAGGAGGGGAGTAGGGAGTTTACATTAGCCGTTTTATTTCCAAATGAAGTTATATTAACCTCTTCATTCCCAAATGGAGTTACATTAACCTTTTCAGCAGCTGAGCGTATATTCCCTTCCCATCCTCCCGCTGTTCCCTAGCTTGTCATGCATTCTTTCCAAAAATCAAGACTTTTTTAAAATGCCATGGGATGCGTGAAGAATTGTTAAAAATTGGGACTGTCCCACCAAAAGTGGGACAGCTGGTGACCTTACTTATGGTCAACCTGGATGTGGTTGTGGTTGTTATAGAATCACTATGGGGCTGAATGGTCTGCCAGCCAAACAATTCCTTAAATCATATCACTAGAAAAAATCCTGTCTTACAGTTTAATACATTTCCATCTGAATTCCATTTATCCCTATCAGAGTTGCATTGTCTTGCTTAAAACATCAAGCTCTAAAGGAAGGCTGTCTAATGAGCTAAGGAAGAGAGTCTTATTCTCAACATGGATTGTCTGGGCACCTCTACAAATACTATCACATCCTGCCTAACTGTCAGTCCCTTAGACACACCATACAAGCTATTCCTACTACCAGTAAGTGAAATGTATGACAACCTCTTCCATTTGTTGAGTGGCCTCTGTGTTAAGTTGCTCAACATTTAATAAGAAATATTAAATATATTTAAGTTAAAAGAATAAAAATTAATGCATTTCAAAGGAATGGAAATAAGGCAAGGAAGTTTTAAAAAAATCACAGAAAGGCTGTATCCCTTATGAGAATCACAACTGATGGGCAGTGCCTGTGGCTCAAGGAGTAGAGTGCCAGCCCCATATGCCAAAGGTGGTGGGTTCAAGCCTGGCCCTGGCCAAAAACTGCAAAAGAAAAAAAAAAAAAAAGGAATCACAACTGATTTTTAGGTCCAACACTATGAACCCCAAGACTGTGCCTTAGAGAAGTGGCTTAAGACAAAATTTTCCCAATGAATACAAAAGGAAAATTATCAGGTACCTCAGAGCAAATCCCCTGGGATAGGGCATAGGTTTTTCAAACCTTAAATGCTTAATGATTGCCTGAGAGCTCCTTAAAGACGCCTTAATTCTAAATCTTTTGCAGTTGTGTCCTGGAATGTGCATTTTAACCAGCTAGCTAGTAATTAGGCTTGTTTTCCTTGAGAGATATGCCCTAGGGAGATAACTATTGTTTCCTTCCTTTGAGGCTAATGTGCCTAGCTAAAGTCAAATTCCAGGTGGTTAGCTGGCCTACTAAGAGTGGTCAAGGTTAACATTCTACAAAAATCTTAGAACAAGAAAAAGAGAGAGGGAAGCAGAGGTGTTAACTGTAAACTGAGGGAAAGACAGACATATACAAAGGAAACATTTATTCATTTACTCCCTAACTGCTCATGCTAGCTAGAAACTGCACTACATCTTTGGATTATGACAAAAATTTCATGGAAATTACAATCTAAGGAATAATACAAAGGAGTTAATATTTACAAACCTAGGAGACAGCTCTAATGAAGGTGACGGAAAGGATCCTGCCATCTGAGGGATGCAGGGAGATGGCCATCAGATACCAAGCCATCACCTTTCATCCATCTACTGTGGGAGTCCCACCAGCTGTGGTGCGCCATCTAGTGAAGACAGATCTTCCAACAACATTTATTGATGCTCCATCCTTTAGAATAAGGATGCTGTTACCAGCTATTAAAGACTCTTTGAGCTGCAAGGTGTATAAGCAGGCTTTGAGAATGGTCAGATGTGCACGCATGTGTGTGCCTGTGTGATCTTGGTGCTTTTATGTGTGTGTTGGGTGTGCTGCTGTGTCTTGGGAGTTCTCTAACACAGAAACTGAGCAGCGAGGTGTGGAAAGCCACTTACTTCCAGGCTCTTCTTAGGCTATAAGAGCTAGATTTTCTTTTCCTTCTCCAACACCCTAAGTGAAATTCCAGTGGGCCTTTTTAGAGTATTTCAAACACACACATCTTCTTGAAAGCCCTTAATGTATTTCTGTTTCCTTTAATTTTTTCATATATCCCAATGAACTATGAAACTAGTAAGGGCAGGAGTAATCTCTTATTTGTTGTATTCAAGTGATACTTTTGGCCATGCCACTACCTCATTGCGTGACTCCTAAAACTCATTAACTGAAAAAAAAATTCTGTGTGCCTCAGTTTCCGTATTTAGAATACAAAGGGTGTAGGTGAAAATGTCTCATAGGATTATTCTGAGGATTAACTAAGAAATCCAGTAAGGTACTCACTATGTCCTAGGCTAGGCATTATGTACTCTCCAATATTATTAATGATTATTATTATTTATTCTCAAAGTTATTATGGAACTCTGCCTGTCATGAATGCTCAATAACTGTTTGCTGAAATAAAAGACAAATTTCACTTGACAGAATTAAATAGGCAAAATGATTTTATTCAATATACCAAAAATTTGTTAAGAGTGTAAATTTTAAGTGTTTTTATCACACAAAAAAAGAAAAAAACTTAGGAAGGTGGGAGAGGTGATGGATAGGATGACTTGTTAGACTACAGTAATTTCACTATGCAGATGTATATCAAAACATTATAATATACACATTAAATGTGTACAGACATTGAAAATAAAAAGAGTATTAGGACATGGGAGAGTCAGTTAACTCAGTTCTCTTGAAACAACAAGCTAGAGGTGATGTGTTGGAATAGTACTAGAGGCCTTTATGAAGGGAGACAATGAGCTATGATGCTGTCACTGCTCTCTAGCTGGGGGACAGAGTGCGACTCTGTCTCGAAAAAGAATAGTTAGGGTTCTACACTTCCACTGAAACTGCAAGATAGGGGTACTATCTTCCTTGATGATCACATTTCAAGATGTGGCTCCCAGATTCTTAAGGAAGATATTTCTGGGCTATAAAACTGGCAAGCAGCTGGAATTAGATTTAGTCTAAGGAGACCTTAAAGGTCAGATCTCATGTCTTAAGTAAAGCAATATGATAGCAATATAGTCATAAAGCAGATAATCACTAAATTATCCTGGTAATATGTGCAAATGCTGTTAGTGGTAGATGTTAGTGATGATCACCAAATAGGTACAGCACTCTGCCTGGGGACACATAGCAGATGTCACTTCCTGTTTCCCATAGGAATAGATAGAACTAGGTCAATTGTTTTGTTCAATATAGATTAGAAAGAAATGACATAAGTCACGGTTTTAATTGTTTGGGTGTCAGTCCCCACTAAGACAATCCGCAATGTTTGAAGGAGGACTACTAAGTCAGCAGAGTGCAGAGATGTAAAATCGAGTCTAAGCCAGTCCATTATATACTGTAGAATGAGAAAAAATAACTTTGTGGCTAGAAAATAGTAATATCATGGCGTTCTATCATGTTTCAGTATGTCCCCTCTCCTCTACAAGCAGAGTAACAAAACAAAATGGAAAAATAAAATTTTTCCACTTTCCAAAATCATCTACCAAAACCAAGTGATAACAGCGAAATCATGAATAAAAGTGTGTATTGGAAGGGCACAGTGGGTAGGAGATGTGTGCTTAAAATAATGGTCTCACCTCTATTATTAAAAGGCATTTCTTTTTCCTTATTCATTTTTGATAGAAATATGAGTCATCAATTTTTTTTTTATTTCAAGATCCTATAGATTTTCTACAAATCCATAGCAATGAAAACATTTATATTTCATTATTATAAATTCCACAGGGGACTCTTGCTCTCTTTTTTATACTCCTTCTCAATTTCATTACATAATTAAAATGGGAACGTTGCCTTGGGGAAATAATAAAATAAGCTAGACTATACCTGTCTTAGGTAAATATGTAGAAGGTACATTTTCACTGACTATATTAGATTGCTTTAAGCTTCTTTTTAGAAATATACCTAATGACCTGACATAGACAATTACCTATACTTGTGCTTTAATACACTTTGAATGGTAATTATATTTTAATTAAAATGCCAAAGTGATTGAAAGGTAAAGAATAAGCTATTTACTGTGTGGAGTCTAAACACTAAAATAAATGGGGAAAGAACTCAAGTCTTTATAATGTTTTCTTTTCCTAGTAATGCTGAAAAAGTGATATTGAGAGCAATTATTATTTTTTTCCAAAATACAGTAATACATAAATAGAAGCAAATTAAATCTACCACTCAGCAAATTTCATTTGCCATGGGGAGATTAATATGAAAAGGACTTCTGAATTTTTATCAGAGCAGTAAACTTAATAGGATATTTCAAAAATTCAGCTCTGGCTGGCTTGAGAATAGATAATGGAATTTTGCAGCTTAAATCTTGAGGTCACTATTTCGAAAATGCCCCAAGTTGGCAGTAACTAAAAGGCATTACTATCTGATGGCACTGGAGTGCCTATGTGAAATGAATTATTGGTTTCACTCTGATGGTTACCAGATAGGGATCTAATACCTTCTGAACAAGTGGAGCTAATTGGCCCAATTGCTGGGATTTCAAGGAGGCATCCAACAATTGAAAATTGGAATTACATTCTCACTCTGTATTTGTTGGCTTCCCCATGATGGGCATGACAGGTGTGAAGTTTATCTGGACCTATCTTGGGCTTTGATATAAGTAAATCAAAAATTGGTTCTGCCAGTTCATGCTTTTGCCCCACAGGGTCCTGGAGATCCGGTTATTAAGCTAGGGATAATGTATCTTGTCCCTGTATGCCTAGAAAGAAGCCTGTGCAAATAAAATGGCGATCTTAGAGGGCCCTAAGCAGGCAGAATAGGGACTGAAGACCCCATTCTTGGCAAGGGAAAACACCCCCAGAAAAAAAGGGAAAAATAAAAAGGTAAGCTGTGTGAGGCAGCACAAAGAAGAGTCAGCTAGTTTAACTTTAAACCAATTGCTGCTAAATTTCTTATCTGAGCAAGTTTCCTACTTTTCCTAGAGCTCCAGCCTATTAGGGATACAGCTTACTAATACTCCGGCCAGGTTTGTAAACACTCTGGAGAATATAATGGCCCCAGAAGATGCTATGGCAAAGCCTGGAAAGATACATTAACTAGGCTGTTTCCTACCCAGTAAACAGAGAAAGCAAATACACACTGGCAATTTGTATTTGGCTGGGGCAGAGATCAAGGGAACTGGAGCCCTGGAATATGGGTAGGAGGGCTTATATCCCTTATCGCAGAGGAAAACCCTCGGTGGTGATGATGAGAGGAAAATTCCTCTCTCCCACCAATTCCTCAGAGGAGATTGGAGGCAGTGGTGTTTTACTCCACAGTGAACTAGTGGAGTTTAACACCTCCCATCTGTGTGTATGACCTCAGAAAGGAGGCTGCCCCCAAACAAGGCTCAGGTGCCAGATTTTTCCAGACCTCAAACCTGGCCTGGTGCAGTGGCTCATGCCTGTAATCCTAGAACTCTGGGAGGCCAAGGCGGTAGATTGCCCTGAGCTCAGAGGTTCACTCTGAGGCAGAGTGAATCCATCTTTACCCCAAAAAAGCTGGGTATTGTGGCAGGTGCCTATAGTCCCAGCTACTTGGGAGGCTGAGACAAGAGAATCACTTAAGCCCAAGAGTTGGAGGTTGCTGTGAGCTGTGATGCCACAGCACTCTACTGGGGGCCACAAAGTGAGACTCTGTCTCTATAAAAAAATAAGGAAAGAAAGAAGAAAGGAAGGAAGGAAGGGAGGGAGAAAGGGAGGAAGGAAGGAAGGAACAAAGGATAAAGACTACTCAAACCCTTAAAGTTAATGATTACACAAACAACAGGAGCCAATATGCTGGCTCAGAGAAACTGCTGGAGTCTTTGTTCTCTTCCTCAGCTCACTCTCTGGCCTAATAAGCAAATAGCCTTCAATAAAAGCTGAGTGGAATGGACCCTTGAGGCCACCGCCAAGACCCCACAAGAAGGCGGTTGTACCCTGAGTTCCCAACTTTGAAAATTCTATTCTTCATGTCTTGTCTCTTTATTTCTCATCATTTCTAACTTTGTATTTCTTCAACTGATCATCACAGCCAGATCCACAGGTCTTAACGGACCCTGCCCCTGGGGCAGGACCGTGGCACTAAGCTCTGTGGGTAAAAAACTTGCTCTAGACAAGAAGAATACAGGATGGTTGATGTGGCTGCCTACTCTCCTTTTGCTCAGTTTTCACAACACTGATTCTTAGGGCTTAAGATGGGTACAGTGGGAAGGAAATTGGAGTCGGATATGAGTTAGGGGCAACGCTGACCATTCTGACCATTACACTGTGCTCAAGGCAAGACAGTGGATGTGTAAAAGCATTGGCTTAAAGACGGACAACCTGGGTTCAAATAATGATTCTACCAGGAAATTATGCTACGGGGCATGTAGCCTTTCCTCCCAAACCTTCAATTCCTTAGTCCCCTTCTGTGACTGTCGTAGGATTAAAAGAGATAATGAACATGTGAAAGAGTATGGTATAAAGTAAACATAATAAACACTTAATAGTTCTATTGTAAATTATTAGTGGTAAAAGAATAGCAGTTATAGGAAGTGCCTGTGGCTCAAAGGACTATGGCACTGGCCCCATATGCAGAAGGTGGTGGGTTCAAACCCAGCCCTGGCCAAAAAGTGCAAAAAACCCCCAAAAGAATAGTCGTTATAATAACTAACACCTGTCTTACGAAAACTTCCTTCTAGGCTTATATGACAATCAACTGACATAAAATGATATGGAATCTGTGAAATGCCATGCAGATTCAAGGTGTTAATAATTATATCAGTTTATTTTAATTTTTGTTTATTATCATGTGCTATTTCTCAAATACACCTTAGTCTTGAGATTCCAGAGATTAGTACCAGGGACTGATTCACACTCTGAGCATAAAGTGAAAGTGAATCAAATAGTAAGAGAAATAAAAAGGGGTGTGTGGAAAATCTCTGGGAAATATGAGACCTATCACTGCCTGAAGCAGGTTCCCTCATGCTCCAGGTTTGCAGGACGCCCAGGTCACTGAGCATTCTTTGTACATGCTGTTTATTGGAGCCAGTAGGTATTAAATTATTTCATCAAGCAGTCCTGTAACTTTGCAGCTCCCTGGTGAGTCTTCTAATCTCAGATTACGTTCACCTATTGAGCCATGATTGCTGGAAGGGTTATTACTATTTCTCATTATACTATCTCCTGAGCCCTCTTTTATCCCTTTGTTAAAATTCTTCCACTGAGAAATTTTTTTTAATTCAAATTGAATTTCCTTTCTGACTCCCCACTTTGATGTCATAGGGGTACAGCTTCCTAAAAATCTCTTAAAAATTCTAATGGAAAACAAAATATGTGGAGTCCGCATGATTTATTTCTTTTCTTGGGCTAATAATTTTATTTTTTTCTACCCATTCCATGTGTATTAATCAAAGTTCTGGAGCAGGTTCTGCAGATGGGGGGGGAAGGGTAAAGAATAAAGATCTAATTAAATGAATTATGTTGACTTAAATTCATAATGTCATTTGAATAAAATGCCATTAAAATTAACAGGCTTTCCCCCCTATGTGTTTGTACACCAGCCTTTGTTTCATGGTCTTTTCCATCTCTGCTCTTGAACCAGGTCCTTCTTTTCTTTTTTTCTTTTATGGATTGGTCTTCTTAATATATGGCCATTTACTATGCAGTGTGGAAGTAAATTGCACATCAAAGAAACAATATGTCATTGGTACATGGTGCAGTAAGAGACTGATGCGTTGGATCCTCCTTGGACACATGTATGAGTTGAGCTCCCTGCCTGGTGTTTTATGTCTGAAAATGCTCTCACCGTATCATTCAGCAGGCATTCTTTTGGCCTTCTGAATATTTCTAACTCTTGCCTCTAACAGCAAGAATTGATCAATAAACAATACCTAAATGCCCCCATTCACTCCTCTCCAAGACTTACTTATTTTATAGACCTTGCAACTTGCTCATCCTAACAAAGCCCTCATGTTACAAATCCCTTAGTTTAAAGAGAGTAACAAAGTTTCCCAGTTCCATGTGTAAAAATGATATTGCAATTTCTAGAACATTCTTATGAGTGATGTAATCAATGATTACAGATAGGAAATCAAGGCCTTTCCCACAAAATTTTGGATTTATGTTTTCTATAAAAAGTTGACCTAGAATGGGTAGTTTTTATATCAGGCCCTTACTAATAACAAATAAAATCAAGTCATAGCCCATGAAATGTTAACAGCTTATTCTAATTGTCATGAGAGCCAGACTATTTCTGTTTTCCATCACATAGTACACATAGTGCCTAGCACAGTTTCTGGCACGGAATATGAACTCAATAAATATTTCCTGAAGAGAAGGGAAGGGAGAGGCTACAGCTGCAGAAATGACCACACTCACTGAAGCCTGTGAGGCGAGAACAATAAAAACAAAAGATTTCTGAGGACATAGAAAGCAAAGCTCCAGACTCCTGCTACCTTGATCCATAACATCTATTGTACACAACTTCATATAGAAAATTTCCAAGGAGTTTTCTTTTCATAAACCCCTAGATGACTTAGTCTGAACAGAAGATTCTGTCAGTTCTCCCTACTCCCTCCGGATAACTGTTTTTAGGAGGGGAGATACCATATTTAATATTCTAACTATTCCAAGGGTATTATTTCATCAGAAAAAATATCACCCTTTTCTATGGAAACTTATTCCCAACCTCTTTCATGGAGTGAGTATTGATCACACACTTTCCTTGTGCCAGGCATGACTCTAAAAATCTTTTCCTCTTAACAAATTATAATATACCAATTATTAACAGTTCCTCACCTAAAAAATGTGAAAGAGTCTCAGAAAAGATTAATTGAACACCTACTATGAGCCACTCGTTATCCTTAGGAGTACTAAAACAAACATGAATGATACATGGTGCCTTACCTCAGGGCATTCCTGGTTTATGGGGATAGGCAAAAATATACAAATATATAAGATAAAGTAAGGTAAGTGCTATCCTTGCATGACCAGGGTGTAATTTGCTATGACAGACACTTTGGGTTTCAGGTTACTCTGATGTTAAGCTTAGCACCATAATCATGGAGCTCTATGATCATGGTAAAAGATTAAACTACTCTGTTTCATTTCCTCCTTATGATTAATGAAGGAGATATTTGTATTTGCCCCCAAGAGCTGTTATGAAGAACAAATGGAAATAATGTATGTAAATAGCTAACACATATTGATTTCTCAATAATTAAATGATAATAATAATCATTTTTACTAAAAAGTTTGATATTATTATTTCCATGGAAGTAATAAATTGTCTAGTGGTGAGTTACAGCAAATGTCATAGGGAAGATGCATTTGAGATGACCATTTAAGGATGAGTCTTGTCCCAGCATGGTAGCAAAAGTTATTCAATCCTGACAGTTGAAACAGCATATGCAATGATTATCAGGATAAAACTGAACTCTCTATAAAATGTTGACCTCCAAATTAGAAAGAAACATGGATGCAGCCTCTTCCTGTTGACCTGTATTGCTCAGTAAAAGATGAATTATACAGTTTGGATCATTGATCATACAGAGATTCATTGTCAGCTTGACTTTTAAGATTTGCCAGGTATTAGAAGAGCTTATTTATAGAAAGCAGATGGCTTTTTGTCATTTAATTCACTGAAATTTACTTAGTATGAGGAAGGAAGAAATCAAACTGGCTCCATGATAAAAGCTCTCTAAATACATTAGCTCCTTGAGTGGACTGCAGAGGGACAAATAGAAGAGTGCTTTTAAAATGAATTAGCCTTCTTTTATGTTTTAGGAGAGATAAGACCAAAGTCCTCAGCAGTGAATGATAACATTAGTAGAAGCAATTTCAGAATTTGCTTTGTCAAACGCGGACTCCTCTCTCATCCCATTGACCATGGGGGCTGCTTTCCTTGTAAGGTGCCCTTATTGCTTTCCTAGAACGTATCAAGTTCAAACAACAGTTCCTTATTTCAAACCCCAGACTCACTCCATTCCTATTCTCACATCTCTGTCTTGTTTATGTTTTATATTTTGGTTTCGATCAAAACCCTAATTGGCTCCCCTCTGTTTCTTTGGCATTACAAGGCACTTTCTGATGCTTTTTTCAGTAACACATTGTTTCTGCACCCTTTCAAAGGCTGCTCAGATGACTTAACCTAACCACTGTGTTTCCATCCACAATTTCGTTAAAACATATATAACTCAGATAAGAGCATTCTCTCTATTTTGTTGGCCTTGGTCTGTCCGTTCTGTCTTCTCTCCCTTTCTCTCTTCATCCCAACCACCCTGTGTCAATTAGGCACCGTTCAAGAGTGCCAGGAAGTGAAAACATTGGAACCAATGGTTTTCTGTTCTGATTTATTTTTATTTACAACTTGCAAATCTTGAAAAGGGTATTTTTCCTCTGTACTTATTTTATCAGAAAATAATTGTAACTCCCTCAGGGGATTGTTGTGGGGTTATGTGCTGGGGGAGAAAATTAATGGTGCCTGGGAATATAGACTTATTACTACTATAGCAGTTGTCATCCAAGCTACATTATTAAAACATAGTGAGTTTTTATAACTGATAGGTATCAGGGACACAAAGAATGGAAACCTGGTATCTTACCTCAAGGAGTTTATTTCCTAGGTTTGGAAGAGCTTAGAATACCATTATTTTATGGTAAGACAAAGAAGGAAGAATGAAAAACAATTTTTAATTTATTTTTTCTTTTTGAGACAGGTTCTCACTCTGTCACCCTGGTTAGAGCACTGTGGCATCATAACTCACAGCAAACTCAAACTCTTGGGCTCAAGCAATCCTCTTCCCTCAGGTCGAGTAGCTGGGACTATAGGTGTGTGCCATGATGTCTGGCTACTTTTTCTATTTTTTTAGTATAGTGGAGTCTTACTTTTGCTCAGGCTGGTCTTGAACTCCTGAGCTCAAATAACACACCCACTTCAGCCTCCCAGAGTGTTAGGATTACAGGTGTAAGTCTAATTTTCTTAATAAATAACTTTGGAGCACTTTTGCTTGTAAGGGAAGTCAGTTGGGTCTTAATCTGCATGCATGTGAATTGGGCTGGAGTTGCTTATGTGGACACCTACACCAGGCTGGGAGGCAGCTTAAAAGGATGATTTTAGAAATCCCCAGGAGGGACACCGGGTGAAGAAATAGAAGAATTTCCTCATGGATTTGCCCATGATTAATACTATTAGGAAAGTTAAGATGTCTAGAAAACTGATACTCACCTCAAAAACCTTATGGCACCTCAGTAAGAAGAAGAAATAAGTTTCTTATAGAGTAAGACAAGGCTTTTTAGAGGAACATCTTATAAATGCCCAGTCATTTTGTCCCCACCCCCAAAAAGATTGACTATGATGGGTCAACTGATTACCTGCTTCAGAGCTTCCCAGTAGAGTTGGCTCAAACTTTGCCCAGTCTGACTTCCATTTTGATTTCTTGCTTTGTCTGATCCTGCTTTCTTTTACTTCCTTTTGTGGGTTTTCATTCCTGGTGGGCATCTTCCTTACAGCCCTCCATCTCAGCCTCTGTGACAGTGAAATCCAAATATAGAACGATAAAGACATTTGCTTTTCACAGAGCAAACTTTCCAAGGCCATTTCTATACATATCTTGCAAAAATATTTCCTATTTATACCATATTTATGAGCAAGCTTATGGTAGCCCTCATTCCTAAAAGAATCAAAGAATAGGCGTGCATGTTTCAGCTCATTTTGTTCAACCCAGAAGAGGCCAGGGATAATACAATAGTAACAAGTAACGGCCCTGGTATGTTAGTTGTTGTTTCACTGTTGGGGATGGTGATTTCAGAAGCCTGTCTTCTGCAGCCCTGCTTCAAAAGGCCCTTTGAAAGTAATAGTGCACAGATGCACAACACCGGGAATGTACTAAACGTATCTTCACTGCACAGTTTAAATGTGGTTCAAATAGTAAATTTGACATTGTGTGAATTTTACCAGACTTAAAAAAAAAATGTTAGTAAAAATGGAAGAGCTCAAGCCTTGTGTTTAGAGAAAAAAAAGAACTTAATCATTTGGAAGTTGGTTCAAAATAGGAATTTGTCATCACCTTGCTGATTGGGGAAGCTGGGCCTGAGACTGGGAAAGAGGACAGAGGAAGTGTCACACAGAGTAGAGCAATGTTTCACTGTAGGAATTCTCAAACTTTCACAAGAATCACTGGAGGAAACTGATAAAAAGCCTGTTCTCCAGGGTATAACCCCAAAGCAATTCAATGAGAATCTCAAATGCATCAGGTTTTTGAGGGTCCCAAACAATCTCTAGAGCCATCAAATTTGAGAAATTCTGTTCTACTTCTGTGCCTTTTACTAGTGAATGAGCTTCATCCTTATGGGTCCTGTTATATACAGAAATTCCCAATTGATAGATATTGTGAAAATGATATAAAACCTCTCTTCTCCCTGTCCTGGTTTGCCTTAGTCCCAAGGGAGGATGAAAGGAAGATGCTTGTGTGCAAGGAAATCACTGTTAGAGGAATAAACATAGGATCAATGCTCAGCTTTGCCAACAACAACCCAAAGCTAGAGCCTGGGGATACGCATGTTTCATTTTGTTTCCCCAGCTTCCTCCACTGCTTTATCTAAACAGCAGTCAGAGTCATGATTCAAAGAAAGCAATTCTGGTTATGTCATTCTCCTGCTCGAAACTCTTCAATGGCATTTTTCTTAGTCTCTATAATAAGTGGATGATCCCCACCTGCAAACCTCTACAGCTTCATCTTTCCTCTTTAAGACCCTCTGTAGGACTCTTTCTCATGTAGTTTAAAGTATTTCTCCTTTCTTCTAACATCTCTCTCTCTCTCTCCCCACTCCGCCCCATCTATCTGTATCTCTAACTCTGCCTCACACATCTCAAGACTGTGACCCATGCAATGGCCCATGAGTAGAATGCCCTCCTTCCCCTGGCCTGGTGATTTCCATCCACCCTTCAGGTCTCAGATTAAATATCCTTCTTCAGGAAACTCTTCCTGACATGCTCCACCACCTAGTGAAAAATACAAGTTAAAATTTAAAAATAGGGCAGCAGGCATATTAAGATACAGCAAAGCACACATGTTAGATCCCCCCAAGCCCAGCCCTCAGATTCTAAGAGAGTATAAGTAATGTCTCTTTTGTTCACCACTTTATCACTAGGGCTTGATATTATGTCTGGTACTTTGGTAAATGTATTTTACCTTTAATGATGAAGTAACAAACTAGTCTTATTTCCTGCAGCAGAAAGCCCTAAGGAATGAAGGTGTCATTCCTCTAAGTTGTTGTGTCTTTTCCTTCCAGAATAATGTCTCTCGATTCTCAAATTAGATGGAAAATTTCTTGAGAATCCCTGAAGTCTAGGATTAGTCACAAGAGGATTAGACTTTTAACTAGAATGATGCTGGCATGAAGAGTGGGTGATTCTAGCCTAGCGTGTCATCAGAGGAATCTAGAGGCTGAACACAGAGTTTGCATTTGAAGATTTGTTGAAGCAAAGTGAATACGCCCCTGTCAATCTTGATAAAGGTCAGATTATAAGAAATAAAAATAAGTACCATTTAACTCAGTAGGTAGCATATCTATACCTCCATTTTCTCTAGAGCCTGAGAATATAAATAGTTGAAAGAGGATTCTAACAAACTAGCTGATCCAGATATGGTAATATATTATTATCTGCTACCAGGATACTATCTTACCATGAGCCCTCCCCCACCCTTTCATTTTCTACTTCTTTAATTATGAAGAACTGAGGATTCATTTCCCTTAGCCTCTTAGAGCTGCCTTTTTCTTAGCTAGTTCTTTTAACTACTGCCTATGAAGCCAAAAGGCTGAGTTTTGAAACAAACCAGTCATTTTAATAAAATGATGCAGTCCTCCAAAGGGTCTGGATAAAGAGAAATCCTAATGGTAAGAGAGAAAGTGAATATTATTGTCCTGAGGTCCATTGCTAAAACACATCTTACCTTTATTGGTTTCTCCGAAACTTAAGTGTGTACCTCACTAACCTCAAGGTTATGGCATGAGTTCATTTTCAGATATCTCAGACACCTGACCAAAAATATATGAAGTGATAGATCCCAAATTCAATTACTTTAATTGTAGGGGAGGGTGAGATCTCTCAATGCTGCAGTTACATTCAAGGGTCAACAAGTCACAGCAATCCACAGGCCAAATCTGCAGCCATCCAATTTTGTAAATAAAATTTTATTGTAACATAGCCAGGACCAGTTATTTATGTGTGGTCCATGACTAGTTTCACCACAAAGGCATAGTCTCGTGTTTGAGACAGGAGCTGCTAAAACAAAGTAGCCCTTTACAGAAAATGTTGGCTGGCCTCTGCTGGGTAACAAAGTTCTGTTACATTTTACCACTTTAGCTGTGGGATACCAGGGCAAGGACATTTACTTTCTAAGGCCAGTATGATAGAAGCAGTAGTGTATAGTAGCAAACAGGTAAGAAATAGGTAGTAGCAGGTAGCCAGTAAGAAATCCCAAAATAGGCTTGACGCCTATAGCTCAAGCAGCGAGGGTGCCAGCCACATACATCAGAGTTGGCAGGTTTGAATCCAGCCTGGGCCTGCCAAACAACAATGACAACTACAACCAAAAAATAGCCAGGTGTTCTGGCGGGTGCCTGTAGTCCCAGCTACTTGGGAGGCTGAGGCAAGAGAATCGCTTAACCCCAAGAGTTTGAGGTTGTTGTGAACTGTGTTGCCACAGCACTTTACCCAGGGTGACAGGTTGAGAGACTCTGTCTCAAAAACAAAAACAAACAAACAAACAAACAAAAAAAAAACAACTGGATTGTAAGGTAGAAAATTAGCACTTTGGGGCATCCTTTGCAAAGTTAGCAGTAGACAAAAATACCTCAAGTTGAGAAAGAGGATTTCAGTTGTATCGATCAGATATATTTAACCCAGTCAATAGATTATAGGCATCAATGGAAAGAGGAGGTTTTAAGAAGTTCCTCAAAAGCAGGAATCACACCTTATGTCTATCAGTAGTTATTCTAGGACTTAAACCAAGACCAGTTTCTCTGAGAATCTATTTCTTTTTTATATTTTTGCTTCTAATAAAAATCATTTTGAAAAATTATACACACATCTAAAATGAAAGCATATTAGCATCACTTAATAGCCACTTAACCTTGCACAGATGACCTCTTAGTCACTGAGTTTCCTTATATGTAATACTAAAATAATAATGGTTATTACTTTATAAAGTTATATGTAAAAGTCATAAAAAGTTTTTGACTTAGAGTAAATACTTCACAAGAACACAACAATAAATCTGTGGTTCTTATTAGAAGATGCATTCAGACCCATTAAAACGTAGTCTTCACTGTAATCTCACTAATAGCCAATTCTAGTTCTTCAAACTCGTCTCAAGGATGCAATCAGTAGTTGCAAAAACGAATAGGGCATTGTTCTCCATCAGTGGGGCCATTTCATCGTTGTCTACATTCTGTTTGTCTTACAGAAAGTGAAGATGGCTTTACCTGGCTACTGCTTTTCATTCATTTCTTCCTCATTCATGGCTTATTTTTAGGAAAACATTTGGTTTTCTAAAGATGAATTTCTTCTCTTCTTCTTTACCTATTATTTCTTATTTTCTACAGTACCGAAGTGAGATTATATACCTCCAATGTGGGCCTAGATGGTGCCACCACACTTTAGAAACCATAGAGCAGGGCCAGGCGTTAATTTTTACTGCTTTCAATCAATGGGAAGGTCTCTATCTTCTTCCCATCTATGTCACACCAACCCCTGAGAGACACTCAACCTTTCTCAGCTTGGTCTGTTATTTTCTGGATTCGTGCCTAGTCAATAGCTTCTTTTACTGGAAATAAACTTTTATATACAGGAAGCACTATGGTATCTAAGTAACAAAATAATAACAAAGCCATACTTTACATACCACCTCATAAAGGCTACATCAGCTCTCAGAAGAACAGCAATCGCATTTTATCTTTTCAATCCAAGAATTTGCTTCATACCTGAATGAATTATAATGCAATTATAGAGCATCAATAATTTTTAAAATATGTATATTTATCAATAATTTTTAAAATATTTATAAAATATGTATATCATCACAAAAGACCCATGAGGGATTCAAGTAGAGGACCATCTTTTGCATACACAAGAAAAATAAACTTTGCAAAGTAGTAAAAAACACACAGAACTAGAACTCACTTATTGTAATTCATCATTCAGAACTCTTTCTAGTATTATTAGTGTTTATAAAAACGAAAACAATAAAGGATCGTTTCTCAATGACATCCTCATGGTGTCATTTTCAATGACAAGATGCTAAAATAAATTGATTGTTATTGTAATTTGTCCTGGCATAATCAGGTACTATATATTCAACTGAGAAACTCATGCTGCATTGATTAATATGGTAGCCATTTGCCATATGTGACTACTTAAATTAAAATTAATTAAAATTAAATAAAATTTAAAATTTAGTTCCCCACATATATTAGCCACATTTCAAGAACTTAGTTACCACAGACAGAAAAGATATACAGCATTTCCATCCTTGGAGAAAGTTCTACTAGCTGAAGGGTAACTCCATTCATATATATATATGATTTATTGGGGTGACAGAATAAAGTATTTTGCCATTGTTTCCTAATATGTGGCATATATGCACCTCTATAATATTAATATGCATCCACATTTGAGTTTAGGCCTTCTGTGGAAACTACATACCGCTTTTGTTTACAGATAAAAGGAAATTTCTTTGTTTCTTATGAAATATCAGGAAATTTACATAAAAATGAAAAACTAAATTATTTCTAGCTCCAAGTTGGAAAGAAATGACAGATTAATCAAAAACTCTTTTTTTCTTCTTTTACCTTCTTTGAATCTGTAAACAGTTCTTACAAATAGCATTTACTAAGAACTTACTATATGCCGAGTATCATATTACATGCTAGGGATTAGAGGAAAGCACAAATATTTTGTCCCCAAATATATTCCTTTGACATATTTTGCGGTGGCTGTTCAGAGGACCTGCAGACAGAAATAGCTCTGCAAAGTTGCTTTTGTAGAGAAGACAGCATAGTAGAGAAAATCTGCATTTGTGAAATAAACAGCCAGGCCTTCTCTGTCCCCCTACCCTTTGTGCAGTTCTAGTCAGGTTTGGCTCCTGTGAGGGAGAAAATGAGAGTCCAGCATCTTCAGGAGGCTGATAGAAAGGTATTCTTTCTGAGAGCTGAAACCTGAGAAGTTTCACTGGCATAACAAGACCACCTCTTCTCTGCCTGTGATAACTGGTCTCAGCCTGCTCCAAGCCCCAGACTCTGAGCCTAAAGTTAGTGTAGCACTGCAACCATCTGTAACTTTGAGTTTTTCCATGTTTTGTATGAACTGCTGTGTACATATGTGCACAAGTTAATAAACTTTCTATGCCTTTTCTCTTGTTAATCTATCTTTTGTCAGTTGATTTTCAATGAACCATCAGAGGACAAGAGGGAGGATTTCCCTTGACCCATACAGTTTTGGAGCTATGAACAGGATAATACATTACTTCATTCTAGAACCCACAAATGGGATTCTAGGACACATGACCAAAAGCTGGTAAAGCAAAGTTAGTTACCTTCTTAGTTACTCAGTTACCAAGTTAGTTCTCTCAGATTCCATGTAGCCCAATTCAAATGATGGTGGTAAGAGTCTATATCTTTTTTCCTTTCCAAATTGAATTAACAGGAAAAAAAAAATGAACATGAACTAGTTTACTTATGGAATAAATTGACTATAGTTAATAGAAAACTTTTTCTAGAAGGGCTCTCATCTGAAATATTTATCTTTTTTGTACCTATTTAAAAAAAAAAAAGCTCCTTTGGCAAGATCAAAAAATAAAACAAACAAAAAAATCAGCAGAAATCATTTAAAGCAAAGTTAAAAATCCTTTGGATACTCAAACTGCCCACTTTGGATCCTCTAGAGGATTAAAATAGAAAAAAAGAAGGCACTCTGAGAGGCACTGTAGTCCAGCAGTCCAGTGGCTAGGACTCCATATTTAACTGCCCAGGTTTGATTCCTGGTGAGAGAACCAGTCCCTAGGAAATAAAAGTCCTTTAACTCAGGGGAAAAAGAAAAAATTACAAAAATTAATCTGAATTATTTAATTTATATCTGCATGACTCAACCTTCTGGGATACTCATTTGTAATCCTTCCTATCCTCACAGACAACTTTTCATTTCTTGCCTTACCTACTGTCTTTTTTTTTTTTTTTATTAGATCATAACTGTGTACATTACTGCATTTATGGGGTTACAATGTGCTGATTTTAGATCCCATTTGGAATGTTTACATCTAACTGGTTAACGACCACATGGGTTGTCAGATGTTTGCCTGGAGTTAGCCCAGAAGCTGAGACTCTGAAAAATATGGCTGGACAGAAACGTGGTTTATATCCCACCTGTGACAAACAAAACTCCTGTTCTTGAGCTGTCACTGAGAGCAGTCTTGATTTGGGGAAGGCTGCAAGTTTTACTCCTTCTATGGAGACCTTGCTTAAAGGCCTGAAAGACTTTTTGTGTTTCATATGTACTTTTTTGTTTTGGTTTTGATTCATTTACTTAGATATTCCTTTGATTTAAAAATTTGGTGTCTATTTAGAGTGAGATAGCAGCTATTTTTATTTTCCCTTTTATTTTTTTTCTTTTCTTTTATTCTTTATTAAATCATAACTGCGTACATTAATGCATTTATGAGGTACAATGTGCTGATTTGATATACAATGTGGAATGTTTACATCTAACTGATTAACATAACCATCTCCTTGCTAACTTATTTGTTGTGGTAAGACTTTCCTACCCTATTCTTAATGGTTTAGAAATGTATCATTGCATTATGCTCATCTGGCCCAAAGTGCCATGGCCTCAGCCTAACTCACTGCAACTTCAAACTCCTGGGTTCAAGTAATCCTCCTGCCTCAGCCTCCCAGGTAGCTGGGACTATAGGTGCAAACCATAACTCCTGGCTTACTTTTCTTTTAGTAGAGACGGATGGGGTCTGGCTCCCCTCACCCTGGACTCCCAATTTGTTAGCATTACGGGTGTAAGCCACAGTTCTGGCCTCGATCTCACTTGAAACTGAAGCCTAGAGAGGTGAGTCTAATGGCCCATAACTGCAGTCAAATACTCTTTTCACCAGGAAACTTTCAAAAAAGTATCCAATATATTCAATACTACTACGAAATCAGTGTATAATCACCTACACATTCATAGGAATGGTATTTTTCCCTTTTATCTTGCTTCCTCTACACAGCTGTCCATACCCACCCTTTTTGGCACCAGGAACCCCTTTCACTGAGAACAATTATTCTATAGGTGGGAGTTAGGGGTGCAAATGGGACAGGAGGTGCGCTCAGGCCATGATACTGTGCTGCCAGATCTTAAGAGGCCATCACCTGGGGTTTGGGCACCACAGCTCTACTGGACCAGAGAGCCACACCTCCCTCAGTGCTAGGAATCAATGTATATAAAAAGTTGAGAGAAGAAAGAAAATAGAAAGCATTGTAAGAAGTTTTAAACAGTTTATGGAAATCTTACCTTATGTATTCAAAGCTGATTGAGATTGGATGGATCTTTTTATAAGTTTTCATTAAAATTAGCTTTCATATTTATAATACACTAATATTATTGCAGAATTAGGTGTTGTCTTTAAACAAGATTTGTGTGTTGGTATTAATAGTATTAACAAATAATAAAATGTTTTATTCACCTTTTGAGTACCATCAGTACAAAAAAAAGGAGATTCTAGATACTGTGTGCCTTGTGCTATCTTTATTTGGTGTATTTGTAGGGATATGTTATTAATATGTATTCTAACATTGTATGAGATTCTTAAAATTCTGATAGGTCTTCGTAGGCTACAGAAAATAGCAAGATTTCATCATCAATAATTTCTTTAACCATGATCATTTTAAGTCTTGTTGCCTATAGTAAAAAAGGCCTTTATAAAGCCAAGGGGTTTTGTATTCAAGGAGGCTCATCAAGAGGGCAATAACAAGCATGCTTAAATACAGTTTTCTGACAACTTTGAGTATGCCGCACCTTGTTAAGACTGGGTGAGAGGTCACCTGGTTAAGAATTTAAATAAATTCAAAGGAGGGAGGAAACTGACCCTATAAAATTGCTAACCTAACATTAAGCAGAATGAGAATTAATTACATAGGACTGAAGTAATGAAGAACTAAAATAATTTTTAATAAATTATTTTGTTTGAAATATATTGCTGGTACTTCTCATGATTTGTTTTTCAGAATCAAGAAAACATTTTTTAAGTTAGTTATAGCTTACAAAATTTGGTTAAAATATACTTTTGTGGGCACAATTGAAACATTTACCTTCATTTCTACTTGATTCCTCCAAAATTCAAAACTACTTGTGTATATTCCTATTTTATGGTAATACGGCTATTTGCATACATTTAAAAAGAATTCATTTTCTTGTGTAACAGGACACAATGGAGTCGTTGCTTGTTTTATCAAGGCTTTGATTAAAATATCAGGTTTTCCAATGTAACCAAACTGCATTGTGAGATTGAAGTTGGTTTCAAAAAATGAATAGACTTGAGAAACTGGCTTGACACCTTGTCTACACAGTCCCCTTACTGGGGTGTCTGACCTTGTGGTAGGTAAAGAATGTCACTTTATGACAGGTCCAGAAAACTCAAGATGTTTTGAGAAACTTGAAAAGGGAGGAATTCATTTATTATGTACAAATATAGCATTCATTTGATAAGTTCAGATATAGTCTTTGGCTTTTCTCCTAAGCTTTGAAAGTCTTTTAAGTCTAATCCAAACTATATTATAAAAAACCTTTAGCAAATCAAACTTACAAAAAGCCTATGTGGCCAATCACAATAATTCTTGCTGCACTTCATGCAAATAATTAAGCCCAATATATATGTACACACACACACACACACTTTGGTGTAATCAAGTAGAAATAAAGGTAAATGTTTCAATTATGCCCACAAAAGTATATTTTAACCAAATTTTGTAGGCTATAAATAACTTAAAAAATGTTTTCTTGATTCTGGAAAACAAAGCATGAGAATATATAATATATAGTTATATAATATGTAAATATAAAAACCCTAAAACTTATTTTGCAAATTAATTATCCTTGTTATCATTTATCCTTGGTAGAAATAGCGGACTGGAAAGAAGAAAATTATGCTTTAGGAACAGAGAAACAAACTACATTATACCCATTATTAGATTTTAGGACTCTCTCTCTCTCTGATTTTATTATTTACCTGCAATCTGGAATAAATTCTAAATTTTTACTTTCTTCTAAGTAAAATACCTGGCTATGACTCTCCAGGCTAGTATTTCCAATTTTTCTTCTTCCTTTCTGATATGGAATCATTCAAGAAATAAAAATAAAAGTCTAAGGCCCCCAACCAACTAAACAGACTCCCCTCAGCCAGAGGGATTCAGAGAAATCTTAAGACCAAGTAGCCATGGTGGGATGGAAGGTAAGATGTACTTTGTAACAATTCTGCTTCATTTAACTGCTACTAGGCTTTCTTTTCTAAGGATTAAACAGAAGCAGACTTATGAGAAGATTTGTTCCATCCCTTATTTAAATCAGCTGGCTACTGCTTGTACCTTTTGTGGTTTCAGTTCTACAAGTCACCAGCATTCCCTGGAAAAAAGGCCACTGACCGTGGAGGGACTCTGGTCAGTCTACAGAGGACGTGCAGGGAAGGGTTTTGTGTCATCTGCTTCCCCTTTGGATATCAGAGGGCCAAACTCTCCCTGCAGGTCCTGGGAGCCCTTCCTCTTCCTGAGCATGCGTCCCATGAGCAGCATGAAACTCAGGGGCACCTTCACGTGTTTCTCTTTCATAATCACTCACGACTCTCCTCACAGCTTGTGAAATACGGACATTTAGCCACCTCGCTCAGCATGAATTCTTATTTCCATGCCTTCCCTCAAAGTTCATGCTCAGGCTACGTTTCCTAGCCATCCTGCAGGCTGCAACCTTTTATGAAAAATAAAATTCTCCTTTTCAAAACTATGACCCTAATCATTCCTCAGATAACAATTAGAAATCAAAACTTCTTTCCTTAAATTGAAGCTAGACAACTTTATATAGACTTTAGGAAAAACAGCTACAACACTTTGCAACATGAACTACTCAGAACATTCACTGGAACATCTGATTCCAACTAAAATCCAGAAACATCTCTCAGATTGCCACTGCCTACCCATTCCAACTACAGATGCTTCAGAGACACTAGAAAAATGGTTTATTGAACACTTTAGACATTAACCTACGTTTCTCTTCTGTTTCCATAGACATGCTTCTTACTGAAGACTTGTTTGCTTACCCCACGTATACAAGCATAACTTCAAAAGTCCATTAACAATATCACCTCTGGGAATGGGACACAACTGTTTAACCAAACTGACATATTCTTCAGACTAAGAGACAGATTCGAGTATATAAAAAACTATACTTAGTTTTCCTTGTCTGCTTCTCCCAAGGTTTTCTGTCCCCATCTACCCATTTCTTATTGTAAAACTTCCAAGCTCAAACTCTCAATACCTACAAATCCCACTTCAGTGGGAGAAGATAAATTTTCTGAAAATAAATTTCCAAACAAGGGACTAAAGGAAACTAAAAATATTTCACCCCCAAAATATACATCTCTGGCATAATTTGAGATGGCTATTCAGAGGGCCTGCAGACAGAAATAGCCCTATGAAGCTGCCTTTTTGGAGGAGACTTGCATCTGTAGAGAAAATACGCCTTGGTGAAATAAACAGCCAGCATTTCTCTCCACACCCCCTACCCCTTGTATTCTTCTCTAGAGTTTTCAGAATGTAAGAAGAAACACAATCATATTGACATCTTGATTTTAGCCAGTAAGACTCATGTTGACCTGCGACCTATGGAAGTGTAAGATATTAAGTTTGTCTTAAGCCACCAAGTGTGTGGTGATTTGTTAAAGCAATAATAGAAAACCAATATAACTTACCAACAGTTAAACTTTTAATATTTTATATGCAGACATGAATATCCCATCCATTTTGAAATGAGAAATTTTCTGACAACACTCTACTCACATCACTGATGGAAAAAATCAATGGAGGTTGGTCCTTCAAAGCAGGTGCATGAACACTGAAATCATTAACCAACCTCTTTAAAAATTATGCCCCACATCCCCACACATTGATGTAGCCTTGGGATCTGCTGTGGAATTTGATTCTAAATCCTTGCTTTAGCCATTGGTATACATTAAAGGGTATGGATGGGGTAAATGATTCATTTGCAACCCTGAGAAAGCCTGTTTGGGAGAACTGAATGATAAGGAAGGAACATTTGGAATGGCTTCAGAGGGTACACAAGGTCATTTTGTATTGTTAGCCATAATATTTATTTTTTGTGATTGCTAAAAACCAATTTATCCTTACTTTCAAACACCAATCTCCTCTGCACTGGCCTCACTGGGAGAGTTCCATCATTTATTGACCTCATTGTTCCATTTCCTATCTTCTTGTTTTGGAAGGTGTTCTTTCCTCAGCAACAGGTGTTGTTTCCTTTCTTCCATTCCTGGCAGATTTCTTGGTCTTGACTCAAGACCAAGATAAGTATTCAATGAAGGGGGAGGGGCAAGATGGCCGACAGGAGCCAGGCTCCAACAGAAACTCCCGTCCAGAGGGAAGGATAATGTCCAGAAAATACTCAATAAAGTTGAAGATTGGGAGCCCAGCTGAGAGAAGAGCAATATCTGCAGGACACCTCTACTGAGGCAAGTTGAGACTCCAAGAAAACAATTTACAGTTACATCATACATCCCAAAGGAAAAATGTCCATTCCCTCCCCCAAGAAAGTTGTGGTTTTCTCTTCATCTGCTCCTGTAAGTTTTCTATAGGCGAGCGGTGAATTGAGGACCTATTATCTCACCCCACATGTGAGAACCACTGGAAGAGGGGTCTACTCCCCTAGAAGGACCCTGCTGGGATTCTAAACACTCTCTCGCCTGGCAGAAAAACAGAACAAATGTTTTCACTGCCATTTTGAATTTCTAGTCTATCCTTCCCCTGTTGCCTATAGAGATAGTGGCGGGGGGGGCACAAGAGCAGCATCCCCCACCCCTGCAAGACCAAGCACCCAGTCCTGGTACTGCAGCCAGAGACCTGCTAGACCTGTGTGCATTCTACAGGCAGTGGTGGAGGCACTCCATTCTAGGCACCCATGCAGGAGGCCCCAGAACTACTTGCTAGAGCCACATACCTACCACAGGTGGCAGGCAGCTGCAGAGAAGTCCTCCACTCCAGGCAGGCCCAGAACTGCTTGCCAGAGCCACACACACCCCATGGGTGGTGACAGAGGAGTCCCCTGCTCTAGGTAGGCCCAGAAATGCTTGCCAGAGCCACATGACCCAGGCAGTAGCAGTGGAAGAATCCCCCACTCCGGGTGTGCCCAGAACTGCCTGATAGAGCCACACATCCTGCAGGTGGTGGCGAAGGAGTTCCCTGTTCCAGACACCCATGCAGGGCAGGCCCAGAACTGCCAGAGCTGTACACTCCCTGCATCCTAGGCCAGCCACCCAAAAACTACGAGAGGACTGTCAGTTGGGAGAGAACCATACTAGAATGATGGTATCCCAAGGCACAGAGCAGCAGCCACAGCAGTGGGAACAACAAGGTTCACACCCTCTGAGGCTCTTCCGGACAGACACATTCTGCCTCTCTGGACAACCAGAGGAAGCCAGCATCTTCTCTGGTGGCAGCTGCTGACTGAATGGTTCTGCTATGGTCTCCACACAGTGTAAATTCAGCATGGGGTGGAATCAGCAGAAAAATTCTGGTAATTTGAATAACCAGAGTAGATCAACTCCCCCAAGGAAGATGGGGCAGATGCAATTGAAGATCCCATCCATGAACAGATGAATGAGATGTCAGAAATCGAGTTCAGAATTTGGATAGCAAATAAGAATAACAGAATGGAAGAAAGGAGGGAATTAGAATTTCAAGAAATTATTCAAAAGATGTCTCAAAAAATTATTCAAAAGATGTCTCAAGAATTCAACGATTTCAAAGATAAAATGACCAAAGATTTTGCAACACTGAGGCAAGAGGTTGCAGCCCTCAAAGATCAGAAAATTATGATAGAATCCCTCAGTAACAGAATGGAGCAGGTACAAGAAAAGGATCTCTGACATTGAAGTCAAAGCTTCTGAATGTGCCCAAGCATGCAAGGATGAAGAGAAATGAGGAGCAAAAATGGATCACTCTCTCAGAGAACTCTGGAATAATTGGAAGAAAACTAATATTTGTCTTATAGGAATCCCTGAAGGCGATGAAGTGGCTTCACAAACCACAGAGGCCTACTTCATGAAATTATGAAAGAGAACTTTCCAGACATGCCAAGAGATTCTGAAATTCATATAGCAGACAGTTTCAGAACCCCAGCATGACTCAACCTGAACAAGACATCCCCCAGACACATCATAATTCACTTCACTAAAGTTAATATGAAACAGAAAATTCTGAAAGCAGCTATACATAAGAAAACCATAACCTACAAGGGGAAGAATATTAGAATGACTGAGGATCTCTCTGTTGAAAACTGTAAGACTAGAACAGGGTAGTCGTTAACTTTTAATCTCCTAAAACAAAATAACATTCAAACCAGGATCCTGTATCCAGTTAAACTGGGTTTCATTTATGATGGAAAACATAAATACTTTAATTACATTCACACATTGAAGAAATTTACTATAACTAAACCAGCACTCCAGGATATTCTCAGAAATATCCTCCATAATGAACAGTGCAATCCTCCACCACATAAGTAAATGCACACCTAAAATTTTGATCAAATTCCAACTTTCACAGTGGCAAAAGGATTAAAGATGTCCACTGGACTTTCAAAAAACTCGATACTCAAAATTATACCAGGTTTATCAATATTCTCAATCAATGTGAATGACTTAAATTGTCCTCTAAAGAAGGACAGGATGGTGGATTGGATACAACTCAGGCCAGATATCTGTTCCATATAAGAATCCCATCTTACCCTAAAAGGCAAATATAGACTCAGGGTGAAGAGATGGTCATCTATATTCCAGGCAAATGGAAAACAGAAAAAAGCAGGTGTTACAATTTTATTCACAGATACGATGGGCTTTAAATCAACAAAAGTAAGCGAGGATAAAGATGGATATTTTATATTCATTAAGGATAATACTCAATACGATGAGATTTCAATCATCAATATTTATGCACCCAACTAGAATGCCTTCAATTTATTTCTTGATTTCTCCCAGCTTCATCATAGTTGGTGATTTTAATACTCCTTTGGCAGTGTTGGATAGATCCTCCAACAAGAAGCTTAGCAAAGAAACTTTAGATTTAAACTTAACCATTCAGCATTTGGATTTAACAGACATCTACATAACATTTCATCCAAACAAAACTCAATACACATTTTTCTCATCGACCCACC
>NW_003852602.1:594530-595799 GCF_000181295.1 Otolemur garnettii | reverse complement strand
TAAAAGTTGAACTCAGTAACAACAGGAATCTGCAGACTCATACAAAAACATGGAAGCTAAATAACCTTATGCTGAATGATAGGTGGGTCAGAGAAGTGATCAAGGAAATTACCAAATTTTTGGAACAAAACAAAAATGAAGATATGTGTTACCAGAACCTCTGGGATACTGCAAAGACAGTCCTAAGAGAGAAATTTATAGCACTGCAAGCCTTCCTCAAGAAAATGGAAAGAGAGGAAGTTAAGAACTTAATGGGACATCTCAAGCAACTGAAAAGGAAAAATACTCCAATCCAAAACCCAGCAGAAGAAAAGAAATAACTAAAATTAGAGCAGAATTAAATGAAATTGAAGAAAAGAGGATTATACAACAGATCAATAAATGAAAAAGCTGTTTTTTTGAAAAAGTCAATAAGATAGATAAACCTTTGGCCAACCTAATCAAGGAAAAAAAGAGTAAAATAACTAATTTCATCAATCAGAAATGGTAAAGATGAAATAACAAGAGACTCCTCAGAAATTCAAACAATCCTTAATGAATATTGAAAGAAACTTTATTCTTAGAAATATGAAAATCTAAAGGAAATTGACCAATACTTGGAAGCATGCCACCTTCCAAAACTTAGCCAGAAGGAAGTGGAAATGTTGAACAGGCCTATATCAAGTTCTGAAATAAAATCAACTATACAAAATCTCCCTAAAAAAAAAAAGCCCAGGACCAGATGGCTTCACGTCAGAATTCTACCTACCTTTAAAGAGGAACTAGTACCTATACTACTTAATCTTCTGCAAAATATAGAAAAAGACGGAATACTACCCAACACATTCTATGAAGCAAACATCACTTTGATCTCCAAACCAGGAAAAGACCCAACAAAGAAAGAAAATTACACACCAATATCACTAAATGAACACTGATGTGAAAATATTCAACAAGATCCTAAAAACAGAATCTAGAGACACATTAAACAAATTATACACCACAATCAAGTGGGTTTTATCCCAGGATCTCAAGGCTGGTTCAACATATGTAAATCTGTAAATGTAATTCATCACAGAAACAAATTAAAAAACAAAGACTATATGATTCTCTCAATTGATTCAGAAAACGCTTTTGATAATATCCAGCATCCTTTCATGATCAGAACAATTAAGAAAATTGTCATAGAAGGGACATTTCTCAAAATGATAGAGGCCATCTACAGCAAACCCACCGCCAATATCATATTGAATGGAGTTAAATTGAAATTATTTCCACTCAGATCAGGAA
>NW_003852602.1:570726-594258 GCF_000181295.1 Otolemur garnettii | reverse complement strand
AGTAGTGCCAAAGAAGATGAAATATCTTAGAGTTTACTTAACAAAGGACGTGAAAGACCTCTATAAAGAAAACTATGAAACTCTAAGAAAAGAAATAGCTTAAGATGTTAACAAATGGAAACACATACCATGCTCATGGCTAGGAAGAATTAACATTGTTAAAATGTCCATACTACCCAAAGAAATAAGTAATTTTAATGCAATCCCTGTTAAAGTTCCATTGTCATACTTTAAAGATCTTGAAAAAATAATACTGCATTTTATATGGAATCAGAAAAAATTCCTCAAATAGCCAAGACATTACTCAGAAATAAAAACAAAGGAGGAGGAATCACGCTACTAGACATCAGATTATACTATAAATCCATAGTGATCAAAACAGCATGGTATTGGCACAAAAACAGAGAGGTAGATGTATGGAACAGAATAGAGAATCAAGAGATGAACCCAGCTACCGTTATATGATCTTTGACAAGCCAATTAAAAACATTGAGTGGGGAAAAGATTCCCTATTTAACAAATGGTGCTGGGCGAACTGGCTGGCGACCTGCAGAAGACTGAAACTAGACTCACACCTTTCACCACTAACTAAGAAGACTTCATTGAATTAAAGATTTAAACTTAAGACATGAAACTATAAAAATGCTAGAAGAAAGTGTAGGGAAAACACTTGAAGAAATTTGCCTGGGCGAAAATTTTATGAAGAGGACCCCCCAGGAAATTGAAGCAACATCAAAAATACACTACTGAGACCTCATCAAATTAAAAAGCTTCTGTACAGCCAAAATCACAGTAAGTAAAGCAGGTAGACAGCCCTCAGAATGGGAGAAGATATTTGCTGGTTATGTCTCCAACAAAGGTTTAATAACCAGAATCCACAGAGAACTCAAAGGTATTAGCAAGAAGAGAACAAGTGATCCCCTCACAGGGTGGGCATGGGACTTGAAGAGAAACTTCTCTGAAGAAGACAGGTGCATGGCCTACAAACATACAAAAAAATGCTCACCAACCTTAATCATCAGAGAAATGCAAATCAAAACTTCTTTGAGATATCATCTAACTCCAGTGAGATTAGCCCATATCACAAAATCCCCAAAATCACTGATGCTGGTGTGGTTGTGGAGAAAAGGGAACACTTCTATACTGCACATCTACACTGGGATTGCAAACTAATACGTTCCTTTTGGAAAGACATTTGGAGAACACTTAGAGAACTAAAAATAGACCTGCCATTTGATCCTATAATTCCTCTATTAGGTATATATACAGAAGACCAAAAATCACACTACAATAAAGATATTTGTATCAGAATGTTCATTGCAGCCCAATTCATAATTGCTAGGTCATGGAAGAAGCCAAAGAGCCCATTGATCTACGAATGGATCAATAAATTGTAATATATGTACACCATGGAATACTATGCAGCCATAAAGAAAGATTTTTACGTGGATGAAGCTGGAAAATATTCTTCTTAGCAAAGTACCCCAAGAATGGAAGAAAAGGTATCAAATGTATTCAGCCCTACTCTGAAACTAATTTATAGCTTTTGTAGTAAATCTATAATCCAATTTTAGCCCAGGAATATGGGGAGAGGAGAGAGGGGGAAGAGAGGAGGGGGGAAGGTGAGAGGAGGTAGGGTGATTGGTGGGATCATGCCTATGGTTCATCCTATCAGGGTACATGTGAATCTCTCTAAATGTAGAATATAAATGTCTCAACACAATAACTAAGAAAAAGACAGGAAGACTATGTTAACCAGTTGGATGAAAGTATTTCAAATTGTATACAGAAACAGTACACTGTACCCCGTGATAGTATTAATGTACACAGTTATGATTTAATAATAATAATTAAAAAAACATATTCAGTGCTATAGATAAATTCCCCAGGAAGCAGCAGCATGTCACCTGAAATTTCCATCTTCTGTTCTTTCTCTATCTTCACTTATTAGTGAGTAAAACCCTCAAGTAATAAGATCAAATAAAATACATGTGTTATTATAACTTGTATACTTGTAATTATTTTATTACATTCACTTATGCATTCTTTTATTTGTCTATTCATAAATATTTATTGAGCATCTTATATATAATCAGACATCGTAAAAGGCACTCACAACATAGTTCTGCATAAATAAATATAGATCATTCTATCCTGGAGCTTAAAGCAGAATTCCCCAATGTAGTAACTCTCATCTTCCATTTTTACAATCACAGTGCTTGGGATTTGAAGCTCCTATAAATATTTGAAGGAAGAACAGAAGAATGAACCAAGAAAAAGAGGGGAGGTATGGGAAAGAGAGAGAAAGGAAAAAGTAGGAGAAATAGGAAGGGACCAAGTAAGGGAGGGAGGAAGAGACAAAGGAGTAAAATGGGATGAGTTCCCTGCACCCCAAGTTCTCCCAACTAAAATTAGGGCTAGATTTGGTCCTGAGGAAAGAGAAATAAATGAGTTTTTTGTAGACTATGCAGGGTTACCATCTTGACAGATATTCATGTGTATTTAATGCAAAATATCAAAGACTCAGTAAGGCAGTGTTTCACAAACTTTCCCACTGAATTATTCTAATAGCAAAGGCGAGTGAATGAGAACCTCCAGAGGCTCTCAACCAACTTGAAGAGTAAATTTTCTTTTAAGTCTCTGTATTCATTTGAAAAATTCATTCAAATTTTGTATTCTACTTATAATACAGCCATGTTAGTTTAAACATAAAAAACATGTTTTCTCTCGAATCTGTTAGTAAAATTTGTGCCCTAGGAAATCACGTCTGTCATTGCTCTTCGGCCACTCACCTCTCCTGGTGCACACTATCACCTACTCTGCAGTGATAGACACCTGCCAGCTTGCCGTGGGTGATGTGCCATCTGAACTCGACAACCATGAAGATTGTGACTGGAGACAGTGAAGGGGGCTCCTTGCCACTAAGCTCATACTAGAAAGAAATGTCCACACTAGGACTCATCTAATCTTGCTTTACATTCCTGAAGTCCTTCATGCATTTTAAAACAGCAATTACTATTTAAGAAGTTCCATTTTAGCTGTTTCTAAATCAGTTAATAATATGTATTTTCCTTTTAATATCCTTCTGAGTAGACTAAAGTGCCTCTCATATAATTTTATTAATCTGCACATTTCCTTTTCAAAGATGGGCTTTTTCATCACTTAAAGTACCTTATTTTATGCCAAGTTAAAATCTAATATCAAGCTTTTCTCTAGATTAAGTAACAGCAATGTTTATAATTGAATGCCAGTTAGAGTTTGGGCTTTAAATTTGGATATTTTGCTATTAAGTTAATATAATAAAATGATGGGACCTATAAAATTTTAACTCATGGATATATTATATATACAGTTGCCTCTGTTTCTTTGGGGGATTGGTTCTAGGATAATCAAGTCTCAAACATAAAATGGTATAGTATTTGTGTATAACCTATATATGTCTTTTCATATACTTTAAATCATTTCTACATCACTTATAACAGCTAATACAATATAAAAACTATACCAATAGTTGCTACATTATATTGTTTAAAGAATAATAATGAAAAATTTTGTACATGTTCAGTACAAATGTAATTTCTTTTCAAATATTTTTGTCCAGAGATTGACTGAATCTATAGATGCAGAGGCCATAGATACAAAGTACTGGACTATATGCATGTTTCTATATCTACACATCTGTATGTGTGAGTGTATGTACATATTTATATGAATGCATATGTATGTTATATCTGTGCGTATATATGGAGGGTGCCAAAAAATGCATACACATTTTAAGAAAGGAAAAATGAGTATTAAATTCACAATATTTAAGTCACATTTGACTTCTGCAATTACAAGAGGTGCTCAGAGTTACTTGTATTCTTTTGTTATCAGTATATATTAAGTATTACTATTTTAACATGTTTTTTTTTTCCTTTCTTAAAATTTCTTTTTTATAGACTTTGGTAAAAACATAACAAGGAAAAAAAATTCTGTTTGCTATTTGTATTTTGTCTTGTGTATTCTGTAACAAACAAGTAGTTAATGATTATGTATTCAAAAAAAGGAAAAAAAAAGAAAAGAAAATAGTGACTAATTCTCATATAAATTGTATTTAATTTTGACCAAAGTACATTATTTAAACATTAATTTTTGATTCAACATGTTAATATGTTGTTTATCATATTGCATCCTCATTTATAAGTGAAATAGGTTTGTAATTTCCCCTTTATAATAATATATTTTCTCCAATTTTAATATCAGGTGTATCCAGATTAAGTAGAATGATTTTGAAGTATTTCTTTTTCTATTGTCTATAAGATTTGGCATGATCTGTTTTTTTGAAATTGTCTTTTACTTTTACTTATAAATGTTAGTTGTCTATTTTTTTTGAGACTTTGAAAAAAAGAAAATAAGAAGAAGTTAACTGATCAAAGTATTTTATAATAGACATACTTTCATCTGAAAAAAGATTCTTTTTTCCTTTAAAAAGTCTACTTTTTTGGCACCCTATGTATATATGTATGTGTGTGTGTGTGTGTGTATCTGTGTCTATTTTCCTTTTTAAAACATATAGAAATATTTATAATGGAAGAGTTCCCATTTATTAGGAATGACCAGTTCTTATATAATAGCTTTTATAATATTTCTAAGTATGTAAGCATGGAAGCACATGTAAATATAAATAATGACATTTCAATTGATTGTAATGTGTGCAGAGGTAATATTGATATTTTGCTGAATTGAATTTTTTATATACCTGAAAACCAGCAACAAACCCTTCTCTTCTATGCATTTACTGGAAGTCTTCCTAAAATATTAGAGAACATTTTTCCAAATGACATCCGGAATCATTTCTTTCCTTATTCAAATAATTCTTAGCCTGGAATTGCTTTTTTACAGGGGGGATCTAAAGCCACCACACAGAGAGAAAGTATAACCAGCATGCATTTTCCAGCATACAAAGTAGAAGAGAGAACTTCCCTGACATGATAACATCATTGGATCATGTTGAAAATCAATTAAAATGCCATATATTTATAATAAGGAAACTATTATGATTTTAATAGGTATAGAAGGTTATCAGCATCTCTGTCTGAAATTAATATGATAGTTATCAGCTTTCCCATTAATAACTGCTCAGTACAACATGAACTGATTCACATGGAAAATATGTATTAAACTCCTACATTGTTTTCAGGTATGATGGTGTAGCACTAATCAAGACACAACTAAGACAACAACAAAAATCTATCCTTCCTTATGGAGATTATAGTCCATTTAGCAAAATATAATTCAGAAGGTTTTATTTAGTTATAACTGTTTATTGCCAAAGAGCCGTGAAGGAAAATGCCTAAACCTGCTCCTTGAAGTACATCCAAGGAGTTCTTTCCTGTTTGGGGCTATGAAGAATAAGCCTGCTGATAACATTCATGTTTAGGATTTTGTGTGAATATAACCATTGTCAGCTCAGAATGGGCTCTTCAAGATGGTGCTTTGGCCAGTTGAAAAACGCTCTATAAGGACTCACAGACCTCCATGAAGCTGACCATGCTAAAGGTCACATGGACACTGCTTTGCACAAGGACTCCACCATAGATCACCATCCTTAGCCCAAGGTGCCACATCAAGAAGATACTCCTATCAGGAACAGGCAGGATTTTCCAAGGACTTACAGACTTACTTTCAGAAGATAAGCAAGGCCAGACTTGTCTTTGGAATGCATAGATTTTCCACATCCTAGACCTGCTAGGTCAAACCTCTATTGCATAACAAGTATTCATGTCTCTGAGATAAATGCCAAGGCATGTGGAGTTCCTGAATTGTAGGGCACTTGTATGCAGATTTTTGTTTGTTGTTCAAAAATGTCAGACACTTTTCCACAATGGCTGTACTAGCCTACATGACTTCCACAAATATGGGAGTGACCTAGTTTCTTCACAAGCTCCCCAGCACTTGATATGCTCCAATATTTTGTTTAAGGGATTGTGATAAGTGTGTCATGATATCTCACTATGATTTTAATTTATATTCCTACAAAACAGCTAATATCTTCTCATGTGCTTATTTGCCAAGCTGTATCTATTCTTTGGGAATAGATTCATGCTGGTTTCATGTCTTTCATCAATTTTGTAAGCATTTTTTTTTTCATTGTGGTTAAAGGGTTCCTCCCTCCATCCTGTCCAATATGTGATCTTCAAATATTTTCATCCAGTCTGTACCTTGTAATTTTATCCTCTTAAAAGAGTCTTTTGCAGAGCCTGTGTTTTAATTTGGATGACTTCCGACCCAAAAATGTGAGAATAAATTTCTGTTGTTCATACAGCACTGAGTGTATGGTATTTTGTTATAGCAGCATGAACAGACTGAGACAAAGCACAAACACAGTACTGCTAGATTAAACATGGCAGGTGATTTACCACACTTTGCTGCAACTTGAATTCTCTTAATCTGAATCTATGTCACATTTAAAATGTACTACACTACTTTCAACATATTAGTTGAATAAGTTATCAAATTCAGCCTTTGATTTACACAAAGGATAAATAAAAATGTCATAAACTTTGATTCTCAGAAAACTTTTTCTGCATTTTCCACCAAAATCTTCATTTCCCCAAAATTAGGTTGCTCACTCACGCAATGAAATACCATGATTTGCTTTATCTTGGACTTTATAAATATCATACATGCTTTGTTTTTTAAACTGACAGTAATGATATAGGTTATTCCATAAAAATGCAACAAGTAATAAACCAAACATATTATTTCTTTAGTACTGCATGACTTCTTCTTTCCATCCTATAATTCTCCTAACCTATAATTACGTTATAGGTTATTTAGGTAAAAACAAATACATCATTGCTTTTCATAATCAACAATGTGAAGGACTTTGCTCATATTAGTTGTCAGGGACTAATACCTCGGAAATGTATACATCAATGAAGGACCCAACTAAAGAGAAGGGTGCTGTTTCACTTTTATAACTTCCATTGAACTAAAATAGAAGTGATTAGAGGTAAATGAGACTACCAAGAATTTCAACATTTTATTTTCCATTAATATTTGCATTCTATTCTCAGAAAGCTTCTAGTTAACACCTCTCAAGAATCAATGTGGTATTGCCCTATTGGCCATGTGGGGCCAAGGATAGATGGTGGACTTAGAATGAGTCAATCAAATTGTCTGTTTTAAGATTAGAAACAATCTGAAATGGTAGTGGGCACACTTCCAACTTCACTTTTTTGTTTCTGATGTCCAGGAAATGAGATTGGAAGGAAGGTGTGGCCATAACCTTAGGGCATAATCTAATATCATCTCCAGGACCAGCAGTGGTGTATGTGTCATGCTTTGGAAAAGACTGTTCTAACTTATATTGGGACCTTGAGTCATTTAAATAGAACCCATTCTTCAAGTCATGTCACCATTCACATTGTACCATTAAAATGCATAAACTGTCTTGAAGAAAAAATAAATGCATGTGTAGTGTAGTGGTGACAACCATGTGCTGTGGAGTCAGAAAGCCTGGGGTTGCTAATTCCTAAGTACATGACTTTAAGATTTTACCTTATTACTCTCTTTCTGATGTTCTCTATTTTGAAAAAGACATAATAACAATATCTTCATCCCATGGTTTTACTCAGTTATTGTTTGAATTTTAGTAAAAATAAATGATTAATATACTAAAGCATTGAACACAGTGTCCAGGACATTATTAATAGCATTATTTACTGCTTATTAATAGTGTTGGAGAAATTGGACTTCAGAGACTAGAAAGTAGGGTGACCAGGTGAAGAGGAGAACTATTTGACATGTCTTGTTCTACAAAGTCATCTGTATTTGTGATATTTGTATTCTGTGAGAAGTTCTCTTCTCTTATCCTTCCCCAAATAGCTTACAATAAGTATCCTATTTCTACTGGGCGACACCTATGGCTCAGGGGGTAGGGCGCCAGCCCCATACACCAAAGGTGGTGGGTTCAAACCCAGCCCCATCAAACTGCAACACACACACAAAAAAATAGCTAGGCGTTGTGGCAGGCACCTGTAGTCCCAGCTACTTCAGAGGCTGAAGCAAGAGAATTGCCTAAGCTCAGGAGTTGGAGGTTGCTGTGAGCTGTGTGACTCCATGGCACTCTACTGAGGGTGATAAAGTGAGACTCTGTTTCTACAAAAAATATATATAATTAAATAAAATAAAGAAAGTATTCTATTTTTCCCAAAATGCTCTTATGTGAGTATATACTCCTTCCAATTAAAGTATCTCTAATTAAACTGAAAAAATGGCTTGCCTTTGCAATAATCAATGACAATAGGATTTAGGTGCTTTAGATGTCATTAGTGTCAGATGACTAAAATATAAGCTAAAGAATAATAGGTTGAATAAAGAGAAGAATAGGGTGAAAATCAGAGGATGCTAACCATACTTTATGTTCCTTTTCTGATTATCCTAGATCTGATAAGTTAAAGTGATTGCATACTTATACAATACTGTTGACTGGTGTGTATCTGCAATGGGAAAAAGATAAATAAAAGATGGTCGGGGGCAGAGCAATATGGTGAATTAGAGACAGCTTCTTTACAACAGGGTGTAGTGAGATTTGAAGCTATGGGTGTAGTGAAATTTGTAGAGAGCAGCCTGTGAGACTGGCAGGGCCCTCTTAGCTAGGGGAACATTCAGAAAATGAACCACAATTGTTTCTCCTTCCTTCCCCAAACAGCCATATTCCTTTCTTCATGTTCTCGCTGCCAGAATTCACTTAGCTTTTTCTTTGTCCAGTTAACTGTGCAGAGACCCTTGTGATCTTTGCCTTCCTACTTCTTGTAACATGTTAATGAAGTTGAGTAGAAACTACTGAGTCACGTAGTTCTTCCTTTGTTTTGTCAACTATGCTGAGAGATCCTCATGATCTTGTCCTTCTCACTTCTTGTCATACATTAATGAAGTTGAATAGAAACCATTAACATGATGATTTGTCTTTATTTTTTATTTTATTTTTTTTTTTTTGAGACAGAGCCTCAAGCTGTCCCCCTGGGTAGAGTGCCGTGGCATTACAGCTCACAGCAACCTCCAACTCCTGGGCTCAAGCGAGTCTCCTGCCTCCGCCTCCCAAGTAGCTGGGACCACAATTCGCCCGCCACAACGCCCGGCTATTTTTTGGTTGCAGCCGTCATTGTTGTTTGGCGGGTCTGGGCTGGGGATTCGAACCCGCCACCTTAGGTGTACGTGGCTGGCGCCTTAGCCGGTTGAGCTATAGGCGCCGAGCCTGATTTTTCTTTATTAAAGTCATTTATATTTTCCAATTGTACTGTAAGACCAAAATTATGTCTTTTGTTTATGCCATTTCCCCATATTGTCTATGCAACTTCCCTCTGGATGACCTTGTATAGATACTATAAAATAAAGCTGATTTTGTGCTTTGGTGCTGGCTGTAGCCTTCAGATCAGTCAGCCCTTCTGATCTCATTCTTTGTTTCCCTGTCTTGTCTTGTGCTGAATTTTCCCATTCCCCACCCATTCCACTCTAGTTTACTCCCCTTCACCACTCTGGTTCACATCAGAGATTGAGGAGAGAAGACTCCAGACACTTCTGCCTTGTGGGCTCTGGCAGAAACATCCCTTCCAGGGCACAGGGAAGCAGCAGGAGACTTCAGGACCCCCAAAGGAGCACAAAAACAGTGGAGGAAGGGTGTTTGCATTTAGGCAGAGGCTGGCTGGCTGTGGTGGCTGCAGGGGCAGCAGTGGCCAGAGTTTGCAGACAGGGAAAGCCTTCCCTCCAGGGATATTTGTTTGTTTGTTTGTTTGTTTGTTTGTTCTTTGGACTTGGACACTTGGCACTTGGTTGAGTTACCTTGGTTGAGAGACCTTGGGTGAGTGAGCAAGTGACTTTGAACAGTGCCTGCAGGCCAGGACTGAGTTGCAGGAGAGAAGTAGAGCTTTAATTGTTCAGCTGCAGGCCAGTGCAGCCATTGGGGAAAGGCTGCCTTGTAGGCTCGGCCCTCAGAGTCCTAGTGTGAGGCCGATATTGGTGTGCCTGATAAGTGGGCAGCCACTTCTGGAGAGATCTGAGTAACACACACTTTTCCTGGGAAACCACTGTGTAGCTGTTGGGTCCAAAAAAGCCTCCCAAATTAACCCCAATCAACAAACTCAAGACTCGCTCCGATGTAAAGGGCATAAGGTGAGATTTATTAAAGACCCGGGAGGCCTGGGGGGCCCAGGGGCCCCGGGCCTGGACTCTCCTGGCATGCAAGCAGAGGACGAGCCCCGAACTTGGGGTGGAGGAAGTTTTTATAGGGTACAGAAAGCAAGAAGGGAAAAAGGGTATGAGTACACTTTTGATTGGTGGTTGATGAGATCACTAGTAAAGGAAGGTTTGCATTGGTGGCTGATGATTTCACTAGTACAGGTGAGGGGGGATTTCTTAACCGGGGCTTGGTTAAGTGGCTGGAGGGAAATTACCTGTTTGTTTTGTTGCAGTAGGGTGACTTAGTTAATAAGGAATTAGGGGCTTATTGCTCTGTTGCCCAGGGTGGTACTATTTGGTTGAGTAACTATGAAAGGAATGAGAAAGGTTGCAGGGTGGGCCCTGCGGGTATGGTTTAAGCAACTAGGAATGGAATGGGGATGGTTGCAGGGTGGGCCCTACTAGGAATGGGGAAGGTTACAAGGTGGGCCCTGCAGGCCAGGGCCCAGGAACAGAACTTATGTGGAAACAACAAAATGGAGCTGATCTGGTCCTCTCATAGCCAAGGAACACAGTTTGGAAAGGTTGAGGTGTGTCTATTAAGTGGGCTGAAGAGAGGTTCAGGATCCCACCTCTGCAGGGTTTGAGGGCAAAGTAGTCAATAGAGGTTTCCATTCTCCATCTTATATAGCTGTATAAGCATTGGGATTAGCATCTCATACTCCAGAAGATAACCTGTTACCCAGCCAATTTTTTTTTCTTTTTAAAATTTTTTTTCAGCTTTTTTCCCCTCAATTTTTCTTTTTCTTTCTTTCCTTTGTTCTTCTTGTGTAGATATCATTTTTCATTATTGCCTTCTTTAACAATAAGGGCTTCATTTTTGCTAGTATTTTTGCCCATTATTTTTTCCCCCAATTTTATCCTTTAAGATTGTTTGTTTGTTTGATTTATAGTAGCTTTGTTTTTCTTCTCTATTTGGTCATGGTGGGGTCCTGTGTCTCCTCAGGCTGGCAAAGACCTGCAGACATCAAGGGACCCACCCAAGCCAGTCCCCCCAGAGGTTGGGATTTGTGGGTCTATTACCCCCATCACTCCCTTTCTGTTCCTCTCTTTTTCTTGTCAATCTTCCCTTTTACTCCACCCCCTTCCCTTTTTCTTTTCTCATCTGTTATCCATTCTTGCTCTCCACTCTTCTCTTTCTTTTAGTCCTTTACCAAAAGGACACTTTAATACCTTCGGTCAGAGGCATGGTAACTTAAACAGCAGGAGAAAGTGAAAGCAAAAAGTAGGGCAAGGAAATAGATAAAAAGAAAACACTCATGAGGAAGAAACAGCAGAAAAATTCTAGCAACATGAAAGACCAGAAAAGAGCAATCCCTCAAGGGATCATGAAGTAGCTAGTGCAGAGGATTCCACCCATAAGGAAATGTTAGTAATGACATAAAGGTAATTTAAAACATGGTAAAAACAATGAAGGAAATTTCTGAGAAAGTTGAAAATAACCAAAAGGAAATCCAAAAACAGAATCAAATAGTGATATGAAGAATAAAGAAAGGATATAGTAAAACTTAAACAATTGACACAGTCAATTAGGGAACTTAAAGATGTAGTGGAAAGTATCAATAGCAGATTTGACCATGCAGAAGAAAGAATCTCAAAGGTAGAGGATAAAGTTCTTGCAATAACTCAGGCAGGTACAGAGACAGAAAAAAAAAAAAAGAGAGAGAAAGCAGAATATTCACTGACAGAATTATGGGACTTCATGAAGTGTTCAATCATACAAGTTATAGGTATCCCATATGGGGAACAAAAACACCCCAGAGGAATGGAAGCCCTACTAGAAGATACCACAAATGAAAATTTCCCAAATATCACCAAAGATTCTGACACACTCCTTTCAGGGGGATATTTGACCCCAGGTCATCCCAACTCAAATAGAGGTTCTCTAAGACACATTATCATGAACCCATACAAAATCAAGATGAGGCTCGGTGCCTGTGGCTCAAGTGGCTAATGCGCCAGCCACATACACCTAAGGTGGTGGGTTCGAATCCAGCCCAGGCCCACCAAACAACAATGATGACTGCAACCAAAAAATGGCTGGGCGTTGTGGCAGGCACCTGTGGTTCCAGCTACTTGGGAGGCTGAGGCAGGATACTCGCTTGAGCCCAGGAGTTGGAGGTTGCTGTGAGCTGTGAGGCCACGGTACTCTACCCAGGGGAATAGCTTGAGGCTCTGTCTCAAAAAAAAAAAAATCAAGATGAAAGAAAAGATTCTGCATGCTGCCAAGAGTAAGCACCAATTGACCTAGTGGGGAAAATCTACCAGGGTGACCATGGACCTCTCAAACAAAACTTTTCAAGCCAAAAGAGAATGGTTATCTACCTTTAATCTCCTTAAGCAAAACAATTTTTCATCCCAGAATTCTATGTCCGCTATGCAAAGCTTTAAAATTGATGGGAGAAATCAAATAATTTATTGATATGCAAACACTGAGGAAGTTTGCCATAATAAGACCAGCTCTATAAGAAAACTTAGACCTATTCTACAACCTGACTATCACAATGGACCACCAGCAAACTAAAAACTCAGTGATTAAAGGATAAAACCTAACTTCTACAATGATGCAAAAGATAAAACTAAGCAATGAACTTTCACAAAATAAGATGAATAGGACTCCACCACATTTATCAATTCTCTCAATAAATGTTAATGGCTTAAATTCTCCACTGAATAGGCATAAGCTGGCTGATTGCATAAAAAAGGACAAATCATCCATTTGCTGCCTGCAGGAAACACACCTAGCCTAAAGGACAAATTAAAACTCAGGCTTAAGGGAGGGAAGACAATTTTTCAAGCAAATAGAAGTCAGAAGAAAAGAGGAATTGAAATCTTATTCTCAGATTCAAGTGGATTTAAAGCAACTAAAGTCAAAAAAGACATGGATACATTACGTTAGTCAAGGGAACAATACAACAAAGACATTTCAATTCTAAATATTTATGCAACCAATTAAAATGCTCCTAGATACTTGAAACAGACCTTAATTAGCCTGAACAATATGATATTCCATAACATCATAATAAAAGGGGAATTTAACACTACTCTTATAGAGCTGGGCAGATCCTTTAAACATCAATTAAACAAAGATATAATGGACTTAAATGTTATACTAGGACAACTGTGCTTGATAGACATATACAGACCACTCCATCCCAAAGCTAAAGAATATGCGTTCTTCTCATCTGCCCATGGAGCATTCTCCAAAATAGATCATATCCTAGACCATAAATCTAACCTCAACAAAATCTAAAGAATTGAAATTTTACCTTATATCTTATCAGACCACAAGGCAATAAAGGTGGAACTCAACCCAATTTATAATCACCAAAACTAAATGCTCACAAACCCAGAAATGGATTAATTAGCAAGGTCTGATATATACCATGGAATACTATGCAATCATTAAAAAAGATGGAGACTTTACATCTTTGATATTAACCTGGATGGAGTTAGAACACATTCTGCTTAGTAAAGCATCACAAGAATGGGAAGCAAGAATCCAATATACTCAATTCAATTATGAAGGCAGTAGATGATCTAGTACAAGGTGAGGGGTAGGGAAATGAGGGATCAGGGAGAGGGGAGGAGGAAGGAGGATGGGGGGTAATGGTGTATGGCACACCTGTTAGGGGCAGGACACAATTACAAGAGGGACTTTACCTAACAATCACAATCAGTGTAACCTAATTTTTTGTATCCTCAGTGAATCCCAAACAATAAAAAAATTTTAAAAATGAAAAAAAAAAGATGGCCACATTTGGTGGGTCATGCCTGTAATCCTATCAATCTGAAAAGCTGAGGCAGTAGGATCCCTTGAGCTCAGAAGTTTAAGACCAGCTTGAGAAAGAGCAACCATCTCTACTAAAAGGAAAAAAAAAATCTAGCCAGGCATTGTAGCACAGGCCTGTAGTTCTAAGTACTTGGGAGGCTGAGGAAAGAGGATCACATGTGCCCAAGAGTTGAGTTTGCTGTGAGTTATAATTCTACAGCACTCAGGGTGACAGACTGCATCAAAAAATAAAATAAATAAATAATGCAGTCCTAACTTTGAAGGAGCTCAGAGTTGAATAAGTGTAGTAGGATCCAGAAAGTACAACTATAAATGACCTCATTGTATAATGTATGGTGAACTAAAGTCAAAGGAAACAGAGGGTAAATACCCAATTTAACTTTTGCTTTTTCTTCCTCCAATGTATAGTAACTCTTGATTAAGATGTTTTAAAGAACACTGTGACATGAGGATTGGTACCACACTTTGAAAGGTTGTTTGCTTCATGTTGGTTCTTAAATGATCAAAATTTTCAGAGGCAAGCAAACATTATAATTAACATATTAACAATGATCACACTGAGTATTAATGTGCCATGTAAATTATTCAATTTCATGGCATTAACAGAAACTCTGCAAGGTGAGTTCTATAGTTAATCTCTCCTTTATAATGAAACAGTGGGGTACACAGAAGTAAGTCATTTTCTCAGGGTCACAGAGCCACAAGTGTAGAGGCAGGACTAAAATCCAGTCAGTTCAAACTCAGTGCCCACACTCTTAACCACTGCTCTAGCCTGCCTGGTGAGGATGTAGAAACATGAGGGATCAGTAGAATAACTCATGCCTGCTCATGTCTAGGTTAGACATCCTGAGAGCTTCTGTGCCAGTGAGGGTCATGGTTAGAGTATTTGGCATAGAAAGAAAAATATTTCTCTCATACTATGGAAATTTATGTGACCTAAAATTATAGACTTAGGAATAATTTATCAAATTTATAACAGGTTGAATTGACATAATAATAAAAGGAATATATTTTATTTAAAAAAATCTCCTCCATCATTATGTAGCAAGCAAAAACTAGATAATCAGAATTATTCAATTGTGTGCCATTGACCATAATAATATGATTGATCCCAATTAATATATTTTAGTGTAAAATTGTTTAACAAATACAAATGAAATAAAATAACATTATATTTCAACTGAACTTTTAAAAAGCTTCACTTAAAATGAAAACTAACCTGAGTATTTATGGTTACACCATGGCCTAGAAGGGCACATCCATAAAGCATGGTGTTGAGTGTTCTTTCCGGGGGGGAAAAAAAAAACAATGTTGGAAATAATACGATACAGATTTTAATAAATTTAGTTGTTATTCTGCTTACAAAGTCTCTGAGCCTCTGTTTCCTTACCAGAAATACAGCATAACAATGATTTTTTCATAGAAATACCATCCAGATTTGAGTTAAATCATTTATATGTTGACCTAATTCATATGTGTAACCTAATTCTTTGTACTCTCAGTATCCGGTACAGAATGCATACTAAATATTTTCATGTTAGTTGTGTAAATAAACAACATATACTCAAAGATAATAATTGATAGTGTTTTAGTTGAACAACAAAAGAAATGTACACATTGGCACAGAGCTAGCATTAATTTTGTTAGCTTGTTTTTAAGAAACCTTTTTATTTTTGGTAGTATGTACAGAACAAGTGTTTCAAACATAGAAATATGAAAAAAGGCTCATCACACAAAAGCAACAACTGTTAATATGACAGCATATATTTATTCAATTTCATAATGCATTGATCTTTTTCCCAGTGCGAAGAGTCGAAGTTATTCCTGGTTTGCTAAGTGTTATAAGCGTGGCCTTGCTATAATGATTCAGATGGCTTAAGCTTTTAAAACCAGAAATGACTTATGCTAGAAATGGCCTGGTTTTTCTGAGATCAAAAATTACAAGCATGTTCTTCAACTCTGCCCAGGTAAATACAGTTTGAACTTTACCTAACAAATGCAAACAATGTAACCTAATCATTTCTACCCTCATATCAATCTGAAATAAATAAGGAAATAAAAAAATTTATAAATGGACATGCTCACTCAAAAAACACTTACAGGCATGAATTTTATTTAATTTTAAAAATACGAGAAATCTAAGGACCATGCATAAATAACCTGTTGCTATGGTACCAATGTTTTCATCCCCTCCCAATTTCAAATTGAAACTTAACCACCAATACAACAGCATAGTGTGGTGTGGCCCTTTGGGAGGTGCTTAGATTACCAGGGCTCTTCCCTCATGAATGAACTAATACTGCTATGGAAGGAGCCTGCAGGAGGGGGTTATCCCTCTTCTCTTCTGTCTTTCAAGGACACAGCATTTGCTCTATCTTGCCCTTCTGCCAACACCTTGATCTTGGAATTCTCAGAGTCCAGATCTGTGAGAATATAGATTTCTATTCTTTATAAATCACCCAGTTTCAGATATTCTGTTAAAACAGCACAGAGTGAATTAAGACAGCTGTGGAGAATTTATGGCCTGGTATAATCGCTTTGTTTTACATACAAGGCTGAGAAACACTGGTGAACGGGGAGGCAAGGATGGAAAGCCACCAAGTACAGAGTTTCTTTTTGGAACTCTTTGTCTTCAGGCAGGAGAGGTTAGGTAAGGATCATTAACTAACCTAACGTGAGAATTTTCCCCACTAAACTTACACAAATCCTTCTATTTTCTATCCATCTGGATCCCTATTTCTGAATAGGTTCTTCGAAATTAGAATCACACACATTAGCTATTTGCATTCACATCGACTGTTTCAAGGGCGAATAGGAGACTGTCCATGCTACTTCACATTGCATATTACTGAGGTGCTAATTCCCCCATCATCATAAAAGATCATAATTATCTCTGGATTTCTTCACTGGTATGTGACTCACAGATACATACCCAGACACTGGTGTCATGTATATTTTATTAAAACCTCACCAAGCATCAGCACAGATAACTATTCGTATTTCCAGAATTTTTTATTCATGTTTATCCACAATGGGTGAAAGCAGCATGCAAAATAAATGAAGAATGATACCGCAAATGTCTTTAGAGAGATATTAGAAGAGAATCAGCAGAGAGGGTTATGAAAGTTGTATGAGCCATATATTATCTATGCATATGCTACAACGGTCAGAACGTTTGTGTGTCATGCTCTATACCAGTCCCAAATAATACATTTGACACATAACGAAGTTCTAGCTTAGGATGGGGAGGTGAACTCTGCTTTTATTGTTATTTTAAAAAATGAGCTTGTCTTTAAACATACTGTTCCCATGTAAAGTCTCAGCACATTTTCATGATCGTTTGAAACCAGCCCTTGGTCTGAAAGCATCAAACATATTTGCTCTATCGCAATGTGTGAGCCTTAGCGTTGTTTTCTTAGCTGAGCCGTACTCAGTTTCCTAATGTCATTCACATTCCTTTTTGTCACAGTATTACTAATGAATATTGAAGCTGAAGATAGAAAATAAAGTGCCCAAGACAAGGTCAATAGGTTAAAATAGTAGCATATTAAAAATGCCCATAAAAATATTTCTTTGAGCCCAGGAGTCATACGGTGAAGTGGAAGATGAAGAGGCCCCCTCACTTAGAAAGGCATTTTCCTTCTAATTAGCATGTGTCAACCAGGGCTAGGGGGGAAAATGCATGATGATATTTCAAGCAATGCAGCAGAGATGCTATTCAGGGAATGCAAGGTTAGCAAATCTGTACGGGTATTTACACACATTTATTTTATTTTTTTTTTTTTATGTCTTTGTCCCTTTGTGAATGTAAAGGATATGGTTTTGTAAAAACAGAGGTCAGAGCTAGAAATAAATTAGACATAATTTAGTCTCGTCTTTTCATTTATAAAGATGAGGGCACTGTGGTCTAAAAAGTTCAAGGGAATTGCTTAACTCCACCCAACTAGAAAGAGGAGTGTTGAGGAACAATATCTCTTGTCTCCTAATGTCACCTTTTCCATTTTGTTCTGTGCTGTGACCTAAATGACCCACAAGCCCAGCGAACATTCAAAGAAAACTTCAAGGATGATACCTTGAAATTTCATTAGCCCCAGGACTGATGACAAATGGTTTAAATATTTAAAACATTTTTAGAGTAAATTCTAATATTGTTCTACGTGGGCTGATTAGCAAAGCAGCAGCAGTATGATGACAGATTTAATCCTTGACCACTCACTAGAGTGAGAAGTCCCTAATTTCAAATCTGAGATCCATAATTTCTGTTTATGTGCTCTCAGACAAGTTAATTGATTTCTCTGTGCTTGAGCTGTCTTATTTAGAAAATTTGAGTAATAATATTCAAATTCATGCAGTTGTGATGGTTAAGTGAATACATGTAAAGTATTTAGCAAACTATCTAGTCCAAAGTTAGTCTTCAATAGTTAGCAACTATTATTATTATTATTAATGCAAATGAGAAGACCTTTCATTGCCTTGCATCTGGAGGTAGCCAATTAGACTGATGAATTCATTTACCTTCTAGGGGAGTGCAGTTTATGTGTTCAGACCCTGAAGAGCATGAAAAGAAATTGGTCAAATGTGTACCCAAACCAAAAGATTCACTGTCTTCTTGGCTTCAGAGCAGAAGGTCTTTTGGCATCTTGGATTGCAAATTCTTCTGTAGTTTTGTAAAGTTCTTTCAAATGAAAACATCTTTGTAGGTTATGGTTCAGAGTCAAATATTTAGCCATAGCTGAAATGCACATATTAGTTCAAACCCAATAACCCTGGGAAGACAAGCAACCACGGGAGCAGAGGATTTTCCTTTTCACAAAGTTATTGAATAACCGATTCTGGCTAGGTGCTGCCTAGTACAATATATTATAGACATTGTTGGCCTTTGGCTTATAGAAGCTTTCCTTTACCCAACCCAAGTAAAGAGGTTAACTCCCGGGGGCACCCATTTATTTTACCAAAATTCTATATGACCAAACTGCTAAATTGCAATGTGGGAAGAACCACTTGCTTCATATATAGAGGGAATGAAAGTCAACTCCAAGAAAATCTTGGAAAAAATATTCTTAAGGACAATAGTGTGAATGCTTCATTGCTAAATATAGAGTATTTCCATATGTTAGTTTCATTTTTTTGATCAGGTACCACATATAATTTAGCATGGTTTTTATCAGGTTCCCCCTAAGTAACTCACGACAGTAATGAAATAATGTTTTCAGGAACGATCTGTCTAAAGGTGCCATAAAAATATCAACTTTATTCCTCTTCCTAGTGTGCAAATCTAATGGCAATGCACTATTCACAATAGCCAGGGAACCTAATTACCAATAAACCATTGTAATCCAAAGCAGATTTTCCACTAAGAAACAAACATGTAATTGATTTACAAATGACTTACAGTCCAAACTTTAATTTGTAAGTAATTCAAAGACTAAAATACCCCAAGAGGACTATTGACTAGTAAAATCATAAAATAATCATAATAGTAACAATTCATAATGAAGATAGGATAATAGTAGTTTGATTAGTTTTCCTTCTCAATGGAAGACTCTGCTGTGGTAAGACTTAATGACATTCTCTTTGATTAATGTTTGCATTAGGTATAATTTATCGGTCACTTGCTCAGCAGAATCTTTTCAGGGAAAGATTACACACAATGATGCTTCACGAGTTATATCTCTATAAACACCATCTAGATTACAAATTGGGCAATAGAAGACTGATTAACACCCATCAGCAGATGTGTGTGCTGAGGTGGTACTCTGAGACAAACAGATTTACAACTCAGTTTCTGGAAAAGATACTCATTTGTGACTCTTCACAGAATACCTGGATGGGCATTTAAAGTCTATCCCCAAGGCCCTCTTTCCACATTACAACATCAACACATCAGTCTTCAGAGTTAGATAAAAAGAATCTGATGAGGACCGCGTTAACATTTATGTCGAGCTTAAATAAAACATGAAACTAACATCTTGAAAGAGTCTATGAGTTGAGCAAGGCAGCATTCACACCATGCTATTCAAGAATTATTCATGAAGATTCAGAGCTTCTTAGATTTTAGTTGCTTGTGTATGATTTTACTCAAAGTTCTTCCTTGCAATTGATTGTTTTCAGATATTTTTTCTACTGAGATAGGAAGCTTGTAATAACAGGAAGAAACAGTGTGAGCACCTAATGATATCTAAACGCCTTAATTGCCTGATCATCTTCCTTCCTGGTGTTAACTATTTCTGTGTGTTGGGGAGGGGAGGAAAATGAAAGGTTTGCATTTAGAGAAAGTAGATTAAACAGAAGGATCCTACTTGTAGAAAAATCAAGGCCATTCATTCTCTGACACAAAATTCAGTAAAGTGAGTTACTTTTTAATGGTTTAGTCACAACATATCTCGGCTTTATTATTAAGCAAATATCCAGAGAATTGACACCATTGACCTAGGTTTGGTAGTATGCATTCCCCAAACTTCTAAATCTCTTTTCCTATATTTACAAGAGAAAGCTATTTTTTTCTTGGGTTTTCTTCCTCTGTGCTCAAAACTTGCTCAGTTCTGAGGGACTCACCCTGACACCCTTCAGTCTCTAAAATGGCTCAGTCCCACCTGGTCTCTGAAAATTCTTTGTGAAAGAAGAGTTTCTCTTCCAATAAACAACATTTTCCTTTCTCCAGGAATTCCTCAGGGTCCTAATTTGCTAAGTCAGACCAAGGCCCCTTCTGTGACTACAGAGGGTTCTATCTATTTCTTTAGTGGTTTATAGTTTTCAAAGCACTTCCACATATATTTCCTCATTTAATAACGCTCTTAGCTCCATCGAAAGCATATGCTAGACAGGGAAAGGGGCTGTGGCAGATGTGACATCTATGGGATTTCACACAGGGCAGAATTACCATGAAGAAGCCAAGGCTGTTCAAGTGTGTAAGACTCAGAGTCCATAATCAGGGACAGGTTGTCATTTGTTTTTACACGCAAGCAGAACTGAAAACGCCGGTCATTAAACATTCAGCAGCATCGTCCCTTTCTCTCTTTCCCTCTCTCTTTTATAATGTCGGCATGCATTTTTGACTCTGCTGATAAATCCAGAATAATGCGTGCAAATTTAAAGGAGAGAAATTTATTTTGACCCAAACGATGCTTTAGTTAATAAAATAAAAGAAGAGGAAAAAACAAGCGCATACATGCAAAAATAAATCTTTCCGTTGGAGTCTTTTATTCAGTTTGAAATTGAAGTATTTGATGTAGAGAGGGTAGGTTGAAGCACTTTTTTGTGATTCAGTGTGTATTTTGACATTTATATTTTGCAATGACATGCAGCTTTTTCCCTGTGAAACTAAATTATCTTTATCATTTTTCTTATTTAATTTTTATATCATAGTGCCAACACTTTTTATACAGAAAATAGGCACTGTGTGTGTGTGTGTCTGTGTTTCCAGAACCATAGAAACTACAAATAAAAAAATTTTATTTTTCAGGAACAAAGAGGAAAATATATTTTTTTATGTCTTAAATTTATATGCCTTTTACAGTGTTTTATATAATAATACTATTCTATCAAAAGACAAAATAAAAAATAATGTGCAATAAAAATGCTCAGGGCTTTTTTTTGAGAAAGTCTGGTTTTCGTTATTGTTTAGATCATTTATTTTAAAATATACTTTTGGGTAAAATTAAACACATATCCCGAAACTGTGCACAATAAATAGATCAAGCCTTGAAAAATGAATGCACTTATCTAATCACAACGTAGATCAAATTCAAATATTATAAGCACCCCAGAACCTTCATTTATGCTCTCTCCCAATCATTATGCCCACTATTATGAGCGACCTGATGTAAATACATTTTTCACACATTTGATTATATTTTTGTTGGATATAACCTAAAGGTAGAAAGGCTTGGTTGCATGATTTGCACACATATGTGTTCCAAATTCAGCGTTCAGTGATGCACTGCAAAAAAGTGTTTAGGGAGTATCCTAAGATTATAGTACTTTTTTTCACACTACCTTTCCTATGTTTCGAAATGTTTAAATACATAAATACTTACCACTGTGTTACCATTGCCTACACTATTCAGAAAGCAACCAGGTGTGTAGCCCAGGACCAATAAGCTACTTATAGGAGATAGCCCAGTTGTGTAGTCAACTATAACATGCAGGTTTGTGAAAGTACACTCTGATGTACCCACAAGGATGAAATGGCCTAATGATACAGGTCAGAATACATAACTTTCGTTAAGTGACACATGACTGTATTATTAACTATCCCCTCTCACAGTACAAGAGCAGTTCCTGCCAATATTTTACAGCAATTCACATGTACGTTTTGTTTATTTGTTTCAATTTTGGTCATCTGATAGATGTATAATGCACCTTTGTAAGATTTTAGTTTGCATTTCTTTACTGACTAAATGATGTTAGATACGCTCTTGGGTAAAGGTCCTGATGAAGTCTTTTGCCTTTTGTATTGGGTTGCTTAATGTTTTCTACTTAAATAATAATAATAAAAAAAGGTATGGACAAAAGAAGAAATTTATATTTCACAAAAGAAGAAATACAAATGGCCAATTAGCTTATGTAACAATCAAGTTTTCTGGTAACAATGATAAAAAAATACAAGTTAACACGCACAAAAAAAGAAATGGATTGAGAGATAGAAGAATATATACATTGATTGTTAGATAAGTAGGTAGATAAATAGGTAGACAAAATACCCTTATTTATTTGGGGTAACATTCTTTGCTCTAAAATATATTTTATCTGACGCTTATATAAATACTTTAGATTTCTTTTACTGACTGCCCGTGTAGTATTTCATTTTCCATTCTTTTACATTTAACCTGTTTGTGTCTTAATATTTGAAGTGGATTTGAGGGGAGAGGTAGAAAACATACAGTGAGGGCTTGCTTTTCCTCTGTAAATTAAATGTGTTAAGATCTGTATTTTTTAAAACCACCTACATTTAAATTGGTGTAAGTTTTACAATATCCACCTTTACTTACGACAGTCTAATTTTATGTGAAGTTACAAAATTTCATCTATTGTAGAAGAAGTTTATGAGAGTGTTTTCCTGTTCCCTGCTCAAAGGCTTTGCACCGCTGGTATCATAGAGTTTACTTCGCAAAGGTCATAATATCCATCTTATATGGTTTTAGTTTTTCTCGTTAGTCAATTATCTTGAAGAAATTTAAATAAGAAAAAACTTCAATATTTATTACTAAAATTATAATTTTCAATGCTTTTTTATTCTTTTATAGTAAATTCAGATTTTCATCTTTTTTTTGGTATGATTTTAATTAATGTTGTTAGGACTTTCTTTGACATTTTCTCTAGTGTGGATCTATAATTTTGAATAACTACAGCTTTTTTATTTCTTTTTTATTTTTATTTTTTGGAGATAGCCAAAAATAGTCTCAACATGTTGCCCTCAGTAGAATGACGTGGCGTCATAGCTCACAGCAACCTCAAACTCTTGGGCTTAAGTGATTGTCTTGCCTCAGTCTCCCAAGTAGCTGGGACTACAGGTG
>NW_003852602.1:501656-569221 GCF_000181295.1 Otolemur garnettii | reverse complement strand
GGCATCACACAGCTCACAGCAACCTCCAACTCCTGGGCTTAGGCAATTCTCCTGCCTCAGCCTCCCAAGTAGCTGGGACTACAGGGGCCTGCCACAACGCCTGGCTATTTTTTGTTGCAGTTTGGCCAGGGCTGGGTTAGGACCTGCCACCTTGGTATATAGGGCTGGCACCATACTCACTGAGCCACAGGAGCCACCACGAATATACAGTTTTTATTCTAAAGATAGTTGTCATCTACTATTGGGGTCTGACCCTTGCTGTACTCCATCTGACCATTTGATGTTCTGTGTATTATGAGGTTTTCCACTGTTGTCAACGACAGGCTTCACTCCTGGTTTCATTGGTTTCTTGGCATTGTTCTTTCTGAATCTGTTGCATGGTTCTGTCACAGCTGTCCTCCTCTTTTGCATGGTTCTGTCACAGCTGTCCTCAGTTTCCTCACATTCCCTCCTTATCATCACTCACATGAATAAAGATGGACCCTCCAGGCCAGGTGCTGTGGTTCACGCCTGTAATCCCAGCACATGGGAGGCTGAGGTGGGTGGACTGCCAAAGCTCACAGGTTTGAAACCAACCTGAGCCACGGAAAGACACTGAATCTAAAAAAATAGCCAGACATTGTGGCCTCCCTGTAGTCGCAGCTACTTGGGAGGCTGAGGCAAGAGAATCGCTAAAGCCCAAGTGTTAGAGTTTGTTGTGAGCTATGATGCCAGGGCACTCTAGAGGGTGACAAAGTGGGACATTATCTCAAAGAAATACAGATCTTCTGCAGCTCTCTGGGTTCTGTCTCTGTGCAGCTCACTCCCCTTTGATACTCTGCCCTGCACACGTTAGTCACCTTTGCCTCTCCAGATTCCCAACTCTGTCTTCTCAATTCTGAGATCCTTGCAGGCTCTTCCTGAATTCCTCCTTCCTTCACTGCAACCTGTAAACCTTCTATAGACAGTAACCCTGGGCAATTGTAGGGATCATCTTGTTTTTCATATCTTGGGGATAACGGGCCTCCATTGCCTGGCTTTGGCTAAAGTTAAACGTCCCTTGTCTTGTAGTTTTTGATGAATGCTGGATATTTTGGATAAAAGAACAGTTCAGTTTGTAGAAATAACACTCACGTCCAGAAAAGGGCTTGCCCTTTCTGTCAGCCTGGTAAATTTGTGGTTCTGCATTTGTGTTTTACATCATGTAGGGTCCGTTTACTTTCAAATGATTTGAGGGTGGGATCATGAGTCTTCTTCGGTCAGGGCTTGGATTCTGAGTGTCTGAGCAGTTTTTTGCAGCCATTGCTATCACTTCAGCATCTGCTGATGAAGAATGGTTGTACAAGAAGGATAAAAGAAATCCTAGGCCTTACACTATCAAGGAGGCGGATAGTTATTGGACAATTAAAGTATCATAAGAGACAAAAGGCATATCTGGTAAACATGGGTGTTGGGATGGAATTATGGTGGCCGGAAAGAAACTCTCCATGCACCCTCCTAGCTTTCTTACTTCTGTTTTTTCAGGAAAGTACTTGGTAAAACGAGTTGGCAGGTGGGTGTAGATTTTCTTTTCTGTCTGTGTCTCCTAGGGATTGTCAATTACTATATTGGCTCACCCTTGAACTTTGAAAATTCATTAAAGTTAAGCTTTTTTTTTCTTCCTTAGTCACGTTATAGCCGTTTTCACCATTCCCACTATAAAAATGGTGATGACAGCAGCTCTAAGTTTGTTCTTTCCTACAATGGGTTCAACATTCTCTCAGTTTTAGTTCCATAGATTTATTCACATTTTCAGCTCTCTACTGAGATTTTCAAACATGATTTTGTCAGTTATCCAGCTATTCTCATCACTAAGTCACGGTCTCCTGTGATTTGCTACATCCTAAGCAGAAGCATGAGTCTGCCTGGTAAGTTTTGGCTACATAGATATAAAAAAAAAGCAAAGCGTATATAAATGACATATTATCTTCTTCGGAGATTATTTAAGCTTTTTGTCCAGTGGACAATTTAAGTGTGGACTGATTACTTAATCTGATTAACATCTGAGTGAATTTGAGGCTGAGTTTTAATCTGATCCACTTCCTGTTCACCCTACTCCAAAAGCTCAACCCTTCTAGGATTTCAACAGAAAACTTTATATACTGCCTGGTCCTCTAATTGTTTTTCTTCCTCAACATTGTAAAGTTGCCAAGGCCGTGCTAGGCTTTTTAAGTGGAAGCATCAAGTTTTTACACAATTTTTAACCTTCTATTCCTTGAAATTTATACATTGGCATGTGCCTTCTAAACTAAACACCATGACAGGGGGCCTTTCCTGTGGTTCTTTTATTTTTCAGGAATCATTACTCCTCATGGCCAAAAAGCTTGAAACTCTGGAGGTTTGGGGTGTGTTTTTCCAATCCCTAGAAGGATGTTACAAGTCCTGAGCCACAGTTTTCTCTGTCTTTCTCTGATAATCAGGAAAAGTCTTAAGATAGAATATATGAAAGTAGTAGAAAATGTTGTTTTTTTCCTCAATGTCTTTTCTTCTTTTTCTTCCCTTGTGCACTTTGGAACTATTTCATGTTCATTCTGAGCATTCAGAATGAGAGATTAGGTGTGATGCTACATTCCCTGTCAGAGCCTGAGGTAGAATTTTGAGGGATAATTCATAAACAGAGTAAATATTTTGTAGCTGATAATTTAAACTGCCCACAAGATTAACAGTACTGTAAGAGCCAAAGTTATCTATACATATTTCAGTTTATTTTAAGTAACTTCAATATATTTACCTCATGGTGAAAAGTTATAGTACAAGTGCCTCTTTGATAAGGTTCTACCAGCCGTGCACTTACGCTTGCGTGCTGTAAGTGGAAATATCTAAGTTTACTGTTGGACAATTCCTGTGATTTGTTCAAGTTCATACCAGCTACTGGAAGCTGAGGATTCAAAACTCTTAATATCTACTTGGTTTAAACTTAAATTTAGACTGGAATTTACTTTGATTTTCATGATGTTAATAAAGAGAATATCTAGCCAATAATGGAACCAAGCTGTAATTATTGTCATTTCATCCCTTTCCCTCACCTACCGCATCAATTCAAGTTTCTGGGCAGGAACTAGATTGGGTAGGGGGGTTGTGAGTCTAACTTGTCTCTTTTGGTGACTAACTCCAAACCCATAATTCTGGGTATTAGATGAACTGCTCACAAGTTATGTGATGTTTACTTGCATAATTATATTTTTTCCTGAAAGGCTTTTTAGGTAAAATTCCTTTATTTTGTAAGGCTCTAAGACATCCTCTGGAAATTGCTCCTTAGAGATTGGGATTATACATTGTCCCCTCTGTTCGTGCTTGATCATAGACCTGCCATAGTACTTAAGCCTGTTTTTTTCATGGATTTTTATTATTCCCCCAGAGATTTCTTCTGATCATTTTCTCTAGTCTATCTCTCATTCATTGATTATATCTGTATTCATGACACTATCTTCTATGAATACACTACATAATCTTAATAATCTCTCCAAATTTATCCTTCAGGCTTCAGAATTTTATTGATGATTGCCTTCTTCAATTCCCCTGCTTTATTTACTACACACACAAGATTGAACCCAATGTCTATAGCTCCTGTGTTATAGTCTCCACCTCACATGACCTAATCATACTGCTGGACACTCAGTCTCTTTAGCCAGGAAGACTCCCTCCGATTTCCCCATTCATCTTTTTCTCTGCTTCCTGCATCCATTCAATTACCAAATTTTCTGAATGTGCATCAGAATTGTAATTCAATTCCATCAGATTCTTTTCATCTTCACCAGTGCTGATCTAGTTTGAATCATTATCTTCTCGAGGGTCATACATCATTCCAGCAACGTCCCAGATGTTATCAATTAAAGATTGCTTTAATATGCAGTATGACTTCTGCTTAAAACCTGAACATTTGCCTAAGATAAAAATTTAGTTCTCCAATTTGATGCTAGGACATTATGAAGCAAGTGACTAGCTAAGGAAGAGTAGGTTAGGTAACTAACTGTAAGAAGAAAGCTGCTACAAAGAACCTAAGTCAGGAGTGTGTGAGCTGTGTTTGAGACATGGCAAAGAAGTGAATTAGATTGAGCAGAGGGAAAATGTAGGAGATGGGATTCATAAACCTATATGAAGAAAAATTTTATTTGGGGCCTTGTGGGATACTATGAGGATAGTGGTTTTAGCCCTGAGTAAGCTTGTGAGCTATTATAGAGTTCTGAAAAATAAAATGGTCTATCCCACATGATCAAAGGATAAGATTGCTTGCTCCTAAAGAAATGTGTACATATCTTTATTTTAGTACCTAGACTTCATTTGGTTATCATGTTGAATCTTATTTATCCCTATCCCTGTCCTTATTCTGAGGGTCTCAAGAATTAGAGCAATGTTTTATTCATCTTCATATTCATAGGTATCAGCCAGTACACTGCCTGTGTCAAATAAATTCAGATGTCTACTTAAGTATAAAATATTGCCAGTCCAGGATATGTCAGGCACATAAAGAGATGCTGTTGCATATTAATTCAATTCACAAAAGGAGTCAGAGGTAATTTAATGCACACGCTGATGAAAGTACTATTCAATGTACATTGTTATTTCTTTCATTGTTAGGTGGCTTTAAGTAATTATTTCCTGATGCAAATTCCTAACTTGGTCAAAGACCCTATCTTTTTACACATCGCCCAAAATCCCCATATGACTTGAATAACATTGAAAATAGAAAAACAAACAGCAAAAATATTTGAAGCCTTCCTAAGACCTTTCCTCATTGTGAGACTTTATATTTTAATGCTTTATTTTCTGTGTTACTATTTTCATCTTCATAATAGAAATCATAACAATTATTAAGAATGAGGTTTTGAACCCAAAGCTATCAGTATCAGAGTCAGAATATCAATGTGTTTTCTGTGTCCGTACAGTTAGCAAAAGGTCTCTAAATTATAAGAAATGTATTCATCTGTATTACAGAGATATGTACCTTGATATATATTCACAGACCTAAGTATACTTAATCAGTATTTACATGAAAAAAGTAATTACTACCACATTCAGAAAAACTGACTTGAATGCTTTGTGGTATTGGCAAAGCATGAGATTTTGGCAAATCCAAAGAACTGAAGATAGATTTAGTAGCTTATTTTCCTCAATCTAGAGAGTCTTGACTACTTTAGTAAGATCCCATATCAATTTCTCACTTTGGCTTAATGTGCCTCTTAGAATGTTTTGAAAGATCCATGGAGCTTTCAATTGCAGCCTTGGTTCTTTTTACCTTCTCATAGTAGAAATAAACCTTAGCAATTTTTCTTTCTCCCTGTATCCTCCAATTATCCACATCCTTTCCTTGTCCAAGGACACTCCATTCTCACCTGAAAGATGGAGCCTATCACTTTCCCAGATTGCTCTGGGGAAGGACAATTCTGAAAGATCCATACGAATAATGCCCCCCAACAGAATGTGCACAGGTGTACAAATACATACCTACATGCCTATGCCCTTATATACCCACGTTTATAGATATTCAGGATAGACTGTGTGTAGAGGGGCAAGCCTATGAGCATTTTCACAGAGCTGTTAAAAATCCAAACCCCTTCTTCTTTTCTTGCTAATACATTTGAGTTGTCTGTGGATTCGGGTTATTAAACCTTTGTCAGAAACATAACCAGCAAATATCTTCTCCCATTCTGGAGGCTGTCGGCTTGCTTTACTTACTGTGTTCTTGGTATGCAGCCTTAAAGAAAGATGGAGACTTTACCTCTTACATGTTTACATGGATGGAGCTGGAACAAATTCTTAGCAAAGTATCTCAAGAATGGAAGAAAAGGTATCCAATGTACTCAGTCTCACTTAGAAACCAATTTATAGCTTTCTTATGAAAGCTATAACCCAGTTATAGCCCAAAAAGAAGGGGAGAGGGAGGAGAGGGGAGGGGAGAAGATGGGTGGAGGGAGAGTAATTGGTGGGACCACACCTATGGTGCATCTTACAAGGGTTTGTGTGAAATTACCTAGGTATAGAATATAAATGTCTTAACACAATAACAAAGAAAATGCCATGAAGGCTATGGTAACTAGTTTGATAAAAAAGTTCGAATTAAAACCAGCACATTTTACCCCATGATTGCATTAATGTACACAGCTATGATTTAATAAAAAAAAAAAGGTAAAAAAAATCCTAAACCTCCAAATCATATAAACTGAGATTAGAATCTCTACTTTGCAATCATTTTAGCAGCCTGACCTCAGGAAGTAGTAAGCTCCTTAAATTTTAGTCTTCATATCTGTAGGATATGGATAATATTACCATTTTTAGAAGTTAATACAAGGATATACTAACACGATAAAATTAAAGGCAAATGGTGGAGGCTTGTGTTATTCATTTAATAACAGTAGTTTACAATTAGTTGATGACTAACTAGGACCAATGTATTAATATCTAGTATTTCCAACATGCAAATTTCATTTACTAAGTTTGCATACATAGTAATAGGTCAAGCCAAATTAATTTTTATAATAGAGTTTTGTAACATGATCATCTATGCAATCGGGTTGTTAATTTTCTTTGTTTATGAAATCTTTGCTGGAAACTGAAAATTTTATGGTGGCATTCTATGGCGATTTTAAAGGAACTCACTTCTCAAACCTTCCTCTTGGCAGGTGACCATTCTTTCCAATTTCCTGTGATTTACACATCTGGTCCCCATGATGGGAAGCCAGGCTGATAGGGAGGCAGAGGTGGGCCATGGATCGATCTCTGTGACATACCATCTTCTTTCACTTAATACAAGCTGACGAGTCTTGACCGGTTCAATTTTCCCACTGAAGACACTGTGTTTAATAGAATTAGAATTCCCTCCGCTCTTACGTTTTATGCTTAGACAGATTCGATGTTGTTTGTTCTTAACTCTTTATTTTATGTCATTTTAGCTCATTCTTTATACTTTTTTAATTACTACAATAAGTGAAAAGAAAACATCTATATTAGCCTGAGTAAAATCTTTCAGCCATTCTTAGGGAAAGTAGGTCAACAAAACCATTTTATAGAATTGTTCAAAACCTTAGCAACTTGAAACTTTGTCCTTGTTAGTTTTGAAACAGGATTATGAATCCATATTTTAAAATATATAATCCTAGTTGTGTCAGTGAAAAATAATTTCTCTTTATTTTGAGATTTCTTTATTCTAAGTCAGAATACAGTTCAGATAAGAAGGTTGTACTGACTCAGGATTAAATTTCTACAACAAAAATCTCTACAACTCATTGCTTCCAAGTTTGGTTTTTGTTTTCTTCTCTCTTTTTTTCTTACTAAGAGGAAGCTTCAGGAATAAAATTAAACACCTATTTGAAAACAGACACTATTTTCCTAATTATTAGCTCTATCATTCTTCAGGACTTTGGAGTAGATAGTTTTTGAGAAATGGGACAGTAAATTATATCAAAAAATACATAATATTGATAGCTAAATAGGATTAGTATCCAGTTAATCAATGTTAACTCTGTTTTTCTTCCTTTCTCCTCTTTTTTTCCCTTATGTGTTATGAGTTTATTATTTCTTTTGAGGTCTATGATAAATTTCTGGGGTAATATTTGTTAGTCTTATTTTACATGTGAGGAAAAGAAGGCAAAAACAACAAAAAATTATATGGCTATAAAATATTTTGACTTTTGCCTCTTCCCTTCTCATATTTCCATTAGCATATTGAGGGTAACTGTTAAATTTTGATTTACTTTACTCAGACATTTTTTATTAGTATCGCCTGAAAAGCTAGATTTTCAAAATAACAGGGAGAATGACAACCACTAAAACAACACAAAAGCAAGGACCATTGATGAAGGACTCGTAATAAAAGCAAGAAAGGCTTGTAATAAGAGCACGGTGGCTCAGGACTGTAATCCTAGCACTCTGGGAGGCCAGGGCAGGTGGATCGCTTCAGTTCATAAGTTGGAGACCAGCCTGACCAAGAACATAGCCCCACCTCTACTAAAATGAAAAACTGACACAACGAGGATCCCTTGAGCACAAGAGTTTGAGGTTACAGTGAAGTATGATGCCACAGCACTCTACCAAGGGTGACAAAGTTAAACTCTGTCTCAAAAAAAAAAAAAGTAAGAAAGGTCAATAACTCAACTCTTACATAAATTTTATGTAGGTTAGCTAATGATTTGCATGTTTCTGTGTGTGAGCATGTGTGTGTGTGTAAGCTTGTGAATGTACATGTGCAGGGGGGTATTATTAGGGGATAGGGGGTTTTATTGAGTCTTTGATTGGCTTTCCATTGATCAAATCAAAATTTTAGCACCAGACAGACTTTACTCCACAAATCTGCCTTAATCTCTATCATCATTCACATTATAGTGTGTAGGATTTATTAAACACCTCTTCTCTTGGTAGCAGAGTCCACAATTCTTTCCCACCCTTATGACAGCCTTTTCCTCTGTTCTGCCTGTGGAAAACTCTTCCTAAACGCCATGTTCTCTTTTAAATTTTCTCACATGGTGTACTAGTTTCCTACTGCTACTATAAAGAATTACCACAGATACTGGCTTACAACACCACAAAGGCATTATCTCAGATTTCCGTAGGTCAGAAATCTCATTGGGCTAAAACCCTTGTATTGGCAGAGTTACATTCCTTCTGGAAACTCAAAGAGAAAATTCATTCCTTTACTTTCCACCTTCCAGAGCCCTCCTACCTCCCTTGGCTTGAGGTCCTCTTATCTCTCATTAAAGGCTGCAGTGTAATATCTTAAATTATCTTTCTGATTTTGATCCCTTTAGAAAGACCTTTATATTTGCATCAGGACTATTCAAATAATCATAAATAACCTTCCCATCTCAAGATCCTCAAATGAATCATATCTATAGACACAGTCTCTTTGCCATAGAATGCATATATTCACCAGTTCTCGGGGCGGACACTATTTTACCCACCACAAATGGAAACCAGTCTTTTCTATATTTCCACAGGTGTTTAGATGACCTTACATTTTAAGTTTAATATAAATACAGGTACATTGTTTTTGTTGTAGTTTTGTTTTATTTCCTCCCCTAGGTGTTAGACTCTCTGAGAATGTTTGAATCTTATCTCTTTAACTTTATTTTGAGGTATTTAGGGACATTCTCACCAGTGCATCACCTTTTGATTCCTACAACATCCAGCATAGGTTCATTTTTTTTTACATTAAATTTAAAAATTTTGAGAGACTATGAAACTATGAGTCATGGACAGAAATAGAAAAAATGGATAATGAAGTTACTTTGCTAAATGATTAATTTTTTTGCTAGGTATGAAAGACTGGCAGTAACATGAGCCCTTTCTATGGACTCTCACCAAGATACAGTATAGAGAATTAGCTTCTCACACCCTGTAATATTCTAAATTTTTTTAATTAAAAAAAAAAGCCTATTGAGGTTGGAATAGTTTTTAGAATGGGAAGACATGTTAATTTTTAAGCAACAAGTACCTATGATAGCCATGAGAGGAGAAAAAAAATTAAAAAGAGTTATTTGTGTCTCTTATCTTTATTCATGATGGCCTTGCAATATCACTCTTGAGATCAAAGGGTTAGGGTTGTGCTTCTACCTCACATAAAAGAATTTAAACTATCTTTGTACCATAGTCCAAGCCACTGACAAAAATAAACTTGTTTGATTTATTATATTTTATTATTTTAATTCTTCTTTAGAATTAAACAAGGGATAAATCATTAAGATAATAATGTCTGTGTTCTCAATTCCTGGAAGGATAGAGAGTTGTATTCATTCAGGGACTATGGTTTTGGAGTATAATAAAGACTAGGATAATTTCTTCAAGTTCAGAAAAAAATAGAGTGAAATTTCTGCATTGTTCATGATTGTCATGATGCCTATAACCTATGAGCAATTTCGTGTACTTACAGAAATATTTTGGATCTGAAAGAAAGTCAGAAATCAAAAAGAAAAAGAAGTTGCCATAAAATGAAATGTAACCTGTTTTGAGAAAATAAAGGAACAAAATTTTAGGTTCAAAGATTTGTATTATATGTATCAAAGTCTAGCCCCAGGACCTCCCTGAGACATATTCATTAATATCATCAATTTTCAGATGAATAAATTAGGCAAAATAATTTAAATATATGAAAATACAAAAAAGTATGTTTAAAAACAGAGCATTAAAAAACTCATTAATTTTTAAATTAATGGAATGAATTAATTATTAATCATTACAACAGGTCCATCATATTGAAATCATGTTTCAGGTTAAGTTTTTTGACTTTGCAGTAACTTTTCAGAGTGGTCACTATATTATCTAAGGAAGTATATGTATACTGAATTTTAAATTAAATAAAATTAGTTATGGCCAACTAACATGAAAAGCAAAGTATAAAAAGTCTTCTGAGTTATTATAAAAACTGATATTTTAAAGTATTTTGGTACAGAGGATTAAAAAATGCACACACATTTTAAGAAAGAAAAAAATTTATTAAAATTATATTGTACTAATCAAGTCACATTTGACTTCTGAAAATCACAAGAGGTGCTCAAACATGACTTGTGTTCACCTTCTGTCATCAGCAGAGAGTGAGATTACAATTGTCATCCAGTTTACTCCTTTCTTAAAATGGATACATTTTTGGTACCCTCCAAATATACGATATTATCTAAACTTGACCCTCTGAAAAATCAATGTGTCTGTCTACTATTTATAAAGATTAAAAATAAAGCTCATTCCTTCCTGTTAGGTGTATAATATAATCATGTATTTTTAAAAATATAACTGAAACAATTATTTTATATACTGGTGTTCACTAGTTAACAAAACTTAGTAAGTTTGACCTTCAGCTGTCAAACGGCACGTTTCTGGTTTTCAATATTTACTATGGAGATATAATGACAGAAAGATTTGATGTTTAATTTTATATGTCAACTTGGCTGGGCTGCTGAGTCCGGATTTGGGGTCATGAGATGTTATAATTGTTTCTCTGAGGGTGTTTTGAATGATACTAACAGTTAGACAGGTGGACTCTGAGTAAAGCTGATTGCCTTCCATAATGTGGGTGGGCCTCATTCAATCAGGTGAAGGTCTGAATATAAGGCAAGTCTTATCCTCCCCCTCCCCCCGCAACAGGAAATTCTGCCAGTAGATGGCCTTGAGACTTAAACTGCATATTTTGAACTTGGTATCTCAAGAATCACATGAGCCAATTCCTTAAAATACATCTCTCCTTGCCCCCATTACTCTCTTTCTCTCTGCATCCCATTTATTCTGTTTCTCTAAAGAACCCTGAGTAATAAAAGAGAGATGGGAGTTATTTTTGTTCCAGAAATAAATGAAATAAAAGCAACAAGTCATAAAGAAAATGTACCATCAAGAGTAGTAGCTGTTATGAAGTTAAAAAGTGACCTGCGTGGGTGAGGGAAGGACACTAATGTCTCTCAGCTGCCAAAGACTCCACTTCTTGCTTACAAATTTAATCCTCCTTGTACCCTCCCTAAGGGATATTCATTATCATCCTCAATTTTCAGATAACAACAATGAAGTCAGAAACATTAAGTAATATACAATCTCAAGCAACTATAAAATTGTTGATAAATGCATAAATTAAGCTTAATTCAGTTTTTTCTTTTCAGTCTTCCTACCACCCTATGCTTAATTTGATTGCCCCTCCTTCCAAATGCACCCCTGCCTGGCATCACCAGTAGCCAGTTAAGAAGATATTTGGGTATCAATCTCATCTATCACAAATAAGCTGTTCCATGAAACTCAACGTGCATTACGAATGTGTTTCACAATGGATGGCTCCTAATGGATTGTGCATCATCACATTTTCATGAGATATAATTCACAGGAAAGTATCATAAATATAAGTGGCATACATGACATTCAGGTACGGTTTATAAGTTGTTCTAAATCATTCCATATATAGCTTGGGCAATTACTGGAAATTAACATTCTGGAAGCATTTCATACCTACAGCCATCTGTGGGCTTTTGCAATGGAGGAAAACCTTCTCCAATGGCCCCTCTGTGACACAGGTTTATTACCTCGATGATTTTGTTGCTTGTTGTAACCCAATATGTATGTTAGTATACCTTAAGGAATAGGTTGTCGTCCGATTTATTAGTTGGAGTATCTTACATCTTTCAATGGTAGGGAAAATTTTATATTGACATATCCAGAGTTTTTATTGAAGTTATATTAGTCCTATCTATCAGAGATATGCTAGAAAATCTATAACTCCCACCAAAATGTTGCCCATGTGAGCAATTCACTTTATGAAGTGCAATCTTCTAAGGCAGGCTTAGGGCCTCGTGATTCATTTTTCAGCCTATGTGATGTTTAATGATTTTGTCAAAATAAAAACTAATACACAGTTCTATGTCCATCATCAAATTATGCCATTCAATTTATAGTTTAAGCTATGAAAAAAGACATCCAGAGATGGAGGGCTCAGGACTGGGAAATAGCTTCAGTCTCTGCGATTCTCTTTTCTTTTTTGACACAGATATTTGTAGTGGGTAAGAAGTTATTTAGCTTATTATTACACTGGGAATTTGTTAGAACAGAGCAATGACATTGTTTCATTATGTCAAACATGTAGATATCTGTCTAGGGCATACTGTTGGGCTAAAAAAAAAAAAGATTATTAAAAAAAGAAACTATATAAAACAAGAGGGAAAGGGTTGAAAGGTCTTTATCACCTTGTTTAAACCAATCTTAAATCCCATTTTCTAAACTACTGCACAGTAATTCCCAAGCACATTCATTTTTCTTAACTATCAGAGTCAGAATATCAAGAAGCATGGGTAGGTGCGTGTGGTGTGAGTGCGTGCACACACAGAGATCTGAAAATGTTTAACACAAGACATTCTGTTTGCACTGGATTTTTACATATTGTTTTTTGAGAATTAGATGTAATTAAACATGATCAAGAAAGGTGAGAGCTCAGCAGTAAAAAAAAAAAAAAGAAGAAGAAGAAAAATAATATGGCTCTCTGGAGGATATGATTCCTGAAAATGAAGTTTGTATCATTTGTCTAGATAGCAGTATTCACAAAAAACAGCTGTTATGTTAAGTAACACTTAAAGTACATGAAAAGCACTCGAATCTTTTACACCTATGTATGCTCAATTTTATAAGATTCTTTTATTTTCTCTTCCTGCAGTATGAAACATCCAACAATCCTTCCAAGATTATTTTATGTTAGTCACCTTGAGACGTGCAAGGGTTTAGACCTGCCCACATGAGCTGTACATGTATAAACCCTGGTTTACTTGTAGAGCACTGGCATATATGTTGAGGTGCCTCATGACCAAGCATGAATATATTTTGCTTTGATATTTTGAGAAAGCAGATAAACTCTGACTGGTTCAAAGATCAGCCCAGAATTTTACTGTTAATTAGTAGAGAGTTTAGATTCATGCTTAAGCTTGTCTGATTCATGGGTCTGTGTTATGTAATATCACACAGTCCCTAGAAGTTGCAGACTGCTAACTGTAATCAAGTAAATTCACAGACACGTGTCAGATTTAGAATTTATCACCAGGAGATTCAGCATAAAGAATCGATCCCCTTTTGCATGTGAGACCCTGCTATTAATCACTTTGCTCTTTGCTTTTTTCCTCACGTCTGGCACATGACTTGAAAAGCCAGGTTCACATGGGACTACAATTTACATTTTAAATGATGGCTCTGTTCCTGGACTGGACAAAAAAGTTTCACCTCTAATTCAATCCTAACAACATCTTTTTATTACACACAACTAGTCAGAATTTATCTAGACAAAGTTGACATGTATTAAAAATAGAATTTCAGGATTTTGTCACAGGTAGTGTGACGTAACTGGAATGAAATATTGGGCATTCTGGGAGATAAAAGCTGTCACACAGATAAATTTATGGGTTAGAAGGTCTTGTAACTGAAGAGATAAAGGAGAAAAGAGTCATCAGTCCAAGTCAAACACTACCATGAAGGGCATGGAACAGATACATTCCCTAAACAAGCAAAGGACAATGCCAGCGGGGGGTGATGTGAAAAGAGAAGGCTACAGAGGAGAAGTCAAAGCAAAATTTGTGTTCTGAGCAGGATACTTATCTAAAGATTTCAGTTCAATGGGTATCACAATCATACTGCCCTAAGACCTAGAAGATTTCAGTGGGAAATGTAATACTAAAAACGGTTTTTAGAAGGTCGGAATATACTGGAAATAAACACCATTGGACTGCTAAGAAAAATACTTCCTTTTCCATTCTTTTTGATGTATTCCAATCACATTAATTAAAAAGTCTCAGTTTAAAATTAACATCTTCCACTTTATTAAAACTTGTTAATTCCTCCTGTGTAGTGATATAATGTTTCACTTTAAGATGTATTTATTTACATTAAAAAAGAGTTAAGTCTTCCATATCCAGAAGTTTTCAGTTAAGTCTTAAGTCTTACAAAAGAGTTAAGTCTTCTATATCCAGAAGTTTTAAGTTAAGTCTTAAGTTAAGTCTTAACTTCTGGATATAGAAGACTTAACTCTTTTTTAATGTAAATAAATACATCTTAGACCAAAAATCACATTATAACAAAGATATACATATCAGAATGTTTATTGCAGCCCAATTTATAATTGCTAAGTCATGGAAGAATCCCAAGTGCCCATTGACCCTGAATGGATCAATAAGTTGTAGTATATGTATACCACAGAATATTATGCAGCCTTAAAGAAAGATGGAGACTTTACCTCTTACATGTTTACATGGATGGAGCTGAACCTATTCTCCTTAGCAAAGTATCTCAAGAATGGAAGAAAAAGTATCCAATGTACTCAGTCCTACTATGAAACCAAACCAATTTATAGCTTCCATATGAAAGTTATAACCCAATTATAGCCCAAAAGAAGGGGAAAGGGGAGAGGGAGGGGAGGGGATAGGTTGTGTGGAGGGAGGGTAATAAGTGGGACCACAACTACGGTGCATCTTACAGGGGTACATGTGAAATTTACCAGGTGTAGAATATAAATGTCTTAACACAGTAACTAAGAAAATTCCATGAAGGCTATATTAACCAGTTTGATGAAAACATTTCAAATTGTATATAAAACAAGCACATTGCACCCCATGATTGCATTAATGTACACAGCTATGATTTAATTAAAAAAAAGAGTTAAGTGATAGGAAAATAGAGGCTTAGGCAGATATGGTGGAAATTGTGATAACATAACATAACTATTAAACTACACATAGAGACAGGTGGAAGAAGAAATGGTAAAGCATCTGAACCTATTAGGTACATTTTAGAACTAGTCTCTCTCTCAAGTTGTCTTTGAGACGTGAGGAAGGAACTGATGCTGAAGAGTGAAACAGGAGATCCAGTTGAGGTATGAAATAACAAGTTTGCATTTATACAATTTCTGATCATTTATTGCATAGTAAGTCCTGGATACACAGATGAATGAGGTACATACTTCCTGACCACTCTTCTCCCCAGAATCACCTCTACGTTTGTTCTTGTTTGTTTATTTAGGCTCTGAAACTTCCTTGGGAGATGCCCACAAATTTCTTTCCCCCACAGATGATCTTTGCAGTCCAGGTGGCCGCATATAGGATTTCTAATTCCTCTTCTCACAATATATTCCAGATACTCATCTCTTCCTGGAATGACTCTTCTCCATTTGAAATATTCCCAGTTATTTTCATAATTCCTCAATCTTCCCTGCATCATCCTGATTCTTCATCAGTGAAACAAATCCAGTTTACACATCATTTTACCCATAATAGTCAGAACTGAATGGGCTGTTTTAAGTATAGCAATATGATTTTAGAGATCAGAAAGCAGATGTTATCAATTGGGATCTCACATAAAATAGCTTTTCTACCTTTACTTCAGTCCAGGATCATAGTAGTTTTGTGTGTTCCACTGATAACTGTAAATGAGATTATCGTTACTTTGTCCTTTAAGGTACTAAACACATCTTAAGTAATCATTCTTTTTAAGCTTGTAAATTATATAATTAGCGAACTAACAAAAAGATGACCCCTTCCAATATGTGTCTTTCACCAATGTTTTCCAAATAAGGATACGAAAGAAAGGGGCCATATGTATAGAATATTAGATATATTAGTCACATGGGTTTCTTTTTTTTTTTTTTTTGATACGGAGTCTTATTTTGTCACCTTTGGTAGAGTGCCCTAGTGCCCTGTCTTAGCTCACAGAAACCTTGGGCTCAAGTGATTCTCCTGCCTCAGACCCTCAGTAGCTGGGACTACAGTCTCCTGCCACAATGCCTGGCTATTTTTTAGAGACTGGTCTCATTCTTTCTCTGGCTGGTCTCTAACTCCTGAGCTCAGGCAATCCACCTACCTGGGCCCCCCAGAATGCTAGGATTACAGGTGTGAGCCACTGCACCCAGCCCCTCACTTGGCTTTCTTTCTTTATGATAATGTTTTAAAGCTTTCAGATCTTCCCTCAAACATGAAAAACACCTGGTAACAAAGGATTTTTCTTTGGTGTTATGAGAGATTTACCACAACCCTCTGCAAAGGTGGATAGGAAGGCCAGGATTTTATCCTTTGAATGATTAGCATAAACCCAATGCCAAAGAGACAGGGCTTGATGTTTGAGTAACAAACTTGAAAATAAAATCCTTTGAGGATGTGCTACAATAACATGTTAGTAAAAGATGAACAAATCCAGACTTACATATTGTTACATTCCCTCATCCATGGGAACTCCAGAGACAAAATTGGTGTAGAAAAAAATAATAATAATCTTATGATGGCGAAGAAACTTAAGAAACTGTAGAGACAGAGGTATCTCATCAGAGCAAGTTAGAGTTATTTCAGTGATCTTAGTGGAATATTTTTATAGCAATGAAAATTTTGTTTTGGCCATATACGATTGTTTTATAATAAAATTTTAGTTAATTATCAAAAAAGATATCTCATTCAGCCTGAGAAGCAGATTTTATAGAAGCTTTAAAAGTTTCCAGATCATTAAAAACAAACAACAAACATTTTCTTTTCTTTTCTTTCTTTTTTTTTTTTTTTTTTGAGACAGAGTCTCACTTTGTTACCCTTGGTAGAGTGCTGTGGAGTCCCAGCTCACAGCTACCTCAAACTCTTGGGCTTAAGCGATTCTCTTGCCTCAGCCTCCCCAGTAACTGGGACCACAGGTGCCTGCCACAATGTCCAGCTATTATTTTAGAGATGGGGTCTTGCTCTTGCTCAGGCTGGTCTTGAACTCCTGAGCTTAAGCAATCGACCTGCCTAAGCCTCCCAAATGCAGGGTTTACAGGCGTGAGCCACTGCGCCCCACCCAAAAAACACTTTTTAAATTCCTTTCTAGCAATATATTTCTCTCCCAACATCCATAATCACTTACATGTATGTGACGATGACATTTTGTTATTAGTGGGGCAAGAGAGAGGGACTAAAACTGAAGCAGAGAAAACACTTGATGGTGCATTTACCCTTTGTCATAATATATTTCTGTAACAGTGTTATGACAAAAACCTGCAGATTAGTTCTTAGGCAAAACAATAAAAGATACAGAACTCTAATTTTCTACCAAACACAGGAAGATGGCACAGGATGACTCCGTGCCTTTAACTGAGGGAGAGGCTGCCCAGTTTAGCAGAGAGTGTAAAGAACAAAGGAATCCATTAGGTAGATGATGAGATATTCAGTCATTCTGCCTCAATGAACTCTCTGACCAAGATGCAGCCAATGCTCCTGTAACATGATTTGTTTACAGATCATCTGGAAAATCTTGTTAAAATGCTGCTGTTTATTCCCTGCCTCTGCGGTGAGACCTGGGAGTTTGCATTTCTAACCAGTTTCTTGAGGAGACCTGCTCCTGATCCATAAGACCAAATTTGATTATTAAGGGATTAACAGAAAACTAGCAGATTACACCTTTCCTCAATCTGTTTTCAATTCTATTTTAATATTAAACCATAGTACATTTCGCTTGATAAATATTTATGGAGCATCTGCAATTTCTAGGTACTGCGTTAGTTGCTGGGCATTCAGAAGTGATACGTTTTTCCTCAATGCATTTTAGACTTGGGTTCAGCAAAGCGAGTCTCCACTTCCACATGGCTGTGAAGCAAGGATGAGCATTTCTAAGACAGCTTTGACATTAAATTGAAAGCAAAAATTTGAACATTAGAAAAACTTGGTTTTAAAATCTGACCCTGCCATTTAATAGCAAGGACTTTGGTAATTAGAATGACTTAGTTGTAAAATGTGGCTCTGCCGTTTAATAGCCTTGGCATCTTGGGTAGAGGAACTAAACTCTGAGCTTCAGTTTTCTTACCTAAGAGGAATGAGAAGATGTTTGTAAAGCATCTGTGCAGAGCCTGGCATGAGTAACGTTTTAAAAAGTTTAAATTGTTGTTACTCTTGCCCCAATTGTAAAACTTGGTGAACCACAGGGTGTTTGGTAATCTATCGGCAGGAGAGGGAGACCAGCTAATGACAGTTTGGGGGCATCCTAAATACCTGGGAGGCATTTACACCCTCATTCCATAAATCCTTATATGCATCCCAAGTTTTATTTTCCCATAAGAATAAAAATATATGAATTTGTAATGCAGCCACATTTATAGGTAAGTCTCCGTTATGTACAAGCAGTGATGGGACACAGGAAGTGGCCAAGAAGGAGACCAAGTTGTTCAACCAGGTTTCACCAAAGTATGTGGCTCTAGGGATTCAGGCACTTCCTACGCTTTAGGGGAAGTAAACTTCAGAGGGACGGCTCCAGCCTCCAGGTAAAACTAGAAATATCAGTGCAGAGAAGGGGAAGGGCACCGTTATGATGTTCCGATTGCTGACCCACCAAGTAACAAGGTTGAGAATCCCAAAAGTTTTTCTGATTTGGACCTAGAGTCTGAGAAAAATATTGTCTAAAGGGAGGAAGGTGAGAGTCATTTTTTGATGGAATGAATGGTGAGAGAGAGCTAACCCACGCTATAGTACTCAGTTCTATACCTTAGCCATCTGAAGAAGGAAGCACTTTGCTCTGTGCTGTGCTGTATGCTTTCATTCACTTTAAGGGTTATCAAAATGCACATCATAGAGGTGTTTTGTTTTTGTTTTGTTTTGTTTTGTTCTGGAGACAAAGGCTCACTCTGTTCTATTGGCCAGGCTAGAGTGCCCTGGTGTCAGCCCAGCTGACAGCAACATCACACTTCCAGGTTCAAGCAATCCTCCTGTTTCAGCCTCCTGAATAGCTGGGACTGCAGGTGCCCATCACAATGCCCAGCTAATTTTTTTCTTTTACGCAGAGATAGGATCTGTCTCGCTCTTGTTAAAGCTAGTCTCGAACTCCTGTGCTCAAGGGATTCTCCTGCCCTGGCCTCCCCGAGTGCTAGGATTTCAGGCATAAGCCATCACACCTGGCCCACATCACAGTGTTTGCAAGGTAGAAGAGAGACATATGTGGTCAGACCAAAGCACATTAAAAAATAAAAATTAAAAAATAAAAATAAAAATTGAGAACGTGAGTCAAATGTATGTCCATTTATGTTTAAAGGCAAATAGAAATATAATTGAAGGCCACATACTGTGATAAATTCATATAAGTCTGAAATACTTGTCACTTTTTCACATTATTATTTTGTCTTATTATTCTACTTTTCCATATTAAGCAGGCTCTAATCCTTAAAAAAAAGAAAGAAAGAAAAAGAAACAAAAGGACACATGTGCTTGTCTATCTACATGACCGCGGGAAGAGTTAGAGGACTGTTCTGTGCCCTGGTGCTAACCTTGAACAGCAGGGACAGATGACCCAAGAGTGAGTGCTGTTAGGAGAAACAAACAAACAAGCAAAAAGCTCTCTCAGGTTAAGCACTTGAGGAAAGTAGGGAGAAAAGCAGAAGCCACATTGGATTTAAGAAATGTGCTTAATTTACATCGGAGAGCCTTCATTGTTTGGGAAACTTCTGCTTTCACAGAGCTGAAAATCTCTACTGATGAGCTTGACGGACTAAAGATCAAGCAAGAAGGCCAAGAATGACTGGCAGCAGCAATTAGAGATTCACAAGTTACACTAGGAACAACTCACATTCCTAAGGAGAATAAACTTCTGCTCTTATACTCATTTACCTTTCTGATCTCAGAGTGGACTTCAGCATCGGAAGGAATTAAAGAGACAGTGGCCACATGGTAAAATGTCAGAGCACTTGGCAGCTGCTGGCCTACTTGAAGGGCATTTCTCCCCCTGGCTCATTAATCATACCGGGATATTTCGTGTACACTAGCATTTGGGAAACTTCCCTATTACTCCTTTCTGGAAATCACCCAAAGTGAGTTATTGTTCCTTAGTGCAAACTTACCCTACCTTTGCTTGTAACCAGCCATGAAATACCAAAATTAAGTGGGTGGAAAAAATGGAAAGGTGACTTTGCAATATTTTGGACTCTTCCAAAAATATCATGTCCTAAGTTGCAAATATTCAAGAGGCCATTTTGGTGCCCCGTCCACATAATAAACCATCTTCATCTTTCTTTATATCTGCCTTCTCTCATGCTTTTATTTGGTTTTAGTCCAAATTAAAGTAGAGGGAAAGACACTTCTTTCACAGTAACTTGAGGTCCTGGGAAGACTTGTAAATTGAATAAATGAGGTGCAGTAAAGACATGTAAATTGATTTGTGTATTGCATTGAAAGGCACTGTGTAAGAATTTGTAAAGGGCAACATTTTTTCTCAGTGTTTACAGTCTATATTTTTGAAGCAGTGCCAAACAATACGTCACCCTCATTATAAAAAAGGAAGGATGAGCAGCGCCTGTGGCACAGTGGGTAGGGCGTTAGCCCCATATACCGAGGGTGGCAGGTTTGAACCTGGGCCGGCCAAACTGCAACAAAAATATAGCCAGGTGTTGTGGTCGGTGACTGTAGTCCCAGCTACTCAGGAGGCTGAGGCAAGAGAATTGCCTAAGCCTAGGAGTTGGATGTTGCTGTGAGCTGTGACACCACAGTACTTTACTGAGGGCAATAAAGTGAGACTCTGTCTCTGAAAAAAAAAAAGAAAAAAAAGGAAAGGATAATCTGGAGAATGTCTGAAATGCAGCTGTATTAATGGATAAACTACTGTTTTAATCTGAACTTTAGGCAGAATCTATCTTTGTGAGGAAGAAGAAATTAAAGTAAACGTGACCTAGTATTTCACCCATGATCTACAGTTACCATGCATGGGGACAAAATTTCAAAACCAAAAACAACTTATCACACCAGGAATTTAGTTTTTTTTTTTTTTTTTTAAATCATAGCTATGTACATTAATACTATCGTGGAGTACAGTGTACTGTTTCTATATACAATTTGAAATACTTTCATCCAACTGGTTAACATAGCCTTCATGTCTTTCTCTTAGTTATTATGTTAAAACATTTATATTTTACATTTAGAGAGATTCACATGGACCCTTATAGGATGAACCTTAGGCGTGATCCCACCAATCACCCTCCCTCCACCCAGTTTTTGTTGATCTGAAAAGCTCAAAACTCATTTTCCTAACTCCTCCTTCTAGTCAATGATGAACACAGACCCAGGTCTTACCTAATTTTTCAAAAACCTTATGCTCATACTTAATAGCCCTAGTATTCTATCAATTTAAAATGTGATAATAATAATGCTTTCTAAAAAGGATAATGGAAAATATTATAATATATAGAGTAGCATAAATTTTGCCTTATGCTTAAGAATTGACATGCCACTTTAACCATTGTTTTCTGCTTTATCCTCTCTTCAATGGAAACAAATGATGTAACCCCTTTGTATAAGTAAGGGAGCTGGAGCTACCTCAGGACAAACAGCTACTATGTTTGAAACTAAAGTTCAGGAACATAACTTGTCTAATGGACTACAAGGTGTCTTCCAAATTATCTTAGTAGTTCTTCAAAAAAGCGTTATAAACCTGGTACTTGAAAGTAGTTCTTCAACAGATGAGAAGCAAAATTTTAAATATCAATTAATGAGTCATTTTTTTATTCAACTAATAATATTCAAGGGGTGATTTAAATTGAACTTGGTTTCATTCCAAAATGTAGGTCCTTTTCTCTAACATCATAGTAAAAAATAAGTATATTCCTCTTCAATGTATCAAAAATAAAACCAAGAAGCAGTGAAATATAGCAGGTAGGAGTGCCAACCCTAGCATGACATTTCCATAGACAAAATGCCAGTTTTGTAGCTTGTTCTTGGGGTAGTTTATTTACTTTGTCTGTATTTCAGTATTTTTGCCTGTCCAGTGGATTTTATAAACAACTGATGAAATACAGCAAGCAAGCGTCTGCTTCATGGTCCTCAGTCAATAAAAGCTTGCAATGAGTGCTATGAGCATTATTTTTATTATTTGCCCTTCAGCAGTCCTAGTGTAGTTAAGATCTAGGCCAGTATCTTGATGTCAGACTGTTCCAGTGGCGGACAATCAGCCAACTATATTGTACAGCCAGAGTGTCCCTAATGATGTATTACCTCACTGATATAGAGAAGGCTGGCATAACTACATGTTTGCTGAGAAGAATCTGTTTAGGAAGGAAAGATTTGTTTGTCAAAATGGAAATAAATCTCACCAGCATGGGCCTAGCACTATAATCAGATGGTCAATTTTTTTTTTATATATAAAATGTACAAAGTAAGACATTTATACCTCAATTGCACAAGACAATTTCTTCTTTCCTACCCAAATCTTCCTATGTCTCACTCTCTGCTTGGCTTAGTTGGAGTCAAGGTACTTCATGGATATTTTTGGGATCTGGCTATAGGAAAACTGAGTCAGGATTGCATGGATTTAGCAGGATGTTTTGCTCAGTTGCTGTGTGTAAGGTTGTTATTTCTAGCTGTCTCTAAGGTAGGAACGACTTCTAAAGGTGTGGCTAGCTTCCTATAGCGACACACAGATAGGTGGTATTATAAAATGTCCTGTGTCTCCCAGCATAGAATTATGTGACATAGGAGAAAGATTTGAAATTTAAAACTTTTCTGGGGAATAATCTTCTAACCAACATATAAGTAACTTAAAAAAAAATACTTTCTTCCCCTCCCAGGCCTAATCAAACCATAGTTTTTAGCCCATCAGAAATATACTTGACAATTCATAAAAAATAAATTAAAAACAGTCAACCCTGCAAGAAGAAAGGATGAAGTTATTCTTCTATTCATTCTAAGACATGATAATCCCAAACTGTCATAAGATAATGCAGCCAAATAATTTAGGGAGCACAAAGTATTATGAAAATGTTTCAAAAGTAATTAATTAAAAAATACGCTAGTCTTTTGGATTGTGTGGTATTTGTAATCTTCTTTTCAATTTATAATCTGTTGTGAGTTCTTTACTCATTTGAAATAAATGCTTTTAGTCATGCAAATCTGCATTCATGATTTTGTATTCCTTACCTTAAAAAGAAGGATTCACTCATACTGTAAAAGATTCAAGCCCTGAAAAACATATACACCTCTCCTAGGATACTTCCTAATGACATATACATTAGATGCCTTCGAGGTTGTGAGAGTGAATGTGAGCTCAACCTGCTTAACATAAACTAGAAATGCAAAGATGGTAAACATGGGAGAAAGATGACATCACGTCACATGTTCAGTTCGCCTGTTACTCTCTTTTTGGGCTTTTTAAGTAATTTTAGCTGAGTCTTCATTGCAGCGCTTTGCAAGTCCAGAGGATGAATAGCCTCTGGACTTGCTACTAGAAAGGAACTGCATGAAGAACAACAACAACAACAACAAAAATAAGTATACGTGCAGACCTGAACAAGCATCATGACAATCAAACAAGGGAGTTTAAAGAGAGGCAACAAAGACTCTATTAGGGGATAAAGGGACTGGAACTCTTTTCACTGCTTAGAATAATGCTCTTTTCCATTGGTTCCCCATGATTTTCACTTGCTGTAATCTCCATTTTTTCCCACACTTTAATCACAAACTCAGGCAAAAACATGTGTCACAGGAAACCTCAAATCTAAGATATATGTTGGGGTATCACCTTGAGACCCACTTGGTAAGACAGATGACCAAAACGTGCACAAATCACACAAACATAACGCACAATGCTGCTGTGTGCTGTAAAGGGTGGCACAATGAAAGGATATACATGTCAGAGACAGCCAGAAAGATCTTTTTGATTATGTAATATATTAGTTAATTTCTGGTGTATGAGTATTTGGTGAGTGGGGCCAAGAAAGTAGCAAACATAAATTAACAAGGAGATAAGCATTAGGAATGGGCCAATAATCGGGCACAGTGGCTCACACCTGTAATCCCAGCACTCTGGAAGGTCAAGGTGGCTGGATTGCCTGAGCTCAGGGGTTCAAGACCAGCCTGAGTAAGAACCAGAATCCATCTCTAAAAAAATAGCTGGGCATTGTGTCAGATGTAACAGGTTGTCCAAGTTACTCAGGAGGTCTAGGCAAGAGGATCACTTGAGCATAAGTGTTTGAGGTTGCTGTGAGCTATGATACCATGGCACTCTACTCAAGGTGATAAAGTGAGGTTCTGTCTCAATAAAATAAAATAAAATAAAATAAAAAGAGGAATGGGTCTACAGTAAGACTGAAGGATGAATAATATTACAATCAGAAGAGAAGTATATGGTGCAAAGACACAAAACATAAGCGAGAATGAGAGAACAAACCAAGTCCAAAACTATGATTAAACTAGTATTTCAGAAAAATTCATGTTGTAAAAAATACAGTGTATAGGGTCAAGTAACACCAGTATCATCACCATCACCTTCACTACTCTCACCGCCACCATGTCCACCACCACAGTCACAGCCCCACTATGTGCCAGTAATTAGGCTAATTTTTTAATATACACTTTGTCATTAATACTTGATTCACTTTTTTGATCATCCATTCATTCATTTATTAAACACTTAATCTTGGCAGACACTCATGGTTATTCTATATTTGGTATTTGACAAAAGGATGTAGACTCTATCCTAAATGAACATTAATATGTAATTAAACATTAACTTGATATGTGTTGCTTGTTACTTTATATACCTCATTTGACTTTTAGTTCTGAAATCACACAATTCTTATTTTGTGGCTTCTCCCTGGAGAGTGTCTCAAGATGGTTAGAAAAGACAAATCCAAATCAGTTTCAGGAAGTTTGGAAGACGTAAGAGAGAATCCCCCTAGGATGGAGCTGGATAAAAGACACCCCTGGGCACCAAGAGATACTCACGAGTGAGTTCAGACCCTCAAATGGGCCCATGGGCCCTGTCACATGAAATGAATCATACATGTACTTGCTAGAGACCGGTGACTACCTGGTTCCCCATCCACTAGCTGATGAACTGACATGATATTCCCTGGTTGGGGTGAAGTCTTGGGAAATAGGGTCAAGTGTGTCTCCTACCTTCAGGCTTGCCACTGAAGGTCACAGTATATGGACAACATGCAAAGATCTTTATATAACCATCCCAGGAAGAACTTTGCAGATAGATCAAGGATAAGCAAGAGTCTTTTGCCTGCTCTTGAGATGTAACCTCTGGTTAGTCATCTGCCAGCCATACCACTGTGCTGCAGCCTGGAGTAGGGATAAATGCTACCATCCCCCACCCTAAGATGTTAGGTGTATCCAACTCCCTAACTCCTGCCCATGCACCTGCCAATGTGGACTCTGGCAGTATCATGAGTAGAAGAAAGGAGTGGGAGGCTGAGTCAGCCCAGGAAAGTAAGGGGCAGGGGAACAGGTAGCTAAGAACCCAGGGAGTTAGTGTGTGGTCATACTATGCCTAATAGAAGTTTCCAGTACCTGGGCACATACTCCATGGTTTCCTTAGACTTACAAAATATAAATTCAAAGATAAAATGATTAAATGGAATTTCAAGAGAGCAAGTATAGAACATTGAACTCAAAACACTTTCCATCTGAATGGGACAGGGGCTCTGAGCAACTGCACTACATGCCCATGAAGCCAGCACTGGGTGAAGAAGGGAGAAAAATGATGTACAGTGGTCAGAAGGCTTCTCTGAGAAGGTGAGACCTGAGGGAGACAAGGGTCTAGGCATGGAGGAGGAGGAGGAGGTCATTGCTATCATTATAATCCTGTCTTTTTCAAGATTTAGAGATGTTAATTTACCTGTGGGATGAAATCCAAATCACTATGACTCCAGCATCTTTGTTTTTACCCATTTTGCTCTATCTGCTTCTGATTGAAAAGGTTATGTTTGCCTTGTTAGGCATAATATAGAAAGAGGCCAAAGATGGTTTTCTATAAGAAGCTATACATAAATTTAAGAGGAAATGTCTAAAGCTATAATTTTATTCTTAGCTCATTACAAACAAAAAACAACAACAAATTGCAACACCAATAAAGACACATAACCACGTTGTCTTTTTGCTTAGATTTTGTCCTTGACATCCAATCACCAACACAATGATTTATGTGACTTAGTCAGAGTTTAAACTTAGGCTCTCTGTGTTCAGGTTTCTGGTTTTTGTTTTAGCCTGTGTCTTCCCACTTCTCTTCTCATCCTGACACCCCAAGGTTGTATAATCAAGAATGTTTCCAGTTGCTTCTGGTGCATGATGTTCCTTATCCATGCAATGCCTTTCTTTGCCTCTGTTACTTCCATTTGTCCCTACTCATCCTTTCCACTAAATTAAAATTTTTTCTGTCCATGAATTGCATAATTTTTGTGTTCATAGAGTATCCACAGTGGTAACATTGTGCTTAATTCATAATAGGCACTCATTTAATGCTTATTGACTTTGACTTGAACTCTACTGATAAGATATTTTTTAGCAGCAATAATCCTCTGACTGAAAGACCAGAGGAGTTATACTGTTTTAAAATATTTTTTTCTAAAAAAAAAAATGCTATACAAATACATCAAATAGGCCTTATTCTTGACAATTGAACAAAGATACAAATAAGGGTATGCCTCTGACGGCAAGCCATTTTGACGCTGGAATTTTCTTGCCACCAATGTTCCCAATTAATGTTTGAGGAAAGCCATTTGTTTTGGGCAATCATGTCAACAATATGTTTTGTTCAGCGAAAACAATAGCATTTGACTCTAGGGAGATAGACAGATAGAAGACAATAAAATTTTTTAAAAATAACTTTTGTTTTTCTCTCCAGTTTTGAATATGAAATATACATCAAGAGTAGCTTTTGAGGTCTGTTGGTATTCCTATATAGACATCATGGCTATTAGACACCTATCAAAATACATAAGATTAACAATAAAATATTGTAGAGCAAAGGACAAGGCAAAGAATATAGCAAACATAAATTGTCAAAAAGTATATATTTAAAGTTACATACATGTATAACATATAAGCTATTATTAATATATTTGTAATAAATATAAAAATATAAATGTATACATGTATGCATCCATTTTAACAGTCACAGCTAATTATTTTGTATACAAAGCTCAAGTACCTTTCACTACAATCTTTTCTTATTTGTTTTAAAACCACTTTATGGAGGTGTGACCGATATAAAAAGCTGTATATATTAAATTTATACAACTTGATGAGTTTGAAGATTCGTCTATGAAACCATCACCACGATCTATGTTAAGAAATATATTTGTCACCTACAAAAGTTTCCTCCCACCTCTTTATTATTGTCTCTGTGTGTGTGTGTGTGTGTGTGTGAGTTAAGAACATTTAATATATGATCTACGTTCTCAGGAAAATTCTAAGTATACAATACAATGTTGTCAAGTCTAGCTACTATGCAGTACAGCAGATATCAGAGACGTGTACATCTTGCATAACTGAAACTTTGTATATCCAATTCCTTTCCTCAGGCCCAGATTATCTCCATTCTACTCTCTGCTTTCATGAGTTTAGCTATTTTACACTCAGCATGTGAGTTGTATCATGCACCATCTGTCCCATGTGTGGCTTATTTTACCTAGCATAATATCCTACAGGTTTAGTGTGTTGTCCCAAATGACAGGATTTTCTTCTTCTTTAAGGCTGAATAATATTCCGTTAGGTGTCTGTATATACGTATGTGTGTGTATATATATCACTTTTCAAAATCTATTTGCCCTTTGGTAGGGCAAACTTCGCTAACTTCCATAGGAGTGCAGCTATCTTGTTAAGGTCCTAAATTCCATTTCCTGTAGCTATGTATCCCGAAGAATGATTGATCGCATGATAATTTCATTTCTAATTTTTTGAGGAACACCTGTACTGGTGTTTTTCAGAGTGTCTGTGCCAATTTACATTTCCTGCAACACAGTATAGGTTTGCCTATTTCCTACCTTCTTAAGATTTATTTATTTCAAATACCGTACAGGTGTTCCCTATTTTCCATCTTCTCAACCACATTTATCTTTTACGTTTCCTAGTCATCCTAACAGACATGAGAGCTCTCGTTTTGGTTTTGATTTGCATTTCTCTGATGATTTTCATGTACCTATTGGTTATCTGTGTATTTTCTTCAGAATTTCTTCTGCCCATTTTTTAATCAGGTAGTTTTTGTCTTGGTTGTTACTGAGTTGCAGGAGTTCCTTATATATTTTGGAGGTTAACCCTTTTCTCTCCATTCAATGGACTGCTTTTTATTTTCTTATTTCCTTTGCTGTTCAGAGCATTTTGGTTTTATGTGGGTCTTCAATGGACTGGGTGATACTCATTGGTGAGGATAAAGATTCTTTACTTAATCTGATTTAAATGCCACAAATAATGTTTTTACCAGCTATCAGAGCATTCTCAATCTAGTGATGTTGACATGTTCATTTACCTATTAAAATACTGTGCATAATGTGTTGAGATCATATACTACCATTTTATAGAAGCTAAAATTCTAGCTCAGAAAGGGATCAAAAGATTTACACCTGATTTTCTCGATTTCACACCCATTTTATTGGTCTACTCAATACTACCAACAAGAATAATGTCAAAAACAATCAAAAAGCATGAAAGCAATCCGAGCTATAACTTTATAATAGCTCTGGCACTTATGAAGAACTCTTACCATACACCAATTATTAGTGCTATAGATATATGATAACACTTAATTCTCAGCTCTAAGTTATAAACTTGTTATTCGTACTTGGCAGAGGCTCAAAGAACACAGACACAATACTAAAGAATTAAATAACTTTTTAGTGAGTAAAGAGCTCTAGCCCCAAATATTTGTTTCAGAACCATTTATATCTATTACATGAGCAATATTTATTGTCATATACATATGCCCAGGTAAATATCAACAAACAGTTGAACTGAAACATTTTTTTCATTTCAGTTTAATGTGAAGATACAACCAAGTCACAATATTTGAATTTGTTAGGTAAAATTCCTCTTGTAGTTATGTCCTGCACCCAAAAGGTCTGGCATACACCCTGACATTATACCATTCAGTGGGAGCATCCCAAATCCTCCATCTCCCTCCCTTGTTCCCTCTCCCCTTAACTTGAACTGAAATGAGTTTTTCTCCTATGTGAGAATGAATTAGATTGTCTACTGGCTTCATGTTAGTATTGAATACAGTGGATATTTGCTTTTCCATTATTGTGATACTTTGAGAAGAATGTGTTTCAACTCTATTCAGGTTAAGACAAAAAAATGTGAAGTCATCATCTTTTTATTGCTGAGTAATATTCCATCGTATGTGTATACCACAGTTTGTTCATCCATTCCTGAGTTGATGGGCATTTAGGTTGTTTCCATGTCTTGGTGACTGTAAATTGAGCTGTGATAAACAATCTAGTGTATATTTCCTTATGATATATTTTTTTGTCTTCTGGATAGGTGCCTCATAGTGGGATTGCAGAGTCAAATGGGAGGTCTAATTTGAATTCTTTGAGGAGTCTCCATACTTCTTTCCAAAGAGGCTGTGTTAGTTTGCAGTCCCACCAACAGTATAAAAGCATTCTCCTCTCTCTGAATTCAGGTCAGCATCTGCAACTTTGGGACTTTATGATGTGGGCTGATCTTACTGGGGCTAGGTGATATCTCAGGGTGGTTTTGATTCACATTTCTCTGACGATTAGGAATGATGAGCATTTTTTCATGTTTGTTAGCCTTTTGTCTGTATTCCTCAGAGAAGGTTCTGTTCATATCTCTTGCCCAGTGACAGATGGGATTATTAGCTCTTTGTTTATTGATTTGAGTTTTAGATAGATCCTACTTATCAAACCTTTGTCATATTCGTAACATGCAAATATCTTTTCCTATTCTGAAGGTTATCTATTTGTTTTCTCATAACTGCTGTGTCCTTAGCTATGCAGAAACTTGTAAGTTTAATTAAGTCTCATTTCATTTTATAGACAATGGCCTACCTAAATGTTATTACCATAACAAAAAGCTGGAGTGGACATGGGTCATGTTAAGTTTCATTACATCTCTCCAACAATCCTGTGGGTTACATGGATCCCCATCTTTTAAGATAAGATCTGCTTTCTTGGCATAATGGGTAGAAATGTAGGTGTAATAGCTCAATGTAAACTGGGTTCACTGTACTAGGCTATACATTTATTATAGCCTTTTTTCTTGGATATTTTATCTGTAAGTTTAGGATTAGTATTCTCATTTTAAAAGTTGAGAAGTCCAATTTGTGGTCAGATTAATTAACTTTATCAGGATCAGTCAGTTACTGAGTGCTAGAATTTTCTTTTAAATCTCAGATATATATATATGCTAATATTTTTCTCATAACTACTAAGTTATTCCATTCAACTTCCTTCCTACCCTCCTGTGTCTGATGTACAAAGATCATGTTGTTTATGTGAATGTATATGAACACAATAGGTCTATAACACAAACAAAGTTGGGCAGATAGAAGAGATGGTTTACAATATTCATCTTTCCTGTCCCAGGGTGGTTTTTGTTTGTACCTTAGATAAGAGAAAGTAACAAGGACAATCCCTTGGTGTTAATTTTACCACCAGAATCAAAACTGCACATTTTATAATTATTAAAAACATTCTATTTTTATTTCTATACCTGTTTGTTAATATGTGATTGTAATTTTCATGCTAAGGTAAATGATGTTTCTCTCAAAAAGAAAACAGACCCAACATGGCATTTGATACACTAAATTAGGTATGATCTTTTCATTGAAACTCTGTCTTCTTGTTAAATTATGAACCATCTCCTGATGTGAGGTCTCTATGGTGGAAAAAAAAAAAAAAGATGATGCTAACTGTAACTCAAGGATGAAATCTAGAGGGAACATTATTGAATTAGTCTGAGCACTGTGGTATTCAACAAAAGCTATCTGTTCAGGAGAGATTTGAGTTTCGTATGTAATAGGAAACTTCTCACATCACCATCTATAGGACAATCTTACTTTCTCCTATATTTGAAAAAAATGTTAGGTGTAGTTATTATATATTTATTTGTTTTCTCTTTCCTGCTTAAAAGTAGTTTAAAAAATTATTTCTCTCTCTATCTATATATATATATATATATACATATATGTATACACACACACACACACACACACACACATATATAGCTAGAGCCATTGTTAAAATATAAATTTTACAAAAAAATCCAACTGTTTCCTGCACATGGTTTATTTATCTGTCACAAGTTTTGACACATTGGGATGGTGGGAGGGAAGGCCATTGAATCGTGTAAGGAAATTTAATTTTTTAACCAAATGGCTCCAGGCTTTAGGTGAACATTCCTATTGATTTCAATTTGGTTGTTTTGGTCCTGATGTTAGGGTTTGTTCTATTTTTTTTTTTTTTTTTTTTTTTCTGTTTTGTCATTTTCCTTCTCATTAGCCATGTTTCCTCACCATATAAACTATAACAGTTTCCATTTCTGTACTCTCTAACACGCTATAGGGTTGGAAATCAGAAAATCAAACCTGTCCTGTAATCAAAGGATATTTATCATATAATTGCCATGTGTCAATATTTAGAAGACATGATGTTGAGCTAAAAGCAAATGAAGTGGTCCCTATCCTTATAGAATGTCAGGCCAGGCCTGGGAAGCAATTATTTTAAAATGTGTTACAAAAAGGAATGTTAACTATGACAAGGAAAAAGGATAATAATGCCATGAATATATACAGAAAGAGAAACTGACCGCGCTATGGGATTGTGTCTGAAAAAAATGGTTATTATTATCATGACTATGATCATTATTATTATTAAAGTGAGGACGTATACATTTGGTCATATATGCTAATCATAATTTTGAAGGCCTATTTTCTAATAGCTGGCCCAGGAAAGTGAGAAGCAAAGAACAGACTGCTTCCTTTACGCCACCCTTTTTCTTCCCATGGAGCCGCACAATGACAGTGGCTCACCTTCTCCATATTTATTCCTAGCCTTTGTGCCACTACATGTTGGCAAACTTACATTCTGCAATTAAAGGTTTCTATTTAGTTGTTAGAATTAGTTGGTTTTTCTTTTTCTTTTTCTTCATCTTACTGTTTTGTACGTGGATCTTGGCCTTATGTGTAACTGCTAGATAAATGAAAGAAAGACACACACAAGCCCATTTTTCTTCTATTTTCTCTGGTTTACCCCATGAAAGACAATATCAGCCATTAAAATAACAGGTTGTAGAGACAGTGTGTGCTCCAAAGGAAGGCTTAGCTACACTACGCAGAATTTGTGTTAACATGGGCACTTAAATTTTCTGAGTATGAGTTCCCCTCTCTACAAAAATGAGAGACAATTGTAACCTCCTCATTCAAGTGTAGTTGAGTTAAAATGAAAAGGCACCTGGCACATAGTACTATTCTATACCTACAGCCCTCAACACTTATTGGATTTCAGAATGCTAGCTGGATCATGTAGGCTGGTGTTGTGTACCCCATGTGCTTAGCTAGCCTACCCCAATTGTTCATCATAAGTTCTTGTTGATTATCTTTATGCTGAGATTAATCACAGGCTTTTTGACAGTAGAAATAGCATCTCATTTACTTTTTAATTGACAAGTAACAATTGTATATATTCATAGCATACAGTGATGTTTCAATACATTTAATGCATGGTGATCAGATCAGGATAATTAGCATATCTATCATGTCAAACATTTATCACTTATTTGCATTGGGAATAATCAACACCTTTCTTCTAGCTACTTGAAACTGATTTAAGACCAAAGACATCTCCCAGAAACCTAAGCCTTCATGACAAACATGTTTACTTTTGTTAGTTTCCTTTGTTTTATAAGTCAGCTCATGTGCTCTGGTGGTCAAGGGATATAGTGCATGTATTACAGAATAGCTCGAATAGTAAATATATGAAGTAGTCTTCAGGGACCAGAAATCAAGCCACTGTAGAGCACTCTCCTTCCACAAATGACATGCCTTCAATACAACACAGATGCAGAATGATTTAGAACCACAGGTAAAATTCACTCTTCTGTTATAAAAGGCTGCACAGGACAAGATTTTGTTGGGAAACGTGTTTACCTGGGAGATCTGAGCACATGCTTTTGTTTCAGATTTTCTCATTTTGCAATCTGCATTGTTTGTGCTGACAATTCCTTCTGAGAGGGGTTATAAGCAACTTCCAGCTGCAAGCGTGAGGAGAAAACAAACAGCTTGCAAGCAAATACACGAAGAAATCTATGCTGCTTCTAAAACGACACGTGCACGCTTGTGACTACTGAAGTCTTAATGTCTCTACATGAAAATCACTCTGGCTATAAATTAAAAAGTACCATAAAGATCTAGGTTCTGTTTATAAAAATCTATGGTTTTTGGTCTATTATAAATTCTCAGGGATAAAATGATAATGGCATGAAATCTAAAATCTTTTTAGATACTTGCATATTTTCTATATAACAAAGTAGGCCAACTGAGAAAATTGACTTTGAATGGGCTGGACATTATAAAGATAAAGGACCAGGAAGGGAAAACAGGCTGGGTGTCATCAGATAAGCAGTAACATGTGGCTTGATTCTCAGGAGGAGGAAAGGGGACCCAAAGGAGATGGAAATGGTGATCCAGCCTTGCTGAGTGCCTACTATGTATGAAGCACCATAGCAGGTGGTATAGTTAGCATATCCTCTAATATTCACAACAGAGCTGGGACACAAGTACTTCATAACATTATTATTTAATATGCAGGAATATTGAAGCATAGAAAAATTTAGTAACTTGCCCAATCAGTATAGAGCTGAAATTAAAAGCCAGGCCACCCATGCTCCAGGTCCTTCTCCATAATCACCACACTCTGTCTTCTCACATTCACCTGAATTGCAGCATTTTGAACATTAGTGTACATCCTGCACCAAAAGACTACAGAATCCACAGGGATAACATTTAAGGATAAAACTTACCGTATGACACAAATTTCCTGAAGGAGTGATAGGAGCAATAACAATATTCTACCACTTAAATTTTGTCTTAAGTAACTTAGTTGTTGGTATCCCTAGAGAAAACACTGTGCCTGCAATTGTAACCACTATGCATTATTTATCAAGGTAAAAGATTTGTCCTCAGAAATTTCCTAAGTTATACAAAGTGTTGTACTTGAATCAAGGTATGTATAGAAGCTTCTTCAAATATAAAATCTCATCCAAAAATAGATGAGATTTTTCCAAACAAATAAAATTGTATTATAAGTAGTAAATTTTGCCTGATTATCCCATCTATTTAATACCCAGCAAAGATGCAAAAGACAACTTTATCTTTGATAAACTTATAGTTTCTCATGAGTAATGGTTGAAAATTAGAAGATGCTAAGAACGTAAGAGAGTATATACTTGGTAATAATTTAAAAAGCAATTTTTATCAAACTTTACTAATTTTTTAGTGTTTCTCAAGTACCAATGCACTACAATTAATTGCTTTACAAATATTACCATATGTGACAGTCTCAGTAACATTATAATGGCATTTGGCACACTGGGATCCTCAGGAAGGAAAGCCTTTGTGAAAGGCTAAGATGTATAAGTATTCACAGAAGGCTTCCAAAAGAAACGGTCCTAGACCTGAGTTGTAAATGGCGAGTAGAATTCAATAGAAAAAAGCAGAAATGGCTTTCCAAAAAAACAACAACAACAATAAAAATTTGCAAAGAGACTTGGAGGTTTAGGAGAACATGGAACAATTTGGGACATGGAAAATTTATGGTTGTAACTTAGATGTCTTATATGCCATTCTTGGATGTTATACTAAAGGTAACAAGGAGGCTGGATTCTTTAAAAGGAGGGAATGATTTGGTGATATTTGTATTTTGGAAAGCTCTCCCTGGAAGATGAGATCTACCTTCTGCTTAAACAACTGAATTTGTAGGAAGCAAAAGTGGAGAATTATTGTCATATTTTTCTGTGACATTCCTACTTTTGTAGGTTATGCTTCTTTTGCATATCAAGAAAAGCACAAAACGAGGGACATTTCTTTTGTACATCACAAAACAGTAAAAAATGAGGGCATTAAACTCAGAGGTCCCCCAGGAACAGTTTAAAAATACTTCACATGGCTATGTGCCTTCTAAGGAACAGATGCTGGCTTACTTATTTACTCAGTATTTACTTAATTTAATTAAGGTCTACTTTACATACAGTAAAATGTTCAGATATAAAGTATGTAGTTTATTTCTCTGGGCATGCATTGAAGGTGATGCCAGGAGAATTATATAATGCTTTTTTCTTGGAAGACATGATGAATAGATGAATTAATTAAATTATATTTAACTGCTCTAGTTATTACATCCCATGTATGGGTTCAAGGACTGAGTTCTATGGAAAATAGTCCAGGAGCTCTGAAGATGGAAATGGCCTAGCCTCTTTATTATGAGTAACCGTGTCCCTTTTACTGTATGTGTTCATGAAATCTAACACTTTCCAGCTTTAACTGAGTCCAATGAGTTAAGTGAGAGAGCAAGCTTGACTATAAGTCATTTGAAGCTGGAAAGGGCTAAGTCTTATAAACAGATGCAATGATAGGTGGGTGGTTGTCAGAATTGCTTTGGGGAGCAATGGGTATTTGAATTGCACCTTTAGGAATTAGCTAAACTTAAATAACAAGAACACCAGGGAAAGACCCTAATTCTAGGCATAGAAAACAATGATTTGTTTTAGTTCTCTATGCCTCAGAGAATCAAGGTCTTGATGTCAAAGAAAGATCTTCCTCAAGGGTTCTGAATATTAACCTAAGACTCCCTAATAGACAGAATGGTACCTTGTGAGAAGAGCCTACAAAAAGATTCAGGCAAATATATATATTTGTGCGTGTGCATGTGCATACATGTATCTCCACAAATCTTTAAAGATACCAGAGATTTCTAAATAATTTAAAACTGAGGTTATTATTATTAAACAGATGTATCTTGATAAGCATTAACTATTCATGGTGTTTGTATTGAAAATTCCAACCACAAACATCATTTGCAAGCAAATTGTCTGTCAATGTCTGACCACCTTTTGTCAGTAATAATAACAATGATAATGATCTCTGAGTCACATTGTCATATCCCTTCCATATCCTACCTCAAGCCTTGGAAAGAGAACCTTGAAAACACTCTTATTTTAGTCTGTGATTGTAAATTCTTGGCATTTTTTGACTCTTGTATCTGGAAGTTTAGAATTCCAAGCCCTCTTAGCAGTCTGCCTTTGTTAATATAGCTAGTGAATCTGATACGGAGTACTCTATTAGTAAAAAAAAAAAATAAAAAAGGTTAATTTGTGAGAAAACACACATATGTTTAAATTGATAGTTATTTCTGATGCTTTCAAAGGAGATACAAATATCATCGAACATTTTCAGCTTTTGAGTGGATAACTTTGACAACAAAATAAGTTTTAATAAATTCCAGGTTCTAGAAATATTGTAGGAGTTATTTTATAAACGATTCCAGTATAAGACATTCTGATCAGTAACTCTGAAATTCAGCAAGCATATCTCCATTTGGTATCACCAATATATTGCTCAAATATTCTTAGAAATGCAATTAGAGAGTATTGGCTCCTATTTTCTTATATCTTCCTCACTAGATCTCTGATAATCTGTATCTGCTGATCCAGAATCCTCAGCTCTGGAGCTCAATCATATTATATCAGAAGAGATACATTATGATGTGTAGGTTGATCAGGGAAATAAAATCTTATTTTAGTCTTGTTCCTTCAGTTCTGGTACTTCCTGGTACCACATCATTTGCACTTATGACTTAATTTTTCTTTTACCTCAGGTATCTTATATAGCACTATAATCCTTGAACTTGGACCATAGTATTTATGGCATCAATCTTGAAATCATAGAGTGACCTTGTAGCATCCTATTCCTTAAGGATTATTTGCTTCTTTATACTTCCCACATGTAGAAGAATTGGTTACTTAGGTCCCTTTCAATGGCCATTAATCCATTTCACTTCCTCCTTATGGCTATTAATTTCATAGCTGAAGTCACTCTGACCTCCCTGTGTCCCTAGTTGATGCCACATGACTTTGCCCTCCCTTTCAGTAGAGGGCTCAGTTGTACATAATGTTTTAAATGAACCAAAAATCCTTTAAACCCCTTCCATGAACAGCTGAAAACTAATTCTTTTCTCCTGAAATCTCAGCTGGCTTAGTGATTAGCTTAGAGCTAAGAAAAGTAACACGAGACATGGTAGTTAGCTTCAGAGGCTAGGTCAGTAAAAGTCATGTGGCCCTTCCCTGGTTTTATGAGTACTTGTTTGAAGAGCCTCAAGTCACCACAAGGTGACCTCACAAAGAGTTCACCTACCCTGAGACTGAAAAGGCCATGTTCAGGGTCTTTGTTCAGCAGGGCCAGCTGAATCTGTCCCATGACCATCCCAATGTAGACCAGACATATGAGTAAATAGGTCATCTTGGAAGGGGATCCTCCTTTCCAATTGTTTATGTCATTTGAGTCATTTTAGGTAAGGACCAGACATCATAGAGAACAGAATACTGTGATCTTTCCAAATGCCTCGCCAACAGTACCTCAGAAGACAATAAAATAGTTGTTTTGCACCACTAAATTTTGGAACTCATTTTATATAGATAGATATAAAGATAGATAGATAGATATAGATAGATAGATAGATAACAGTAGGTAACTAGAAAACTATACGACTGCTTTGGTTAATGGGATATGAGTGGGAGTGATTGTGTGCCATTGCAGCAAGACCTCAAGATATTTTACTCATATCATCTCTTTGTTTCTTGTGCTGCTGCCTTTTCTGGCATAGGCACATGCTTTGTCTAGCCTGACATTCCATGGAAGACCTAAAACATCCAACCATCAGGCAGCGAGAAGCCAGGCCCAGCTGAAGCACAGCTTGAAGCACAGATGCCCAATCAAGTCCAGATTAGATCAGCAAACCAAAATCCAACTCACAGACTCAAGAATGAGAAGAGATAATTATTTTTCGGAGCTACCCAGTTTGAGAGTAGTTGATTACATAGCAAAAACAGACCCCAAAACGCTAACAAATTGCGGCTGTCACTAAATACAGTTCTGGGATTGGCTGTCATCATATGCTTGTGTTGGCCAGGAACAACATGAGTTTGCCACATCCCTTTCCATTTTGCACTTCGAATTTTTGGAGATTTCTATCTCAGGGACTAGCTCCTGGGATATCTGACATGTTGCCTGTACTTTGTCCTAGAAAGCCCTTCCTGGACTTAACTTGTGAGATAATACCAAAGTCTATAGAGTATTGATTCTCTATACTATTCTCTATTGAGTCACCCAAATAATGGAAAGAAGTATTCTTCATATATTCCACTGTGATACTTCTAGTCCCCTTCACATACTTCTAGCTCCTGGGATATCTGACATGTTGCCTGTACTTTGTCCTAGAAAGCCCTTCCTGGACTTAACTTGTGAGATAATACCAAAGTCTATAGAGTATTGATTCTCTATACTATTCTCTATTGAGTCACCCAAATAATGGAAAGAAGTATTCTTCATATATTCCACTGTGATACTTCTAGTCCCCTTCACATTCTTAACTTTAAGACAGGTTTTTTCAGTGATTTCTCAGAGTCTTCAAAAACACTTTTATATAACGTGTCACTATCTTCCAAAGGCAAGAGCTATTTTTCTCTCAATGAAATGTTTTCACATTTTGGTTCCCTCTCCTTTTCCTTTTTCCTTTTTTCCCTTTTTTCTTTCTCTCTCTCCCTCATGGTGGGGACATTTCAGAATTATTTTCTTTGCCATCTGTTTCTCTGAAAATGATGGAGACTACAAAGTTCAGACTTGTAGAGTCATGTGTGCTGATAGCATCAGTATTTCTTGCTCACATACAGCCCCCCAAAGCTCAAAATCACATTTGCCACTAAATTCCAATTGCAAAAGCCAGATGGAGAACTGAAACGCAATGGAGCAAGATGTTTAATTCCATTTCAAATGTTTAATGACTTGCCATTGGTAGATAAAAGATTAGGAAATTAAGGTAAGGTACAGCAGTCAGGAAATGTGGGAACATCAGGACAGAATCTGCAGAATAAAATTTTATAAATGCCTAGAGTGTCTGAAAGAAATATCATCAACCTTATAAAATAGAAGTTCCAGAAAAGATCTTTGAGAATATCTATTGAATTTTACTGGTAAGGAAATAGATTCAAGGTAAAAATGTTGCTTAACCCTATTCAGTTCAATTAGGTGGCAGGGCCAGTACTTGGTCTGAAGTGGATGCCATGTAATTTTTTCCTAAATTTCATTAACACATGAAAGAAAGGAAGAGAGAAAGGAAAAGGAATAGTAGTGGCAGGAGAGAAAAGATCGATAAAGACATAGAAGCAAAAAGTTGTTAAGCAAAGGAGGAAAGAAAATGGATGAAGAAACCCCTTCTCCTCCCAGAGAAGAAGGGTAGGATCCTTAGAACTGGATTTTTTGCCTGCATAATGGCTATCTCATTTTATTCTCCAAGAATTATATAAATATTCAGGGTGATTAATTTAATTCATGAGTAGGAAAGGCTGAAAGACATGAATTATTTTTCCTGAATATTAATTTGAATTTAGACCACTCTCATGCCAACACTCATAGTATTCTTTTTCCTTTTCCTTATAGCTCCAGAAAAGAGGAAAAAGAAGTAGGGAAAGAAGGGCCTGGGAGAAGAGGTTAGAACAGGATTGTGATAAAGTGTAAGCTTGCTGGTCAACAAAATAGGATTCAGTACACCTTCTATCTGCCCCTTCACCGTGAGCAACTTCTTTTATCACTCTGAGAATCAATTTTCCCATCTTGCAAATGAGGATTATTATGAGGATTACATGGAGTAATTTTGTTAAAGCAGCTGGCATGTCTTAAATACTTTCATAGATGAATAGATATTTAGATAATTTTAAATCTTATATGGAAGTGGTATACAAAGGGAGCAAACTTTGCTCAAAAATAGACAAAATCTACCAACCAACCAATCTTAAAAACACTTGTAATATAGTAGTACTAGCATTTCCTAAAACCCTACCTGTGGTGCTAAAGCTAGCAGTTATATAAAGCTTTGATTGTTCTATAATTTTATAATTGTTCTATAAATTCCAAAGCTTGTTGCTCTACGACTAGGAACCTTTGGGCACAATAGTTAATGGAGGCATTACACATGCCTATGTGATACCAGGCTGCTGCCGTCTGAGAGAATAATTTTAAAAGAAAATGGGCTTCACGCAATAGAATTTGTCATACGGTGAGGTTCTTATTTATGCAAAATGCAACTGTATTTAGAAAGGTCTCAGTCACTTGAGAGTATGGTCAACTGGGATTCCATTACTTCGCATTTCATTATAATATTTACATCCATAATGTAAGGTTTGAAACTTCTTCCTCATGTCTGGAAAAGAGTCAGACACATAACAGGCTGCAAATAAATTTTTTTTGAATGATTCCCCTGCTATTATATCTCTTTACAATTTAGTGCCTTGTAGCATGGGATGATACAGGCAAGAGAATGATACTAGATGTGTGTGGTCCAGTTGGCCACAGAAATATAAATTTCCTTCTCTTCTGAGGCTGATCTCTCCTGCGCCTAGGTTAGGGTGACCAGCTTTTAACATCTGTAAGGCGGGACAACATGGGGGGGGACGGGGGCGGAGCGGGGGCGCAGGGCAGGGGACCGGCAGGCAGGGCCTGACAACAATGCAAACTTTGATAAGCAGTTCTCTATAATCACTTCTCGGCAATTATTTATTACAGTTTAACATTATAAAATTAACAAAAATAATATAAAACTCATATTCTGGCGAAATAGCCATATGGCGGCTGAAAACTGTATATTCCCTTCTTGTTCTCCCGCCCCTTTGTGCATTCTTTCCAAAAATCGGGACTTTTTTAAAACATCGCAGGATGTGGGGCAAATTGTTGAAAAGCGGGACTGTCCCGCCAAAATCGGGAAGTCTGGTCACCCTAGCCTAGGTAGTTGAGCTGACACATTCTTGTTGCTAACTGAGGGGATCTAAACACAATAACCTGATGGCTTATGGTTGGAACCAGTCTACTTAGTTTCCAACAGCAACTCTGTCACTTATTGGTTACGTGGTCTTCAGAAAGTTATCTCAGCTCTTCCAGGCTGGTCCCCTCATTTATACTCCATGTCAGAGTGGACAGAAGGGGTGCTTGTGTGCTTGTGTGCTACATGACAGGATTGTTCTGAGGCTTAACTAAGTAACTTCTGGAACAACATCAAGCACAAAATCAAATGTCCAATCTATGTTTGGTGTTAACATGTATTGGACATAGTCTAAGAAAAATAGGAAGACAATCAAGAGTTTTAGGTTGAAGAAAAGTGAGGAAGATGTGATATGATTTACAGTTAATAAAATGAGACCTGGAGAGATGTGTGCTTATGGCGCAATGTGTGAATTGCCTAAGAACATGATTATAAAATGGAGCAAGTAATGACATAAACGGACTTCCTTTAGATGTACCACTGATGTCTTCACATGAGGGGGGACCCAGCATTGAGGGCCTACAGAGTATAAGTGTGGGAAACCAAAAAAAAAACATCATTTCCAACAGTTTCCAGATCCAAAACTACTAGCTGGGAGAACATTAGTTTGAATTCTGTTTGAATTTTTTGCACATTAAATAGGAACAGAAACTTCCTGAAGATGGAAAGAGACCGTGTAAGAACACAGCAGGCCTGATGGAAGGACTGTGTGCATCTGGAGGCGAGGGAGAGGTCAGCAGCTCTGACCAGAGACATTGTCTGTGATTATACTCATTTTCTAGACCTGGACTCTCTCAAAAGGATGTCACCAGCCACATGTGACTACGGAGCACTTGAAATGAGCCTCAAAAGATGAGGTAGTATCCTTTTAAAAATAATTCTTATTCTTAAAAAGTGTTTTGAAATCCCAATAATGATGTCTGGTGAGCCTCGGGTTTCTCTCCAAGCCTCAAGAGGAGAAAGTTTTCTTCTCTTCCCTTCAAGCTTCTTTCCTGAAACTTTCTGGTCTGCACACTTTTAGAAGAAAAATAATAATAATGAGCTTCCATTTTATTTGAACCTTTATTATTCTTTACATCACATCTTTCTATATGCAGAATAATATGCTCCACTCCCAGCTGATTTGCATTAACTATGAGTTCCAAGCTACAATATGTAGTGTTGGGATCCAGGTGATTTCTCTTCCTATAACAGATGAGGTTCTCTTTATTTCCACACTGGTAAAGACAGGTAGATTTTATTGAGTATTTACTCTATGCCATGCACTTTTCCAAGCTCTTTTCACAAAAAGTTCATGCAATCCTCAAAAGCAACCAGCCCTATGGAATAGCTGTCATAATCCTTCCCAGCTTACAATGGAAAATCTTTTTTTAAAAAAATTTTTTATTAAATGATAGCTATGTACATTAATGCAATCATGGGGTACAATGAGGTGTTTTCATATACAATTTGAACAATGGAAAATCTTAGTCCCTAAGAATTAAGTATCATTCCCAAAGTCAAAGGGTTACTAAATGTTGAGACTGGCATAAACCACTTAAATTCATGAGCCAGCATTTTAGATTCTTAAGCAGACCAAACGGTTAAGATGTAACGAGTATGAAACTACTTTTCCATGGCCGTGGATCTAGCAAAAATGCAGAAAGGCATTTAAACCCAGTTTCCAATTCTTACACATCTAAGAATTCATTTTTCATGTATTTCCACCTTTAAATTTATCATATCGGTATGTTCACAATCACTTCATTTCTCTTATTAGAAAAATGCTATAGAGACTCCCACCACCTACCTACCTGGGTTTTGTTGGCATTGCCATTGCCAACATCATGCTCATATGTATTAAGCATTTTCTATACATCAGGCCTTAAATACACAATCTACAAACATTGTATCATTTATTATATTGCAACAACCTAAATTGATGGGGCTTATGATTATCCACAGTTTACAAATGAGGAAACTGAGGCTCAGAGTGGTTACATGTCTTTCTTAAATTGTCCTGGTCAGCAAGTAACTGAGCCAAGAACCCCCCGTGGGTCTGCCTTTTATACTAATCCTACTAATGAACCACACACTTATAGCCTTGGTTGTGATTTTGCCTGTGGTCAAAGTTGATCATCGTCCAATTGTGGTTGCCAACCTGCAAATATACAATTTCCTATTTAGGTTGTAATAAATATGCTAGTTATTAAGAAAATGTAACTTTCTCTCCCTGCCTTAAAATGCATTTATTGCATTTTCCTCCAGGCAGGTAAGAAACACACATTTAAATCTCCCTCTGACAGATGATTCATAGAGCAACACCGGTTCCTTGTTTTACTTGTGCCCCTCACATAAAGTGCAGCAGTTAAAGTGGTGAACGAGGGAGGTGGCAGCAGAATGTGGACTGGCACTGCATAAAGAGGAAAAATGAGCAGGAGAAATAGTCTTTGCTAGTGATGGAAATTGCACAGGCTAAACAAGAATTTAAACTCCCTTTTACCTCCCGGAGAACACATGCACAACTTTTAACATTCTTTCTTTACATCTTAAATCTTAGAAGCTTGGTATCATTAAGTGACTCCGTGCAATAGTCCTTCAAGAGAAATTATACCCCATCTAAGAAATAGTGACAAATACCAGATATAGTACTCTCAGTCTAGTTAAACCACTGCCTTGGAAAGCAATAACATTGCCTGCTTTGATTCACGCTGTGTTTCTCTGCATCGCACACTGCTAGACTGTTTATCTTATTCAATGGCAGTTCAATATAAGACTGAGAGCTATAAAGAATTTATTCTATACTCCATCCCCAAATTCTTTTCTGGTCAAAATGTTAGAGCTTTGTTTTATTTAAGTTCAGGTCTCTTTTTCTGTCTTACTGCTCATTCCTCTTGTCTGGTGATTATTTTATTTTCTCCACACTCTAAGCGAGGGAAGAACTTCCTAGATGATACTCATTAGGTAGAAAGTCTTCTATACTAATTTCCAAGGTAGAAATGTCTTTCCAACCATCCCCTAAATGTTTATGAAGTTCTAATCCACCCATTCCAGGTCTATATCCTCTTCTGGTAGAAATTGTTTGCTAAGTGTGTGTGTGTGTGTACGTGTGTTTAATCTTCTTTCTTTTCTAGCAGATATCGATTGCCATCATAGAGACTAAAAGTGTTAGATCCTCTGTTTGAAAGCCTTTTCTGCAGCTAAGAGCCACCAGGCAACAAATTATGGTAAATGAGATATGTAAAAAGTCTTTTTAGTACATATGTGAACAATTCCATCCCTGCTAAAGAGATGGCTTCAAGGCATATCCCACCCTCTTCCATGTGACATGTATGAATCTGTGACAACTATCATGTCAGCAAGTTTACTAGATATGGAATTTAAAATCAATATGCAATGCATAACAGCACCAAAACCAGAAAAATGTGGAAGCTTGATAGATTATTGACCCATTGAACTGATGCTGCAAACTATCTCTCTCTAGATTATTTAACTTATGAAAAGTCATCTTTATTATAATATTAAGTTATTTTCTAGGTTGGTTCTTCTTTTTGTTTGTTTGTTTTTTAAGGTTTTAAAGCATAGTTTTATTTCCTTCCAGCCAAAAGCATCATAGCTGCTATACCTGTTAGATGCCAGATGCTGCAATTATAGCAGGAAATTAACAGAAACAACTTCGATATGCATAAAGCTTCAGAAATATAGTCCTTCTCAGAAAATGGACCAGTAAAGAAGTCTCAGTTATTACTAAGCTTTCATCATGATCATTTTGTCTTCCATCACCAAAGAGCAAACACACGAAGAAAAGAAAACTGCAATGATTCATTCTTTGGCCTTGACTATTTTGGTTATCAGTTTTATCATATGAAAAATGAAAGTATAGAACCTCAAAGGTCCCCACAGTTTCTAAAATTCCACCTCCTTCAGCGTGGCTTTGGACATAAAGTAGAACATCCATAAGAAGGGTTAGATATAAAGATGACCGATGACAACAGAATCATAAATCAGCACACATTTAAAAGTAACATAAAAAGAAATAAAGGGAGACGCTCTCCTTCCTAAATACTATTTTATTTCTAGACTATGGGGACAAAGCTGCAATAAGATTGAGAATGAGTTGAACTGATGTGTAGGGGGATACTTTATAAGCAATGACAGAATGACAGAAAGAGACCTCTGGGAATTGTCACTGAGATGGATCAAAGGGCGAATGGACACCTTAAAATACAGAGCCCTAGTCTCACTTCCCAGTCTAATGCACATAAATCTCAGAAGTAAAACTTGACAATATGTATTTTAATGAGTGTTTACCAGGGATTCTTCATTAAGCCCATTTAATTTTGAAAACCATGGCTGAAGACATGCTCAGAGTGTAGCCGTCAGTCACATGTGGCTGTTCACGTTTAAATGTAAACTAATTAAATAAAAAATTTTAAAGTTCATTTCCTTTGTTGAACTATCTTTTTCTCAAGCGTTCCATAGCCACATGTTGGCAGCAGCTACCATGCTGGAAAGCACAGACATAAAACATCTGTGTCCTCAGAGAAAGTTCCATCAGACACAGCAGGGGGGTTGCATACATTACCAGTCTATCAGTGTCCCTTTTAGTCCAATCCACTTCCCTATACTCTGTCCCCTTTTCCTATAAAATCACTCCACCCTCTTCTTATCTGTACTAGAGCCTTGCCTATAACTATTTTATTGGAGGGAAAATTTCACAAAAATATTATCTGTCATTATTGAATACCAAATGATACCATAATATATACCCATCATCACCTTATATTTAGTAGACATTCCAATTCTCTCTTTCTCAATTCTTTCCAATCTTCTCTGCCAGAGGAAGAATAAAGTACTTTTTAAATCTGATTTTATTTTGTCTAATAGTTGTATCCATCTTTGGAATTTGGATATTCAGCTCGGAAATTTTCTTTCTTACCCTTATTAAATTCTACTTTTTTTTTTTTTTTTTTTTTTTGAGACAGAGTCTCCCTTTGTCACCCTCGGTAGAATGCCATGGCATCATAGCTCACAGCAACCTCAAACTCTGGGGCACAAGCGATTCTCTTGCCTCAGCCTCCCAAGTAGCTGGGACTGCAGTCCCTCACCCCCAAAGCCCAGCTATTTTTAGAGACAATGTCTCACTCTGGTTCAAGCTGGTCTCCCTGGAACCTGTGAGCTCAGGGAATTCACCCTGCTCAGCCTCCCATAGTGTTAGGATTACAGGTATGAGTCAATGGGCCAGCCCATTTAGAATAAATTCTACTCTTTTTATTAGTCTATTTGTAAATGAAAAGTCAAGTATGCAAAAAAAAAAAAAAAGTCACATTTCCTTATTTCAGTGAAAGTTGTCTCATTCTAATTCTGAGGTCCCTTCCCTCCAACACACTCAAGAAATATAAAAAGATGTCTTGGTTTTACCCAGTGCCCAAGTGTGAGACAACTCCTAAGTGCTTCATCTTCTCAACGTAGTCACCATTGACATAGTCACTGTTCTGGACTTGAAGTCAGAAGCTGAGATTATTGACAGACATTCCTCAAAACACACAGGAATCTGCTGAAGTTCAGCGCTTAGAACCTGGCTCCCTCAGGCACCTAAGCCAGCTGTGTGAAGGTCTGGCTGCTGTCCTGGGAGCAGTTCTGTACATCTCCACTCCCACCCTAAGTTTCCCTTCCGAGTATTGATAATTCCTACTCTCTCATGTCATTCTCCCCACCCCTTCCTTAAAGGCTTAACTATTTTTTTCTTTCCCTCACTACTCCTCTCCAAAATTTGCCAAAACCTCTTTAACTAGTTTACATTTCTGCAAAAATGAAAAGAGCTGTTATTTTTATGGATATCCTGGCTCTCTCTTCCATTTTTAATGACCCTTATGATTACATTGGGCCTACTTGTATTATCTAGGCTAATCTCCTTATTTTAAGGGTAGCTTACTAACAAACTTAATTCCACCTGCAATCTAGTTCCCTTTGACATGGAACCTAACATATTTACAGGTTCTGGGGATTAGGACCATTATTCCTGTCACAGATTTTATGCCTAAATAACAACAATTAAATAAATTAATGAATTTGAAATTGTCTTGTCAGTCTGTCTTTCAACTGTGTTACTGAGAATTTTATAACTTTGATTTGCAAGTAGCTGTGTTACAACTGAGAAATAGAGAACCCTATTCCTTGTTGTGCCTTCACATCTCCACAGAATAAGACAGAAATTATTCGGAAGTCAATATGAGAGAGATATACATGAAGGCATCCCAGACAATGAACTTCTCCAAATAATTATCTCTAGGGCCCAGACAGGTAGGTATGTTATTAATTTTTTTTTTTTTTTTGAGATGGAGTCTCATTTAATCACCCCGGGGTTGAGTGCCATGGCATTATAGCTCACAACAACCTCCAACTCTTGGGCTCAAGCAACCTTCTTGCCTCAGCTTCTAGAGTAGCTGAGACTATAGGCGCAATCCATGATGTCTGGCTATTTTTAGAGACAAGCTCTTGCAAGGGCTCAGGCTGGTCTTGAACTCCTGAGCTGAAGCAAGCCACCTATCTCAGCTTCCCAGAGTGCGAGGATTACAGGCGTGAGCCACTGGGCCTGGCCATTTATTAATTCTTTCTTTCCAGTTCATTTCTATTTCAGCACTTGGTTTGTTCCTATCCTATGACTCAGCTTATTATCTCAAATTTCAACTATTGTTATGCTTACACTAGAAAGAGAATTGATGAGAGCATTAGCAGATTAGAGTTTCTATCCAATATATCCCACTGGGTAACTATGATTCCCTGGTCACTTTACTTTATGTCTCTGAGATTCAGTGTCGACGTATACGAAGAGCAATGAATTAGATTAGATTTTAATATCACTAATCACTTATCAAATAATAACCAGAATGGCAGATACTGGGCTTAAAACATGGATTCAATAAAATTCAGTCTTCAATAGTTTTATAATTGTTATCTCTATTTTAGACATAGAGAAATTGAAGCTTAGAGAAGGCAAGCAGAACTACCTAAAATAACCCAGCTTCTACAGCATAACATACCTAATGTCATCTTGCATAATGTAAAATACTCAAATATAATACAGACAGTATAAAAATCTCTCCTTGAATAATCTTAGTGTCATTCTGTCATTCAAATGAAAATAAGTGCAGATGTTTATAAAACATAAACTAACACACATTTATATATTCCATGTACCCACAATAAATTCATGGAAATTGCACAAATTCCAAACTATGTATTCAAAAGTGAGGGTAGCAGAAGGCTCAATTTCCCAAGCTGCTGAGTCTTTGCTGCAGGCAGATTCTAGCTCTGATTAAATTAATGCCTGCCCAAACATAGGAACAGAGCCAACCTGGGAATCGATGTCAGTTCAAGCTTTCTGCTCTTTGGATATCACTTTCACTTTTCAATATAGAATACAGTTGAATTCTTTTTATCACTGGAGGAAGTTAATAGAAGAACTTGGATCAAACGTATGAACTAAAGTGTTTAGAAAATGAAACTATAAGAATAAAAAAAAAATCTGAAGGAAACCCTGTCTGTACATCAATGTCACAAGTAGCTGGTTAAAATCAAAGTACTGAAAGCTCAATAGGATGCTATTAACTCTTGCAGGATTCCTTTTCATACTTGCTTGATTCCACCATACCCACCATCAGTGTGCCTGCATTGGAGGCCATTCACCTATAAAATAAATAATAATCAGAGCTATAATTATAGGCCAGTCTAGGTATCAGGCAGTATATTAAGTGGGTTTATAAAAGTTACCCATTCTTCTCAACAATGTTACAAAATAGATACTATCACTCACCAAATTTTGCATTTGAAGTGAGAGTCTTAAAGGGGGTAAGTAACTTATCCATGGTTGCACAGCTAATAAGCTCATCATTGTAAGCTCTTTGAGAAAACAATAGTTTTCTTCATTTTTTTTCTCCCAGCTGCATCCTTCACTGACCAGCACAGAATCTTTCTCATAAAGGGGGATCAAGAAATTATCTTAAAGTTAATAAATATTCTACTATAAATTGGCCTATTTTGTAAACTAAGGATTTGTGACTTCTATTGGTCTATATTGTACACGCATAAAACCCAGTAGATTAATTGTCCCCCTCCAAAAAAGTCTTCTAGATGAAAATGAAAACTCCACCCAGTGATTTACTTCTCTGTGTTTGTCATCACCATCATCATCATCACCATTACCCCCACCTTCCAAAATAACAACCATAACAGTCCATGGAATATTCTTAAAATGCATTAGCTCATGATCTAAATTAGTAAATAGAGCAATTACATTTGGAATTCTAGCCATTTTTTCTTAGCTAAATATTTCAATTTTAAAAAAATCTTTCAGTTAACATTTATTATTTAATTTCCTATGTGTGTCCTAAATACCTTACTCATAGAAAGGACTTCTCTCTCTTAATCTGCTTTCCATTTATCAGCTTTCTAAAACTCTTCAGTCTTTTGAGGAGCTATTTCTTTATTGCCAAACTGGGAGTCTGAAAAGATGGGACCCTGGAACCCTAAGATGTAACTTTTACTTTAAGGATATACTTGGGGAACATTGTTGTCAACGGCTAAAAATGCTTAGATGAACTATTTAAATACTACTAATCTAAGTTCTTTCAAACAAATATGACATCTAAATAAAAATATTTTGAACTCACAAGAAATAGATAATTTAAATTTTCTCAGGAGGGTCATATTGGCCTGGAGAAATAAATCTGGATGTATAAGTACTGAGAGATCAAGAAGGTCTTTGACAGCTATGGAAATAAAGTGGAAAGTCTCTAAACCTCAATGAAAATTAAAATTGGGGTTTTCTGTGAGTTTCCCTATTGCCTATTCCTCCCCTCAGAAATAATGTTAATCAGCTATAGTTTTGAATTTTATCCCCTTGTTAGTCAGGTGGCGAAAAAGGACTGTGGTTATGTGAAAGAGATCTATTCATATTAGCTTCACTTTTTTTGGACTAAAAATCAGTAGCAAGAGGAAAGAAGTATGGAGCACTCTCAAAGAACTAAAAATTGACCTTCCATTTGATCCTGAAATCCAATTGCTAGGTATCTACTCAGAAGGAAAAAAGCTCCTTTTACAAGTACATTTGCACTAGATTGTTTATTGCAGCTCAATTCACAATGGGCAAGATGTAGAAAGAATGTAAGTGCCCATCAAACCACAAATGGGTTAACAAACAGTAGTACATGTATATCATGGAATACTATTCACTCATAAAAAGATGGAGTTTTACATCTTTTGTATTTACCTGGATGGAGTTGAAACACATTTTTCTAAATAAAGTATCACAAGAATGGGGAAGAAAGTCTCCAATGCACTCAATACTAACATGAAACTGCTATAGGAACAACTACACCCCCACAGAAAAGAAAAACACAAGGATATTTTAGAGATGGGGAGGGGATAAGAGAGAAAGGACAAAGGAGAAAAGGGAGAGTGATTGGCAAGTTCTCATCTAATGTGCACAATGCAAGGGTGTTTAGCACACCCTCCCTGGATGATGGGTTTAACTACAACTTGAACTTCACCTTAGAAATGAAAACAAGAAGGATGGAGTGGGGATAGGGGAAGAGGCAGGGGAATGGGGGTTATAGTGTATGACACACATCCTGGAGGCAGGACACAATTGTAAGAGAGAGTTTACCTAACCAATGCACATGATGCAACCTAATTCTTTGTACCCTCAGTGAGAAAGAAAGAAAGAAGGAAGGAAGGAAGGAGAGAGAGAGAGAGAGAGAGAGGAAGGAAGGAAGGAAGGAAGGAAGGAAGGAAGGAAGGAAGGAAGGAAATGAGGTAAAGAGAAGAAAGGAAAGGAAAGGAAAGGAAAGAGAAAGGAAGAAAGAAAGGAAAGACAACGCAACCTAAACATTTGTATCCTCATAATAACCTGAAACCAAAAAAAAGAAAAGAAGTAGCAAGAGTAAAAATTATGAATCCTAGATCATCACAAAATATTAATCTGATTATTATTGTTGTTATTATTATTTCCCTTATTAGTATCTAATGTGTTAAGAACTTTGTGTGCTTTCATTCCGTTTTATAACTTTCTTGTTTAGAAAGTTGTCGTGATTATTTTCATTTGACTCTTGGAGATATTGAATTTGAAGAGGTAAAACAGGCATCCTCAAACTATGGCCCACAGGCCACATGCGGCCCGCCTAGGACATTTATCCTGCCCGCTGGGTGTTTTTGCCGCAGCTGCCTGTCCTGCTTAGCAGCCGACTCGTCCCAGGGCCCGGAGTCTGGCCCTCCAACGGTCTGAGGGACAGTGAACTGGCCCCCTGTTTAAAAAATTTGAGGACCCCTGAGGTAAAATGAGGCACCCAAAATCACACAGGTAATTTATACACTTTTCGGTTCACACCCTACATTGTCGTTTCTTTCCCAACTAACTGCATGTGGCATTGATAATTTGGGCTAGAGAAAAATGGCTAGCTGAGCTTAGATCCTGAATCTGCTGGTTTCTGTCAATTTGCACAAGTAGCTTAATCCCTCAGAACCGCCTTTTTTTTAACTTAAAATTGATGATAATTACACTAGACTACTATGTTTGTGTGAATTTAATATTAGGATGTATGTAGCAATAATCAATAATCAAAAAGTCCCAAGCATAGTCAATGCTAAATAAGTAATGGTTCACTACTATTTCTTCACTTACATGTCCAGTAAAAATTCCTTGATTTTCTCATTCATTCATCTGGCCACACATCAGATATATATTGAAAACCTGATCTAAGCCACACATTGAGCATATGCTGACAACTAAAACAGAAAATGTTACTGCCCTGGAGAAAACTTTGATTCCATTAGTAGATTAATATTACATACAGCAAATTCTAAGAAAATAAACAGACTCAAAGGCAAGAGTTAACGAAATGAGCTCTTATACTGTAAACCGAAAGGATAGCAAGGAAGAATAATAAAACAGAATTTTGGAATTATGGCCTTCAGGGCTCCCTGCCTCTCTGTGAGCTTATCCACACAGATTTTGTTTAGATGATATCAAATAATTTTGTTGCAGGAGGCAATTTAATTCAAAAGTCTCTCACATTTTTTATGTAGCATTGCGCTGACCCAACCTGTTGCAAATTAATCTTTGCATGTATTTCCATGACAGGCTACCCCACAAAACAAAACAAAGCAAAGAAAAACCAGTTTCTGCCATGGTCAATATGCTTTGTACATTAAAACATCTATTTTTAAATTTTATCCTCCAAATATTGTTTTCTCTGCAGTAAAGCCAATGTCATAGGCATTTGTCCTTTCTAAATTAACCGTTAGCCATGTCTTCACCGTGATTGCCCTGGCTTTGCTTATAGTCATTGAAATGCAGATTCCACTTGACTGATTATAGATTGTTTGCCCCCTACCTGTTATTTAAAAGCCCGTATTTCGATATAGTGAATTTTCTAAGCTACAGTTGATTTCAATCAATTATACTTAGCTCATTTTAAATTCTCTTCATGCCTAGTCTTTTGAAAAAATCCAATACAATGGTCTGTGCTGTGTCATTTGAAAACTGACAACACTCTCATCACAGCCATGTGCAATGTCTTTACTTTCCTCCAATTTAGGGTAGCAAGGGGCGCAATCTTAGTTGGGAATTCTAATGGGGTAACAACAAGATAGAAAAAGGATCAGCGGTCACCAGCAGGTAGGAGAAGGTAGGGTAGAATCAGCAGAGGAGAGAAAATTTTTTTAGGGCAGTGAAGTGACCCCATCTAATACTATATTGGTGAATATATCTCATTATACATTTATTGAAACAGAATATACAAAACTGAAAGTAAACCCTATTATATGCTATAGACTTTGGGTGATTATAATGTGCCAATGGTAGATTCATCAATTGTAACAAATTAATTACTCTGGTGGGGGATGTTGATGAGGGTGAGGCTGTGTGTTTGTGAGGAGGAGAAGGCATATGGGAAATCTGTACTTAATTTTGCTGGGAAACCTAAGCCCCTAAAACATAAAGTTTATTAAGAAAATACCTCACAAATTTTCTATTTGAATTATTGTAATATGTGAAAAAAAAGTGGGTAAATGTTTGACACATTTTTAAAGCGCTAGATAAATGTTTAGAACATAAAAAATAACTTTGACCTCTACATCACACTGTACACAAAGATAAATTCAAGGAAGATCACTGACATGAATGCTCCAGTTTAAGCACTAAAACTTGTACAAGACAATATGAGAGAAAATATTACATGACCTTGGAGGAGACAAAGATTCGTTAACTAGGTTAAAAAAGCACTACCATTTTTCAAAAGAGAAAGATGAGTTTGAATTTAACATACAAACATGCCCAGGCACACACACAAACCTTTAAAAGACTGGGATAGAACATTGGAGTACATGCAAGGTCAGATGATTAAGTTTGCAAATTCATTCTAGAAAGAGTGCTACATACCTCATTGCTGAGTGTAACCACAGTCATCTTGAAAGTACTTCCCTTGGGAAGTACGCACCAACACCAGTGCCTAGTCCACCCTTCAAAACAATTTTGGAACTCTTTTTCTGGAATGGCATCAGAGTTGTTGTTGTATGAGGTCTGACAACTAAGTTTGAGAACTCATCTTAGAAAAAGTGCCATGAAGGGTGGACTAGGCACTGGCATTGGTGCATAGCTTCCCAAGAAGGCACTGAAGGTGACTACAGTAATGTTCAGCACTAAGGTACGTAGCACTGTTTCTACAATGAGTTCATGAACTAAATTGCACGACCTTCAATAATTAAGACAATACTTGTGTTTAGAACAAAAGAGGAAATACACCTCAGTAACAAATAGTTCAATGAGAAGAAATTGGGGAAGACTTGAACAGATGAGTCACAAAGTGGTAATACAAATAAATACTTCGTAAGCACACAACAAGGTGTCTGAAATAACTATCATACGAAAAATTCCTATTGAAACCCTACTTACACCTTGCTTTATATCCAAGAGCAAAACCAAAAGACTGACAAAAGCCAATATTGGCTTGCCTGGGTAAGAATGGACCTCTCAACATGTTCAATGTAAGTGTAAAACTGCACAACACTTTAGAGAACTGAAAATGGACAATTTTGTCTGTCTTCTGAAATTAGATCAGTGCTTCTCAAGTTTTATTTTGACTAATACAATCTGGAAAACTTGATTATCTGCAGGTTGACAGACCCAAGCTGCACAGAAATTGATCCAGTAGGGTGGAGTAAGAGCCCAGGAATAGAGGTTCTAACAATCACCCCACACCAATTATCAAATAATCATCTTGAGAAAAGAGGGTTTCTCTGGTTAACTTTTATCCACTCCCATGGATGCTCAATAAATTTCTTCAGAATAAATAAGTAATTGACTGACAGACTATTCAGCACCATCTTTGTGGCTTTTGTTTTTACTTTCCAGTTTTGCTACAGTTTTAACATACATACTCTGACTAAGCTCCCCTTAACTGTCTTGGGTAACTGCAATTTCTATGTGGTCTTCTGGGAAAAGAAAGGTCCTAATAAATTTGTCTGGCATCAACAATATTGTCCTAGATGTTATAATAAGCAAAGCTGTGTGGGTCATGCTGAAAAATGACTGTTCAAACAATGATATGGCTGCATTTAATTCTACTTGCTGGAATGTCTATGCCTATATCACTGTTGGTAAGTGTGGCCTTAGTTTTGTCTTCTGTGAAATTCCAGGTAGCTGTTTGGACTGATTTTTATCCCACCATTGGTTAACTCGCTAATATTTTGTCCTAACATGGACTAATGGACATATACCCTCAAATTTTTTTTCTAATCCTTCATCACATGATTTTTTTTTCCAAATCCTTATCCACAATATTACATATTCAAAATTTGCACATTAGGAATCAAAAAAGTACCAGATTCTTAGAGTCAAGAAGAGTTAGGTCAACTTCTAGTGACAAAAATAGTATAGGATGAGCCTCACGAGCATCTTCTTTATTTTACTTACTAAATGTTATTAAGAAACTATAGGTGTGTTTATGTCGTCTTGTTTGGCACAACTTGTTAACAAAGAGTTCATTTTACTTCAGTCCCAAAGATTCGTCACTACAACAGATACCACAGACTGATAAAAATTGACCTAATTTCATTTTTTTTTATCTGAGACAGCCTTGGTAAAGTGCTGTGTCACTATGTCACCCTTGGTAAAGTGCTGTGGCATCGCAGCTCACAGCAACCTCAGATTCTTGGGCTTACAAGACGACGTAGTTATGGATTTCCTGATAGAAATATGGCCAGTGTGAAAAGCAATTTATAACTCAAGAGTGTGCAGTAACTACTATGCTTTTTTATTTTATTTTTTTAAATAAAGAACAGATTTTCTACTGAAAAAAAAAAAAGAAACTAAAGGTGTGTTTAATTCTGTGAGCACACCTTAATTTTGTCTTAAGGCATTAACAATGTATGGTTTGCCCCTCCTTTCACCCCATGGTAAGTGCTGCTTTTGCACCTTGTCACAGATTCTCTCTGAAAAAGCAAAGATTCCTGTCTGTTTCACGTTCTTTTGAAATTATCTCATCCTCCCTGTAGCAATTGCTACATCCAGATGCCTAGCTGTTGCAGTTTCCCAGCTAAAGCATCTGGACCAGCAATGATCAGGCAGTTGTGTCTGAGTCAGTTATGTGGTTAAATGGATAATGGACTGTCTGGGCTGCCTTGGTCTTCTGAATGTCAATTTCTTCTGACTCAAATTTTCAGGTAATTTATGCATCTTTTGCTACTATTGATAGCCTTTCTGCTGCAATCCCCTCACATGACTCCAGTCTATTTAACATGATGGGGGAAGCTTTCTATTCTGATTTGCTTCAATAAAAGAGTCTGAATTTAAAAGGTGTCCCTGTGTGCAACTCTCTTTTTAAAATATCAATAAGACATGTATTTCTCTCTTTTCATTTTTTTCTATCTTTCCTTTTCTGCCTCACAATGGTTTGCTGTAATTACAATATTTAACGTATTCTTTATGAGCTGTCAAGGACTTCAGTTGTTACATAAATTGTTCTGATATGCCAGGAAGCCACACCCCATTTTGGAAGCATTAACGAATTTGAAAAGGTATCTTAATGGAAATCAAAACTCAAGCAGTTAATAGCCCATATGCATCCCCCAGTCAGAGGTGCATTTCTGTTTCAATGGTGGTCACAAATGCGGACAGAAATCACTCTGATTTATTGTGAGTAAGATAGAAATTTCTGATTACTATCCTGTCTCTGCATGAAACCAATCTCCTTAGAAAGACCATTTGAATCTGGGAAATAGAGGGCAAATGTAAATATGAGTGGAGGTTAAAACTGTTGCTGTGAGTATGAAGTCATAAATTATGCAGCCTGAAAATTCATTATGTTGTTTTTGTCCCCAATCTCCTGAGCTGCATTACAAAAAAATTAGACAAAATAAAAGAAAATGAAATTTAAAACAGTGAAAATTCCCCTGAAAGAAAATTGGGCTTATTGTAGCATTTTCTAAGGAGATGCCTCATGGTAAAATGTGCTTCTTGCACAATACTTCTTAGATGCTTCTAGATTAAAACAATTTTTTTTTGTATTTTTATTTTTTAGCTATAACTTGTTTGACTTCATTTTTTCCTCCATTACTAGAAATTATGCCGGCAGCTTAAGGGAAATAACCTTTTGCAGAAAAAACAAGTGTGTTCTACACCCAGTAAATTTCACATGTACCCTTGTAAGATGCACTGTAGGTGTGGTCCCACCAATCACTCTCCCTCCACCCATCTACCCCTTCCCCTCCCCTCCCTCTCTCCTTTCCCCTTCTTCTTGGGCTAAAATTGGTTTCATAGTAAGACTGAGTACATTGGATACTTTTTCCTTCATTCTTGAGATACTTTGCTAAGAAGAATAAGAAATAGAATATAACTATAAAAATAGAATATATAAAAAAGAAGAAAAAACAAGCATGCAAAGACTTAGATTCTTCTAGATGTGTTTTTAAGCTCCTCAACTAATATGGTTGCTAACGTGTATTTTAGATTATTCTAGTTTATATCTCAACACACTTTAAGTCAAAAAAAGAATGCATTGATTTGTTTATTCACTCATTAATTGGAAAGGATTCAGTTGGCCCCATATGATCTGTAGTAAGTTACTTTAGCCCTCAGAATTTCAGTTTTCTCCCCTGAAATCTAGAATTAATGATTCTTCCTGGATTTCCAAACTTGTATAGTTTTGGGAGAGTCAATTCTGACTGTGAGTTTTGACGGGCTTTTTAACTTTTAAGGCCCAGTCATAGAAATGATGGTGATGATGAGAAAAGAAAGGAAGAAGATTAAACTGTCAGGCTGATGAAAATTTACCAGATTTAATTTGCCTTCTGTTTTCTAGCCATGAATACCATTTTAGACTCTTTATTTTTAGTTAGGATATTAGAAATTCGTTATGCTGACAGAACTCAAGTTTTTTGTAAATTTAAAAAAGAGGGGATTTCAATAGCACTATAACCCAGCTTTATTTTCTTTTCATATTGTATAGAACAAGAACATCCCCTGCACAGGAATCTCCCAACTATGGTTTGCTAACACATCAGAGAGCCCAAGAGGTGATCCTAAGTTTTAGTATCTACATTTAGAATGAGAATACTAGATAAAAATTTCTGTAGGCATCATCCAGGCAAATAAAAATTCTATGATTCTTTATTTTATTCAAGTTGGAAAATATCTTGTAAGTGGTGGCTTCTGGGTTGAGAAGATAAAAGACTGTTCTAAATAGGATGCTTGGGATAAATAAAATGGGTTTCTATGTCCAGAGGGATATTAAATGAAATAGTATATTATAACTTGTGTGAAGCTTACTTGCGAATCATGTTCTCATCTGGTGCTTTTCAAACTACATGCACACAGACCATGTAGACATCTTGTTTAATATTTCTTTTTGATTCCTTCGTGGGGCTTCTATCTCTCTGTTTGTATTGCCTGTTCATTCTTTGATGTTGTGTACTTTCTCTATTACGTTTCTTAGACTATTAATCATGGGTAGTTATTTCAAATTTCCTGTCCCAAATCTGTGTCATAGGCAGATTTACTAGGCTTGTAGATCTTATACAGTTTTAATGCTGGTTTAGTTTCTTGAGAATGTAGGTGTTTCTTTTTTCTTTCCTGTTGATCTGCCTTGTAATTTTTTGTTACTTGCTGGACATGATGTCTTGGTTAATAAGAACCCAAGCAGATAACCCTTTAGTGTGGGGTTTCATGTTGATATTGCTAAGACTCAGGCTGTGTTTAATGTTTGCTTGGAGCTGCCAGAGCCAGAGGCTTCAAACTTCTCTAGTATTTTTGTATCCTCCCTTATTGACTCTGGGCTTCCTTATAAGCTCCTCCTTAGATGTAGTTTGCATCTTGCAGATTTTTTAGCTATAAGGCATTATTGTCAAAATGGAGCTTGCTGGAATGGTCATAAGGTACAGTTGAAGGGAACTGTTCTACACGAAGAATCTTAGGATTAAATCTTAGTCTTTTAATGGTCCCAGATTTCTGGGCTGTGACTCTCATAAATTTTCCTTAGTATATTTATCAGCTGAGTCAAGAAAGCTAGAAGAATCTGAAATTGCTAAAATGCCCTTATCCCTCAAGGGATAAGACTCTAGTAAATTATTTGGCCCCAGAGAGTATGCTGTTGTTATGGGGAACGCTCTGGGCATATTTCCTAAGAACAAGAACTCTTCCTCTCTCCTCAACAGAGCCACAGGACTGATTCCTTGGCTTTCATCAAGAAACCTAGTGAACTTCTTGGGTGCATAATCCATAAAAGTGTGGAGATCAGCTACAACTGCAGCTCCCAGGAATGTTTCACTCTCACACCAGTCACTCAGCATTAAAAAATTCGTCAAAATTGCCATTTATATATTCTTCTGTGGCTCCAGGTAATCACATCTTGATCATCACTCTGGATTCACCTGATTCTCCAATTTGGTGAAGGCAGGTTCCTTTCCAAATCTAGTTCTCTGGCAGATCAAAGAAAAGCTTTTTCAACCTTCTTTGGAGTAACACCTTCCATCTGATTTATATGACACCATGAATGCATAGAACCCTAGGTAGCTTGTTAAACCAGCATATTTTGATTCAATAAATTCAAAGTGAGGCTAAAAGATCACATTTCTAATAAATTCCTACGTGATGTTGGTGCTGCTGGTCTGAAGACTAGGATTGTCAGATTTAGCAGACAAAAAGTGTAGGACTCCTCGTTAAATTTCAATTTCAAATAAGTATTTTGGTATAAGTATTCCCTGAATATTGGAAGGGACAGACTTACACTAAAACATAAGCCACTAGTTATCCAAAAATTTAACTGAGCATCCTGTATTTTATCTGGAGACCTTATGAGAACCACACTTTAAATAGCAAAGTTCCGAGCTATTACTTTTACTAAAAGGACCTGTAGGTTTTTTCAAAAGAATCATTTAGGGCTCTGGCCAATTATGCAAACTATAGGTCTCTGAAACAGATTTTTGGAAGTCTAAATAATAAGTCTACTAAGATTATACAACAGCATCTAGGTTTCCTCTGAGGGACAGGAATAGTTTTGTCTTCTTTGGTGGTGTTTTCCTTCCTGACCTAGGATCAAGGCAACACAATTCTTATTATCAACTTTCATGTGGATTCCAGTATCAATTGTTGTAAATTTATTATAAACTTGCAAGAAATAAAAACTGTAGACAAAAACACCAAAACTTGATTTATATTCTATTTGATAACAACAATTGTTAAACCTGGCAACTAAAAGAAGTAGTTACAAATGACTCCATTTAGGAGATAAAAGAAGAATTGAGCTGCTACTATTTCCATCTAGAAGTCTGGCAAATAAAGGCAGGCCCTCTAGAGTTAATAGAACAAGAAATGTGTGACAAAGGCTTTGGAAGTGTGAACAATATTAATAGATTAATTAAAGTTAGTAATACACTGCATTGGTAGAATAGGGAAATTTGTACAAATAGTATTAAAGTTAAATATTACCTAGTATGACCAAGGCATGATCCCTAAATTCTATATAAAATAATGGCAGTAGAAACATCCTGGTTATGAATTTAAAAAGTACAAACAATAATTGGGAAAATATGTTAATAGAGATGAATAGTAGGTATGAGAGGGAATAGGTAGACAAGAAGGCTTTGCTTTTCATTATAAGACTTCATTTATTATTGCATTAATTTTCGCATATATTGCATCATGTTTTATACAAATGTTTAATGCAATTTATAGGCTTTAGTTACCCGTTCAATAAAAACTTTTACAGAAACCCAGAAAAACAAAGAAAGTCTGCACATATAGTGCTACCCAGATCCTAATATACCTTTGTGGGATTGATTTAAATGATATAGAAAATATTGAATGTTTAGAGAACAATGATTGTTTTCACTAAGCGCTTAAAGTAATAATTTATGTATTGTTCCCACATGTAGTGAAGGTATATTTAAATTTTTAAATGCATTATCTGGTAATAATATATAAATTGTTATACATAATTAACACTGCATAATTTGTAATATATTACACATGCACATGATACAAATATATATATATACATATGTACACATATAAACAATTTTTCCACTTATTAAACAACTCAAACAACAAACTCATTAATAAGACTTCTATATGTTTTCCTGGATTTTGTATGTCAAATAATTTTGGATTATAGCCTGGACATTTTGAATACTACAGTATGAAACTCTCTCCTGTTAAATCTTCACTTTTCAAAGCCTTTGTTATTTTATTTTCAATTTTAAAACTCAGGATTTATATCACAAAAATACTTCATTAACATAAAAAAGTATTTATTCTATATTTACAGCCATCATCACTAAATTTGGGGCACTAGACTTCAATGTTTAAAATCCAGATCAAAATTTAGATGAGCATGGAACCACTAATATTCAACTTTATTTTGAAGATAATCCATATATGTATTTTTTAAAGATGTGTTAACTGATTATTAGCACTAAATCTATATATTTGTATATTAAATCACACAAATTATTCTCCTTGTTTTTGATATACCTATAACTACCTATATGCAGATATAGGTGGATTTTGCTAGAAATGTAGGCAGTATCAGAATGCCAGGAAGCTCAGAGAACATGGATTCTCTTGTATTTCATTTCCTCACAGAAAAAAATCATGATTCCAAGAAAATGTCTTTATTTAAACATTCCAATATCATCTAATATGGAAATAAAAAATGGTGGTATATAAATGTTTGAGAAATTATGCATTTATTATATTATTTAATATATAAATAATGCATAGATATTAAAATGAAAACTGCATATGAATATTTAGAGTGAGACAACGGAAGTGCCACTTGACTTACAGACTCTACATAAAAAAAGTTTCAGCAGAAAATACAAACACTATATTGCCTTTGTTATTTTTAATGCAGTTTCACACATGTGCAGCTGGGCGGTGAGCCCATAGCTTTCTATGTAAATTAAAAGAATTTCTTCCTTCACTCCATTCTGTTCATAGTCTTCCGTACACACATGGTCTCCCTGGACTTTTATTTTTCCTGGTACTGCGGCTAGAAAGTGAGAGGTCAGCTTCTGTGCACTGCTGCGCATTCCCTGGGACTGGGTGTGCGCTGGGCAGAGTGGTAGAGAATAGAACCTAGGTCAGCTTACCTCTCCACCCGACTGCCACAACCACTGTCCACCCAGGGTGAAGTTTCTGGAATAAATAAAAATGATTGAAACCAAAAATATAGATAGATGTCTTTCATTCTTCCCTTCCTTGGATTTTTTTTTTTTTTTTTTTAGACAGAGCCTCAAGCTGTCCCCCTGGGTAGAGTGCCGTGGCATTACAGCTCACAGCAACCTCCAACTCCTGGGCTCAAGCGAGTCTCCTGCCTCCGCCTCCCAAGTTGCTGGGACCACAGGCGCCTGCCACAACGCCCGGCTATTTTTTGGTTGCAGCCGTCATTGTTGTTTGGCGGGTCCGGGCTGGGGATTCGAACCCGCCACCTTAGGTGTACGTGGCTGGCGCCCTAGCCGGTTGAGCTATAGGCGCCGAGCCCCTTCCTTGGATCTTAACTTCAGGCTTCCTATTTACAAATTCCTCAAAGTCAACTGGAAAATCAACAATCCTCACCTCCTTCATCTCTGTCTTCATATTCTATCACACTGTGATTTCTCTCATCTTTGGTATGTTTTATAAAATAGACAGTTTAATATTTCAAATGTCTGCAAAATTTGGTGGTTTAAAACCAAGTCCCTTTTCTCCAGGTAACAACAAATAAAGTCAATTTGAAACGATTAATAAATAACTTCATAGTTATTCAGAATTTGTGTGTTATGTTTTACATAATGGTTTAGTTTGAATTCCATTGTGCAGTTGTTTTAATGTTTGTGGTACCAAATATTTTAATTTTGTCTTTTTGAGCCCCTATAGAATGCAATGTATCAATTTAACATGATACTATTCTAATTTGCATGCCACGAAACAAATAATTCCCAACCTCCTGTGATAGAGATTTTGTTTAATCTGTTCCCTTGTTTGAAGAAAAAAAAAATTACTGTGATGTCTAAAGCCCTCAAGAATGTTTTTCCATGAGAAAGTATAATGGAATGAAACAGTATTACTGACAAAACTAGCTTCATTTCAATTTATGAGTAATAATAAATCAATCATTAAAATGGAAACTATGCATGAATAAAATCAAGACAAAAACGATGACAGCATTTTAAGTAAACTTCAGAACAGTCCCCCAAAGCCCAACACTCATTGTTTATGCAATTGGTGTTTTTATACAACCTGGTATTGAGCCTCCTTAATTATACCGTAGTTGAATTACAATTAATATGTAAATAGAAACATAAAATCAGGTTTATCCCATGTAGCGATCTGTACCAGCAAGCATCCTCTGCAATCCTCTCACTGGAAAATCTCTTGGGTGGCTAAGGCATTCGATTCTTTTTTTCCTTTAGCTCTAGCAATCTGGTTGGCAGCACTAATTCAGAGCAGGATGTGCTGCTCCTGTAACCTGTTTACAAATATTTAACATCTGGAATAATGGAGCTTCTCTGTCGGGGTTTCCTGTCCTCCTGACTCAGTGACACTAGGTGTGTTTATCACCACCTCAGGCAAGAGTGATTTTTACAGGTATTTTGTTGTTTGTCTGCCTTTATTTCCAAACATTACAAGGATTAAATTAGTTTATTTTGGCAGGCCATAAAAAACAGGTTCTGGCCTAAAAGCCCAAGATTTTAAATACAGCCTGTGCGTTTTGCATGAGTCGGATGATGAATACAGAATCTGGGGCTCTGTGCAAGGGCTGCGCTCCCCATTTTCTGCTCCTTCTGACTGTCCTCTTGTTTCAGGAATATTTGACCTACAAGTGGCTTTTGCTTTTACCATCATGCCAGATATTTGGAACCACCTGGTATTGGTTTTTGTTTGTTTATTTGTCTTTTGAGTTGAGTCAAGCAAATGAACCATGCTATAAACTAATAAGAAAATAATAAAGTGATTAAATGATCCCACTCTGTCCTTGGCTGCCCAGACCCGAGCGGCCGTGTTGTGCTCCTAACTCATTGTAACCTCCAATTCCTGAGCTCCAGTGATCCCCCTGCGTCAGCTGCCTGAAGAGCTGGGACTACAGGAGCATTCCACCACATGCTGCTAATTTAAAACTTTTTTGTAGAGGTTAGGTCTCACTGTATTGACTAGATTGGCCTCAAACTCCTGTTCTCAACTGCTCCTTCTCACTCAGCATCCCAAAGTGTTCAGATTAGAAGTGCAAGCTGCCACGCCCAGCCTCCAAATCCCTTTTGGCAATGCATCCGAATCCTCTGACCACAAAGTTTGTCGCATTTTCTTAGTCTGAATCAATTACAGTGACCTATGTTCTGATTATAGTACTTGGACCAAGGATGAAGATGTGACTGAAGCTTGGCCAGTGGTAATCTTTCTCTAAGATTTATGTGATGGATTCTGTGGGAGAGCTCTTATGTTCTTGGTGAGAGAGATGAAGTAAGATTCAAGAATAGTCTGACTATATTGTACATAGTCAATAGGAGGAAGTCTGGCCCAACACTCAAAGAGAAGAAGAGACGAGATAAGAATACAAAGAGAAGCACACTACTCTTTAAATTTTCCATAACTATCTTTAATTCTTCCTGCAGTTATTTGAGCTACATCATCATCCTGCCAATAGATTCCTCCATTTAAACTTCTATCACTTGAAGTGAAAAACAAAATCTGGCTTAAAAAAAATATTAACAGATATTTCCCTTAGGGATAAAAACTGAAATAAAACTTAAATATGTTTCCTGTATAGTTTTCATGATGTGATACAGAAGTGAAATATCCACCTTTTCCTGGTAATAACAAAGCAATGAGATAAAGTTCAGAAATGCCACAGCATTACATGAACAGGTGGAATTCCATTTTTGCATGTTTAAGGCAATGTATTTTCTAGAACATCAAAGCATGTAATAATTAACTGATATGGGATAAGGGCCTGAGCTATGATGGCAGAAGTTACAACTTTCCTAGAAAATATTTATTTTCCTTTTATTTTTTATTATATATTTTTTCTTCCCGTTTTTGGCCAGGGCTGGGTTGGAACCTGCCACCTCTGGTATATGGGGCTGGCACTGTACTCCTTTGAGCCACAGGTGCCACCCTATTTTCCTTTTATTAAAAATAACTATATTGATGTGATTCTAAAAACTGTATTTCCAAGCCTCTGTTGCAAACAGGGTTCACTGATAAAGTTTAGGAAGAAATCAAAGGGGAATTATAAAGAAGATCTTTAATGAAAGTTAAATCAGCTAACAGTAATAGTTATCATTGTTGCTCCTCTTTTCTTTTTCTTTTGTTTTTCTTTCTTTTTTTAACCTTCATGTCCAGAACTAAAGTCTGATGACTAGAGTGCCAACAGTCATTTTCAGATTCTAAGTAAAAGACTAACAGAGCCACAAATATCTCTCTTCTGAGCTATTGTTATCGCATGTAAAACATACACGTTTACCTGTATAATTAAACTTAGCTGGCTCTCTACTTAAAGAAAAACACAACTCCAGAGCAATATGAGTATAATTCAGAAAAAATGATCTTTGGGTCCTTTTGGGTTCATGAGAGGACTGTATATATATATGTATATATGTGTGTGTGTATATATAAGTATATATGTATGTATATATACCTGTAGGAAGTTATAAACAACCAAACCTGTATATATATATATGTATATATATGTGTGTGTGTATATATAAGTATATCTGTATGTATATATACCTGTAGGAATTTATAAACAACAAAACCTGTATATATATATATGTGTATATATGTGTGTGTGTATATAAGTAAATATGTATGTATATATACCTGTAGGAATTTATAAACAATAAAACCTGTATATATATATGTGTATATATGTGTGTGTGTATATAAGTATATATATGTATATATACCTGTAGGAATTTATAAACAACAAAACCTGTATATATATATGTGTATATATGTGTGTGTGTATATAAGTATATATGTATATATACCTGTAGGAAGTTATAAACAACCAAACCTGTATATATATATGTATATATATGTGCGTGTGTGTATATATAAGTATATATGTATGTATATATACCTGTAGGAAGTTATAAACAACCAAACCTGATTATATATGTATATATATGTGTGTGTGTGTATATATAAGTATATATGTATGTATGTATACCTGTAGGAAGTTATAAACAACCAAAACTGTATATATATATGTATATATATGTGTGTGTGTGTATATATAAGTATATATGTATGTATATATACCAGTAGGAATTTATAAACAACCAAACCTGTATATATGTATGTATATATGTGTGTGTGTATATATATAAGTATATATGTATGTATATATACCTGTAGGAATTTATAAACAAAACAAAACCTGATGGATATCATCAGGAAGAGAACAAACAAATCCTCCAAAGCCCCCTTCTTCCAGTACAATAGTGAGTCACCATACTTGTAGAAGAATTGGGAAAGCTGTTCACATATCCACTAATAACACCATATGAATGTGGAGGGAGCTGGAAGAGGAGGAAATACAGAGGATGACAGGTGGCAGAGAAGATGAAAATGGCACACTAAGTGACTGGAGATAGAAGGACATTGCTATTATTCTGAAGAATCAATAACCAAAAGACAGAGAGGTGGAACTTCAGATTAAGTAGTGAACCTGAGCTCTAACTGAATCATATTTTCTTAGAACTAACTAGCTGCCACATGTGGATGCCTTGGGGTGCATACATGTGGGATAAAATAAAAAGCCAGACTCCTGAAAAATTGACTATATTTTATTCAAAGACAAGTGTGATTTTGAAAAATTAAAAAAAAAAACTTTTAAAAATTGTTTGAAAATAAAGGTAGAAATAATCAAAAGGGAATAAAAAAACACAACTGTCCCTCCTTTTAAAATATGTCAATGTGCTCTGTACTACAAACCTCAAAAAATATCCATGCTGGCGGCACCCGAAGCATAGTGGTTGCAGCGCTAGCCACATATATCTAGGCTGGTGGGTTCAACCCTGACCCAAGCCAGCTAAACAACAACAACAACTGCAACAAGAAATAACCAGGCGTTGTGGCAGGTCCCTGTAGTCCCAGCTACCTGGGAGGCTGAGGCAAGAAAATCCCTTAAACCCAAGAGTTTGAGGTTGCTTTGAGCTATGATGCCAAGGCACTCTACCCAGGGCAACATGGTGAAACTCTGTCTCAAAAAAAAAAAAAAAGAAAGAAAAAAATCCATGCCTTATTGTAGGAGAGGCCAAGAGCCAGATGACATCCGAGCAAGATGATCTGCACCTGAGGCGTGGACCTCAGGCCATTCCTCCTCAGGAATTCCTTGTGGAAGAAGAGCTCCTGCCCTCAGCCCGTAGTCATTGTTAATTTCTCCCCTCACCTGTATCATTCCCTTTCAATAAAAGGCTGGCGTGGAGGTTGCTGGGGCTACCCGAAAGTAAGGGCTAGCCCGCCTTCCACAAGCTTGTACTTCTAATCCTCCTCTCACCTGGTTCCTTCCTGCCCTAACTGAGACCAGGGCCATAGGAGCCCGAAGGGTTGCGACACCTTATGACACAGTGATTTCACAAATCGATGTTAATAAAATAGACTTTATATGCACAAATATCATTGTATGTAAGGAGCTTTATAGTACTAATTATAGATTGAGTTTAAATGTAGAGATTAATATATAAATTTTATATAAATTGGTCGGAGGCGGAGCAAGATGGCGGAGGAGACACATCCCTGAGTCAACTCTCCCGGTGTTTTCAGGTGAGAGTGGACTTATTGAATCTCTTC